>NW_019154173.1:2989944-3308883 GCF_002288905.1 Enhydra lutris kenyoni
CCCTTAACCCCCCATGTTGCATCTCCTCTCCCTCATATCAGGGAGATCATATGATAGTTGTCTTTCTCCGATTGACTTATTTCGCTAAGCATGATACCCTCTAGTTCCATCCACGTCGTCGCAAATGGCAAGATTTCATTTCTTTTGATGGCTGCATAGTATTCCATTGTGTATATATACCACATCTTCTTTATCCATTCGTCTGTTGATGGACATCTAGGTTCTTTCCATAGTTTGGCTATTGTAGACATTGCTGCTATAAACATTCGGGTGCATGTGCCCCTTCGGATCACTCTGTCAGTGTTTTAAAGGGGGAATGTACGGGTGTCTGGCTGGCTCGGTCAGTGGAGCATGGGACTCTAGATCTCAGGATTGTGGGTTCAAGTCCCATGTTGGGTGTAGAGATTACTTAAAAATAAAAGCTTAAAAATAAGTAAAGAGGGACTGTAAAACATTCTGAGTGCATCATTGAGTGCTCGTTAAAAACGTATCGAGATATTCACAAAGTAAAAAGTTAAAATTCCCCTTTAATCTATCCTCCCTCCAGGGAGAATGCTATTAACATTTGCTGTGTATCTTTCCAGACTCTCCTATGCATTTATCTATATATGTGCATTGCTTCAGTCGTATGATGTGCTGGGCATTGCACTAAAGGCTTTGATGTGAATTATCTTGTTTAATTCTCACAAGTCTATGGGATAATACTACTATTATCTCCATTTTACAGATGAGTAAACTGAGGCTCAGAAAGAGTCAGTAATTTGCCCTAGGTCACATAGTGACTAATTTGTTCTTCCTCCTGAGAGAGCTGTCTTACTAATGCATAGGAATCAAGTTAATCGTTTGGCTCCATCCATTTATTCAGCAAATATTTATTGAACGTCCGCTCTTTACCGGGCATTGTATGTACTGCCAGGTATTCAAACACATGGCCTCTGTCTTCAGGCACCTGGAAAAGGCAGGTCAATCTGTGAGCTAAAAGATTTTCCCCAATTCATCCAGTTAGTAAGTGGGTAGAGCAGGATTACAATTCGGATTTGAATTAACAAATTGTTATATGACAGGTCTAGCTGCCGAAAGGCTGTGGTAGATTGTTTTATACGGGAAACCACCTTGAATATTTGTTGTTCCCATGAGAAGAGGAGTTTGGAGCCCCCAGAAATCAGTGTTATGAGTAAAACACAGTTTGTAAATTGGAGATTATAGATAGAAGTTCTAAAAAGTTCTAAATTTTATATATATATATAATATATATAAATAAATATATATAAATAATAATTATATATAAGTATCATAACTATAGATAGATCTATAGATATGATACTTGAACAACACAAGAGTTAGGGGTGCTGACCCCTTACACTGTTGAAAATCCATGCATAACTTTTGACTCCCCCAAAACTTAACTACTAATAGTCTACTGTTGACTAGAAGCTTTACCAATAACACAATTAATACATATTTTGTATGTTCTGTGTCGTGTGTGTGTGTGTGTGTTTTTATTTTTAAGGCAAACGCCGTTCTACTGCAATCAGGGGAGAAGGTTAAACAAGATTCAGGATTCCTTGAGTGGGAGGACTGGTAGTAAAGACTTTAGATCCACGAAAGAACTGGGTTAGAATGTTGACAATGTCAGCTTAAACAAGAACTTGCAATAGAAAAGAGAATCAAGGGACGCCTGGGTGGCTCAGTGGGTTAAGCCTCTGCCTTCGGCTTAGGTCATGATCTCAGGGTCCTGGGATCGAGCCCCGCATCAGGCTCTCTGCTCAGCGGGGAGCCTGCTTCCTCCTTCTCTCTGCTTGCCTCTCTGCCTGCTTGTGATCTTTCTCTGTCAAATAAATAAATAAAATCTTTAAAAAAAAAAAAAAGAAAAGAAAAGAGAATCAAAAGTCCAGAAAGGAAAAAAAAAAAAAAAGTCTTGAAAAGTTGCGTGTAAAGAGTTATTATGAGAAAAATAATCGCAACGTAAAAATCACAGAATTGGATTGTAATGGTTAAACAATATTAAAGTCTGTACGCTGAGACAGAACCAAGAGCTTGCCTATTATGCAACACGTTCCACAAGGCTGGCCAATTTCGAAGTACATTATGGAGGGCTGAAGGGAAATGCCTTTCCTGAGGTGGGGGTGGAGAGCCCCAGCCACGTGAGCACCTGACCTCCAAATGCATTATTGCCAAAGGCCTTTAGAGCCAGTTGGCAACATGTGCAGGGACAGAAGAATCAGGAGATTATTCTTATAAACATGGTATGGGAATCTTATGGAAGGGAGCAAAAAGGAAGCCTTGACTGGCATCCTTACAAGAGGGCTGTATATTCTTTGTGACAGCAGAAACCTTTAAATATACAAACACATGGAATGTGGCAGCCTTGATGGGGAGGATTAAATATTTCGATGGAAAAAAAAGAATACAAAAATGAGGAGGAGAAAGGAAAATCTTGAGTTTCTTAAATTGTTTGCAAAGAAACTGGAGTCTGTGACGGAATTTGGTCCTCATGACTGAAATGTTTCCTTGGTGTTGGAAAAAGTATTGCTGTCGTATCTCTCTTTAGAAATTCTTCTTCTTTTTTTTTCTCATAATAAAAATCCCGTGGCAGCTCCTTGTCTGGACGACTTTAAAAATAGGAGCGATTTCATCTGTCTGGAATGGTCTGTGTCAGCATTTGCCCTAGGCAAGGTTGCCACATAGGCAAAAACTCCCCCTTCCCTCCTCCCTCCCAGACGCCCCCTCCTCCACCGCCCCCCAAGGCCCTTCACGCCTTTGTGTTCCACCCCCAACTCTGTGTGGGCTGACCCCCCTTTCCAGGACCACAGCTCCAATGTGACCTCAAACATAAAAATCCAAGCCCCCCCCCCACCCCCCCCGGGCTCTGTCCAGGTGCTGGGGATGCAGTAGGTGTCGCCCCTGGTGGCCTCTTTGCATTTCAAAATAGGACCCTGGTTAACCCACGTGCCTGTTGAGTCGGTGCAGCTTTGGACGGTAAAACCAAGCGGAGCGAGGTCCAGGGGAGAAGGAAGGATTTGGTCACTGGGGGAAGAGGGTGGGGTAGGCCACCTTCCTGGAAGCTATTAAATCCCAGATGTGGGCTCCTGCTCAGCATGGCACTGCCTGGAGGGAGAAGGTAGGGGGTCGGAGGAGGGTAGCCAGACTCTCTGACCTCTCAAGGTTGCCGTGAGTTCTATGGGTCGGTGATTTCCAGCTACATTTCCCTTCGCCCGGCTTCCTGAGCAGCACCATGGGCACTGCGTGACTTGGCTTTAACTAGGGGTTTTCAGCGGCGTGTCTCTGCACCCATCCGCCAGGGCCCAATTTTCCCATCACAGTCCTCCTTGCAACAGCCACCCTCGGGTCCAGCTCTTATGGTGGCTGGAGATCAGTCAGATCTTCAAAGCTCCTGTTCTCAGAGAAACCTGGGCAAGGGGCTCTTTTGTGCTCGCAGTGTCTGCGGGCTTTAGGGGGGGAAACATGATGTGTGGCGTTATGGAAACGAATTGCTGGGAGATGTGGTGGGAAAGGCTGCAAAGTGAAGTCTGCTCAAGGAGCTCCCCTGAGTCACTGGGTCAATTTCACGTCAGAGCAACAGACATTCAAGAGTCCCTACTAGGTGCCGGCTCTGAGTTAGACGTGGTGAGTCACAGGAGAAATGAAGCGAGGTCCCTTCTCTGAAGGGACTCAGTCCAATGGGGAAGACAGACATCCTGGGTTGAGAGTACCACGTGTGAGGCAAGCGAGGGTGCTTGGGAGCACAGAGGTTGCCCTTGTCTCAACCTGTCACCGATAGGATCAGGGCAAATTCTCCAGGGAAGACAGCCCTTAAGCTGAGCAGGAGTAAGCCAAACCAAAGAAAGGTGGGAAGGATGGTCTGTGGAGAAGGAATGACAGGAGCAAAAGCGTGAGGCGAGAAACCACTTGACAGGTGTGGTTAACGGCAAGCGGGCTGCGATTATTAGAAAGGAAAGTGCCAGCAAGGGGGAGGGGCAAGAGGAGAGGCTGGAGGGGCGGGCAGGGCCAAGGGAGGGAGAGAGAGCCCAGCCTCCCGATGGAGAGCCTAGACTGTAAACTGAGGGGAGCCACAGAAGGATTTTTAAGCAGGTCAGATTTGCTTCTTGATTAAACTGTCTGTCAATTTGGGGGAAATCATTCAAATTGCCCGTGGGATGAATTGATTAAAGAATGCCACTGAAAGGGTAACACTGCCAATCTCACTGTAGTTCAGTGCGGGTTTGTCATGAGTCTGGGGCTTTTTGGAGGGGGGCGGGAGGGTTAAAACAAGCTACAGGTAGATGCATGTATTTATCTGTAAAACTTCGCGGTTTGAGAGGATGCAGGATGGCTGAAGGGTGCTTAGAGGAAACGGTGTCTGCCGAGAGGTGGGTGTCTCCCACCCTTTCTTCCACGTGGCCTGACATCTCAGGTTAGGAACACAGACTGTGCTATGATCTCTCTGTTTTGTTTAGCAAAAGTCATCCGGGAAGACGCTGTTTAATCTGAGTTGCAGCCACCTAAATCTCGCTGAAAAGGAGTATTTCGGATTAGAATTCTGTAGCCATTCTGGAAATAATGTAAGTTGGTTTCATTACAGGGTTTTTTGTGTGTAGCCTCTAAAATGCAGTTTGCGGCTAGGTATATAGGGCTCAAATCAGATTGAAAAAATGAAAAAGCGTTTGAACCCTTGCAAAATGCCTGGATTTAATAATGAAGTTTCCCCCTCCTCCCTCCTTGCCTATCTAAAATCACCTCAGTTTCCCAAACTCTTCTCCCCTCTATTCCTCTTTCATCACCCTGAGAACAGGAACCTCTGCTTTATCTGTTCTGATTTCCCAGAGGCTGGACCTCAGCCTCCACCATGAAGACTCCTAACTCACCAGTGAGTGTTCAGTGAATTCTTCTCTCCCCTCTCTCAGCTCCCCTCCTTCTCTGTGTTCTTCCTCCTGTGTCCTGCCTTGGCATATCTGTTATCTGGCACCTTCCCAGAAAGGTTCATTAGATCGATTAAGCTGGCATTTGGGGGATGTAGGATTCAAATGCAGAGCCAAATGCCTTCATTAGTCTTTGTAGTAACTAATGAGCCGTGGATGTGACACCTTTGTCACCCTACTTAGGCAGGGGAGCGATGATTCAAATGTCAACAACAAAGACTTTATAGATCAACAACGTTCACTGTCACTGGAAAAATACAAGGGGGCTGATTGAGTGTGGTGGAGATATGCCATCTCTTTGACACGGCTGTTTCTAACTTTCTTTAGAAGGGGGCCAAAATAGTTTGGTATTTGATTATTTTGTGCTGACTTCTGTTTGTTACCAAAAAAAAAAAAAAAGCTGTACTCAATGCCATGTTCTACCAATTTTTTTTCATTAATCTTATCACAGGTCTGGTTGGAACTGCTGAAGCCAATTACAAAGCAAGTGAAAAGTAAGTATGGGAAATCACCGAAGGCATCTAATTCCCAGTTACAACTTGAAAAGTTTTCAGTGACACCATGCTATTCCTCACCAAATATAAGCGGAGAAAAAGGGCTTCGAAGCATCATGTTAATCCTTCACAGGTCCAGTGAATTTAGCAATTTAAAAAATCACTGTAATGTTGTCCAAGATGAAGAAAAAATCATGCTGCTGGATCTTTGGGGAGATTGGAAGAATGCTGGTAATGACAGCATCCTGGGGATTGGCTCAGATCTTGGAGCATCCTTGACGTTCCCAGGGAAGGAAGAATTTCCTCTGCCTTTCAAGGTCCTTCTAGCCAGACTAAGAATCAAATTGACACAAGACAGATAAACAGGGGAAATTCAAATTTAATCTTATACATAGGGGGAGGCCACACAGACGTGGAAATTACAAGACAGTCAGACATCCTGAGCAGAGAAGGGAGTAGGGGTCTGGGACTTCAAAGCCAAAGAAAGCAATTCGCAGGAAAAAAGGAAAAGTAATTGTTTGGTAGACAAATGTTTGCTGGGCCACTCACAAACAATGGGAAAGGAGGACTTTGATCAAACAGGCCTTGGGAGGTCCCTCCCTGTCTACCACACCTAGTTCATATTATAATGTAGTTATCTAAGGTGATAGCTCTCTTCCTGGTACAGGTTCTCCTTTGCAATGTAGGTTTAGCCTGTTGGGGTTGGGCGGTAAGAGCGTTTCCTGAATTGACTGGGTTTTGATTGCTTTTAATTCAGAATATTCTTTTTAGAATAGATTTTATTTATTTGAGAGAGAGAGAGAGAATGAACAGGGGGAGAAGCAGAGGGAAAGGGACAAGAGGACTGACACGGGGCTCGATCCCAGGATCCCAAGATCATGACCTGAGCCAAAGACAGACCCTTCACTGACTGAGCCACCCAGGCGCTCCTTAATGCAACATAATCTTAATTCCCAACTGGCCCATTTTAGGCATTCTGACCTTGTTACTTATAATGCCATTCACCCTCGGCCTGAAGATGTTTTAGTTTTATCATGTTACAGACATTGTCCATTTGTTTCAGTTCACATTAGAGTGCCCGCAATATACGAAGCCTCCCCCCGAACCCTGCCCCTTTTTTCATCACCTAGTGCAGCGGTTCTGAGATTCCAGTGGGGAGTAGGAGCGCTTGTTCAAATGCAGATTCCCAGGCCCCATTCCCGGGTTGGGGGGCCAGCAACCTGCGTGTTAAATTCCACAGGTGTTTCTGATGCAGGGGGGTTTCAGTGAACACTTTTGAGAAACGCTGTCGTATGGTGTCCCCTGGCTCACCTGCCCTCTCCGTGTTAGTTCTGTCTACTCCCACCGCATCGTAATCATCTGTCACATTACTCCAACCGCTTCCTAACTGACTCTCCTGATCCGTCACCTACCCTACTTCCGAAGGGAACTACTGCAAATACAAAGGTGACCACATCACGCTCTGGCTCAACAGGTTTCCGTGGCTCCTTATTGCCCTTAGGATGGAGTCCGAACTTGTTCGCATGAGCAACGAAGCGCTCCTGCCGGTCCAGTTTTCCCTCTGCCACTGACCCATTCGAATTCCTAACTCTCCTGTCTGTGGCAAAACTAACTTCAGGTGTAGGGCTCTCGGAGAAAAGAAAACATGTCCACCTAAATTGGAATTTCAAATTTAGAAAGAAATAATTTCTCGGTGTAAGTATGTCCTTGTGTTATGATTATTTATCTCCAATTTCGATCTAACCGGAGCCCTCTGTCCTCCCTCTCGTGCTTGCTCGGTGCTCAGTGCTCTCAACCGTCTGCCGTTCGCCAGGCTACCTCTTCTGAGGGCTTAATTGTCTATTCCCCGTGCCTGTGCCCGCTTAGTACAATGCCTGACCTATAATAGGCACTTGACAAATATTTGCTGAACGAATGGTGCTAATGGTGTATGGATGTGTTTGCTTTTGATGCAGAGAGTTTCTTTTTTTTCTTTTCAAACCCAAGCAGGAGTGAAGGCAAGTTGATGTGTTTTCTTAAAGCAGATTTTAAGCAACAAAGAAGCAGCAGTCCGTCCACTTCTAGTTGCCCTTATAAGATGCTTGATGCCAGATGATAATCACCTGCTTCTAAAGCTGAGCTCTTCTCTCAGCCGGGAATGCAGAAGCCCAAGTGGCAAGTGGTATATATCTTTTTAAATGGGACACTTCTTAGAGGACCCAGTAGGGCTCCGAAAGAGGCGCCAGCTTTACAGAAGGAAACTCAGAGGGAAAGAGGGTAGAAAGAGGGGCAGGAGAACTTTCCCGATTGCTAGCCACATGAAGACACAATCCAGAGATAGCACCATATTAGAAAAGTGGAAGATTGAAATTTAAAAGAAAAGTCTGAGGGAGGGAGTGATGGGGCGGGGGTGCAGAGAGGACAGGGGGAAGCATATGTGTGTGTGTGTGTGTGTGTGTGTGTGTGTGTGTGTGTAAAAACCTGTAACTGTTGTGATGGACATTTAAATAAAACTTATGGAGATATTGTGTTTTAAGATCCTAAGGAGGTTGTTTTCAAATTTATGGTGAAATTTTTCCCAGTGGACCCCGGACATCTTCGAGAAGAGCTTACAAGGTAGAGTAAATTCCCTGTGTGTCTGCAGCATGATGTTACTTAAGAATCATTATTCTCCATTTATCAGAGAACGGGCTTCCAGCCTTCTTTGGAAAGCTTGGCTCTCACTCTCTGGGAGATCGTGAGGAGCTGGAGAGAAGGTGGGCCTGGCTGGTCCCCAAGGCGTTAATCTTGCAAAGAGTGGGGTCCTCAGGGAGAAGGAAGGGTGGCATTCTAGCAGGGTAGACGGCCTGGGTGCCCACTTGGGGGTTCTGCCATTAATTCCTACAACAGTAAGAGCACTCGTCTTCAGTGCATCTGTGTTCCGGTCAGAGGGCAGCTTGATGGCACAAGTGTGATACCAGCTAATTTCCGTAGATGTTGAAAACCGCGTGGGTGTGTGTGCGCGCGTGCACATGCGCGTGTATCCCATAGGTAGAGAGTGATGATGACATGTACTTATAAAAAATTTAAAAAGTAAAAAAATAAAAAGTCTAAAAAATGATTTAAATAAATTATTTATCATATATAATATAGATCATTGATAATTTTATTATAATTCTTTAATAATTATAAATTATTCATTGTTTTATATAATTTTAACAACCATTTATAATTATACATTATTCATAATTTTAGATAGGTAAAATATTTTATACTCATAAAAATAAAAGTTAAAAATTCACCAGTATAAAACATTTTTTAAAAGTATATTTATACTTACATACAATGCCCTTCATTATTACAACGTAACCCTGCTTCTCCAAAAATGCACTGTCAACCTAACACTCTTTCAAACCTGAATGTGCTTGCTAGACTCTAGAATCTTCCCCTCCAAGGGATGCATGTTATCATCTAGCCCAACCCTCCTGGTTTATAGAGGAGGAGACAGTTCTGGGAGCTAGAATGACTTGGCCGGACCTTCCGCAGCCCCCACTCCCTCCACCCCCGCCCACCACACGGATCGCCCCTTCTTGCACAGAGGCCCTTGTTTTCTGAGGGGTCTCTGCAGACGTCACCTTTCACAAGTCTGTCACTGGCTCGCCCCCTCGCCCCACATTTGTGACTTGTAGGCCACTTTCCCAGATAACCTGATATCTTGGTATCTGTATCGGTTTGCACTAGCTAACCCATTTGAGTCTCAAATTATGACCAATTTTAATGGAGATAAACTTTCTCCACCCGCCGCCAAAAAAAAAAAAAAAGAATGAGAAAATCAATGCGATGATAAATGATTCATCAGCTGTTCAGAGTGAGGATTTGGTATTTGTAGCAGGCAGCTGCCCCTTAATAGCGAGGAACGTGTCAAATGACAAGAAGTTTCCTTTCTTGCTTGCTAGGAGCAAAATGAGATTCTCTTTCCCTTTAACAATTGAGGCTTATTATTCTCCTTCACATCTATATTTGAAAGCAGGCAATGGCAAAGGTTAGACTTCCTTTATTTTTTTCCTCGGTGGTCCGTTGAAGATACTTAACCATGGCTGACTTCACAAGGACGCCTTGTTTGGGGCCAATCTGTGAGTTTCTGAGAGTGGTCTGCAAGTATAAATTTTCTAATTGAGTCATTTCTAGCCCATTAGGGGAGCTCATAATTTGAAGGATTATAATGATGAGTACATTTATAAATTGAATAATCACCTACTAATTTTGCCCGTTTTTTCTATCACCTGCAATTAATTTTGATTTACCACATTGTCTTCAAGACTTAATTGATTTAAATTAAAAAGTCCAGATAAAAATGTTATTTAGAAAGGCTCATCTTATATTGGGAAATGCCCACAGTAGATACTCATGAATGCTGGATACCTACCCGCACTTGCTGGGTCCCTGACGAGCCCTTGGTGGGCGAAAGGGCAGTGTGGCTTCATTCCATTCAGAACATTGGCATTTCCTACCTGCCCCGTGGCAAGTGCTGGGCCAGGCTCTGAGGATACAGAGAAGGTGGTGCAGGTGAAGCCCGGCCTCACGTCCTTGATTTCCGCAACACAATCTTTTGGATAGGAGGAGGCCTCAATTCAGTGGGTGACCTGACATCTGGCCGCAGTTTTGCTATCTTTGGGCAAAATCACCTTGCTTAAAATCCCTTAACCTCTGCCCTTCTGTCATTGTAAAATGGGTCTGATCGATCCTGCCCCACCAACCAAGTTGTTTGAGAGATAGGGTTTGATAGCATTTGCTCAACAGAGCGGCCTGAGCCAGCTTTGTATTGCTGACTTCCCTTTCTCTCCGCCTGGGTCTGTGGCTTTGCTCCGTGGCAGAAACCACGAGAGGATGATTGGCCAACTCCCCCAAGCTGGCGGGAGGATTTAGCGGGGGTGATTCCTAACGGCTGCGAGGGAGGCCTGCCAAAATGCTGCACCAGATCTCTGCCTTAGTCACCCTCCCAAAAACGCATCTCACTGTCTTGGGGGCGCCGTTTCTTTCTTGAACCATCTTGGATCGGGGAGAAAGGAAATGATTCTCTCTTGTTCCTGTTTCTTTCTCAAGAGATTTTATTCCCCCCTACTTCTTTTCAGGTATCTTTTTACTCTTCAAATAAAGAAGGATTTGGCTCTAGGAAGGCTTCCGTGCAGTGAGAACTGTACTGCGTTGATGGTGTCTCACATTCTACAGTGTAAGTAGCAAATGGCGGCTTCGGGGCAAGAGCCGAGCAAGGGAGCGGAGCACCCCTGCCTGTGCCCATCCTGTGTTAGGACTTACAGAGGAGAGAAAGCCTGCATAAGGTGTCTGGAATCCTCATGGGCCAGTACAAAGAGGCTGGTCATTATAGCCACTCAGCTTTGGATTCCAGATCCAGTCCCTGCTATGTTCTAGCTGTTGTAGGCTTGGGTGAAGTCCCCTCACCTGTCTGTGCCTCAGTTTCCTAGTCTTTACAATAGTAACAAGAGGATCTTCTCATAGACTGGTTATGTAGATTAAAAGTAAATGCAGGTTTTCTTCCATCATGGTGTAACCTCCCCCCTCACCACCCCCCACTCCCACCCCCACCTGGGGCTTGCTGTCCAGGAGCCTCGTGGACTCATCTGTCCAGGCATGGATTTTGCCAGGCAAGCTCCACTCCCTCTGCTTGCCCCGGGATGCATTTCTGGTACGTGCTTTCTGTAGCACACCCTCATGTTTGATGGGATTTCTGCCTTGCTCTTTATCCTGAGTCTGGGGAACCAAGCACAGAGTACAGCAGGTAAAAGAGGCTAAAAGGGAAAAAGGCCCCAGGGGTCTACTAGGGTCCCCCATTTGCTGGCAGCCAAGTAGCTGGACTAGGCTGAATAATGAAGGCAGGGAGAAGGAGACCCGGGGAACCGCGGGGACCTGCTTGGGAGGGGGTGAAGCAGGGCAAGCCAGTCTTCTCCGGCACCCCTAACAGTGGGGTCGAGGCAGCTGGAGACAGTATTTCATCTCCTATGGCCAGTGGACTCTCTACCTTTTCTAGAGAGGCCTTCCAAGAACAGGCTGTTCTTTACCACTTTTGCGGGATCATAACATCATTTTTTGGCTTGTTTTACGAGTTCGGTGTTGACCTCTGTCCCTGACCGTTCTGACAGGCCAGAGCTGGTAGATTTCTGATTTCACTGGGAGCACCAGGATGAAGTGCTTGGAGAGAGACATTGTCTAAATCAGTGTTTATCTCAGGGATGCCTGCCTGGGATAGGTGACCACAGCCCCAGGGTATCAGGAATGCAGTGGGCCCTGAGAACAATAGTAATCAGGAAAGGCTTCCGGAGGAGGTGGCTTTTGTGCTGGACCTTAAAGGAGCACATAGGTAGTGATAGGCAGAGACACAGCTCAGGTAGGGCTCAAGCATAGGGTCTGTTTAGGGGAAGTAACAGAGAACTACAAGTCGTATGGATGGGCTTTGAACGCTCGGCTGGTGGGGTGGGGTGCGGGGTAAGGCGCATAGACAAAACAATGTTGGAAGACTTATCCTTTTTCATTATCAGCCTGTTAATGACTGGGGCTCCCCCACAGCCTCTAATGGCTGCGGGGGAGCCCAATTTCAATTTTAATAGCTGAGCATTATGGATTTGGGCATTCCCTAGTGGCCATCTGAGGCATAGCACTGAGGACTTCTGCTTTTCTAGAGAATACTTTGTCAATACAAGTTCTTTCCATAGGGAAAAATCTGAGGTTTCAGTGAGTCCCACTCCTCCCAGGGCAAGTCACTGGACGCCAGGGCAGTGTGCAGAACATCATCAGGTGGCTCATTCTTTTGCTCATTTAGTCATTTGCTCATTTAGTCATTCATCCGATATTTACATCCTAGGCACTCCAGAATCTCCACATGCTGACCTCATCTGCCTAAGTCTCTCTTACACATCCCTTTTACGAACGCTCTTAGTAACTTCTTTGTCATTCATTCAACAAAAACTTATTGAGTGCCTACCACATGGCAGGTGCTGTTATAGGCACGGGGAACTGGGCACTGAGCTGGACAAACACAAAGCCTTGCTCTCTTGGAGCTCACCTTTTGGCAGTGGAGGACAATCAGACAACCTAAATGAGGAAATATAGCATGTATGTTAGAAAGTTATAAGTGCATCAGGGAAAAATCACATATGGGAGGAAGATGGGGAATCCAGGGAGTGGGTACTCAATTTTTCAATGAAGTAGTCAGGGTAGGCTTCACTGTGAACATGACAGGTGACCAAAGATTTGGAGGAGGTGAGAGGGCAAGCTTTACAGAAATCTGCTGGAAGGTTGTTCCAGGCAGGGATAACATCCTGTGCAAAGGGCCTGAGGTGAGAATGTGTCAGGAGTGTTCAGAAACATTTAAGCAGGCTTTGTGGCTGGCTGGAGCTGGGGGGGAAGTAATCATGGAGGGCCTTAGAAACCTACTAAAGACCTAGAACATTACGTGAGATGGGAAACCACTGATGCATGTTAAGCAGAGGAATGAGATTATTGGAATTAGGTTTCAACGGGAACTTGTTGGCTGCCAGGTGAAAACCTTATTCTTGGGGTGGCTGGGTGGCTCAGTGGGGTAAGCATCTGCTTTCGGCTCAGGTCATGATCCTGGAATCCCAGGATTGAGCCCCTCACTGGGCTCCCTGCTCAGCAGAGACCCTGCTTCTCCCTTTGCCCCTCACCCCACTCATGTTCTCTCTCTCTCACTCTCTCTGCCTCTCTCTCAAATAAGTAAAATCTTAAAAAAGAAAAAAAAAAAGAAAACCTTATTCTGGAATGGTGGAAATGGGGAGACCAGAGAAGAAGCTGTAGCAGTAGAGAGAGATGATGGTACTTTGGGCCAGCGTGGTAACAGTGAATATGCTCATAACATTTGCTACCTTCTTGTACTGCTGATGTTTACTCATGTGAGTTTCATAGGTCTCTTCCTAGATTGTCATAGTCTTGCATGGAGTGAAAAACTAGCAGTCTTATGTGTTCTTGTGTTTTCCAAGGGTCAACATAGGGTCAGGGTCTTGTGCTTAATAAACAGTAGGGTTGGGTGTATGTGTGTGTGTGTGTGTGTGTATGTGTATGTGTATAATTTAGAGAGCAGGAGAGCATGAGTGGGGGGAGGGGCAGAGGAATAAGGAGAAGCAGACTCCCCACTCAGTGGGGAGCTTGATTTCAGGACCCTGAGTTCATGACCTAGGCCAAAATCAAAAGTTGGACACTCAACTGACTGTGCCACTCGGGCGCCCCCTCTAATTTACTTTTAAAAACAGCTCTATTGAAGTATAATTTACTTATCATAAAATTCACCCTTTTAAAGGCTACAACTAAACAGTTTTTAATAAATTTACAAAGTTGTGCAACCATGGCCACAGTCCAGTTTTAGAACTCTCCCATCACGCTGAGAGACCTTTCCTGCCCATCTGCAGTGACTCCTTGGTTCCCACACTCAGCCCCAGTAACCACTAATTTACTTTCTGTTTCTATAGATTTGCCCTTTCTAGACATTTCACTCAGAATGATAGAATATGTGGTCTTCTGCGTCTATGTGGCTTTGTTTCACTCAGCATAATATTTTTGAAATTCATGCATGTTCTACCATGAATCACAGCTATTTTCTTCCTTTCTTTTGCTGAGTAGTATTCCATTTTATGGACATACCACATATTGTTCACCTCTGTACTTGGCTGTGGACATTTGGATTGTTTCCAGCTTAGCTAATATGAATAATGTTATGGACATTCATGTGCAAGTCTTTGTTTGGGCACATTCTCATATCTTTTGAATAGATTCCCAGGAGGGTAATTGCCTCATCTTAAGGTAAATTAATGTTAAAAATGGTAAGAAACTACCAAACTGTTTTCTAAATTCTAACAGTAAAACCAGAAACGTATCACATTTCTAACATCCCACATCTTCACCAATAGTTGGTATTATCTGGGTTTTGGTGTGTGTGTGTGTGTGTGGTGTTTATTTGGTTGTGGCCATTCTAGTGAGTATGAAGAGCTATCTCACTGCAATTATACTTTGCATTTTCCTAGTGAGTAACGATGTGGAGCACCTTCTCATCTGTTTATTAACAGTCCCTTTTTGTTGGCAAAATGCCTTTCAGATCTTCTGCCCATTTTAAAATGGGTTGTTGTCTTCTTATTGAATTTTGAGAGATTTTTATATACTCTTTTTTAAGTTTATTTACTTATTTTTGTAAATAATCTCTATGTGGGGCCCAGACTCATGACCCTGAGATCAAGAGTTGCATGCTCTTCCAACTGAGCCAGCCAGGGGCCCCAGATTTTTATATATTCTGATTAAAAATCATTTGTGAAATATGTAATTTGAAAAATTTTTCCCCCAGCTTGGTGGCCTGACTTTCCATTTCTTAATCCTGGCTTTTGGAGTGGAACAGTTTTTAATTTTGCCAGAATTCCCCTTTCTCAATATGTTTTAGTGGATCGTGCTTTTAGTGTACCTAAGAACTCTTTGCCTAACCTAAGGTCACAAAGATTTTCCTCTGTTTTCTTCTAGAGCCTTTGCAGGTTTACCTCTTAGGTCTAGTTATATGATGTTTTGAGTTATTTTATTTTTTTGGTCTGCTTATATGGTGTATGTTGTGAAGTAGGGATCCAACTTCTTTTTTTTTTTTTTCTTGTGGTTGTCCATTTTCCCCCATTTGTTGAAAAGACTATCATTTCCCCCATTAAATTGTCTTGGTGTCTTTATAAAAAAACAATTGACCATTAATGTAAGGGTTTATTTCTGGATTCTTAACAATATTCCATTGATCTATATGTCCTTATGCCATTATTACACTGTCTTATTTATTGTAGCTTTGTATTGAGTTTTGAAATAGGGAAGTGTATATCTTCCAACTTTGTTCTTCTTTTTCAAAATCGTTCTGGTTATTTTGCATCCTATGTGTTTCCATGTTAAGATTATCTATCAATTTCTATCAATTAATCTATCAATTAATATCATCTATCAATTTCTATTTAAAAATGTGGTGGGAATTGCATTGAATTTATAGATCAATTTTGGTAGAATTACCACCTTAATTATATTGAGTCTTATAATGCGTGAACCTGAAATGTCTCTCCATCTATACAATCTGTTAAAAATTTAAAAATGTTTTGTAATCATCAGCATACAAGCCTTATACATCTTTTCATTAAATTTATTCCTGAGCACTTTATTTTTTAGATGCTATCGGAAATGGAACTTATTTAGTTTCATTTTTGGATTCTTCATTGCTAGTGTATGCACATGCAAGTCCTTTTTGTATATTGATCTATTTTGCTAACTTGATGAACTCCTATATTCTAGGAGTTTTTTGTGGATTCCCCAGAATTTTCCGCACACATGACCGTGTTGACTACAAGTAAAGACAGTTTTATCTCTTTCTTTTCAGTGCAAATTATTGATATTTTTTCTTGCTTATTAATTGGATTGACTAGAACCACCAGTACAATGGTGGATAGAAGTGGCAAGAACAGACGTCTTTGTCTTATTTCTGGTCATAAGAGAAAGCATTCGGTTTCTCACCATTTAGTATGATTATGATGTTAGCTGTAGGTTTTTCATAGATAACATTTATCAGTTTGAAGAAGTTCCCTTCTACTCTGTGTTTCTTGGATTTTTAAAAATTTATTATTATTATATTTTTCTTGAAAGAGCAAGAGAAAGAAAGAGAGCAGGAGGGTGGGTGAGGGGCAGAGAGAGGGAGAGGGAAAGACAGAATCTTAAACAGGCTCCGTGTCCAGTATGGAGCTGGATACTGGGCTTGATCCCATGACCCTGAAATCATGACCTGAGCTGAAATCAAGAATCAGATGTTTACTAGGATTTTGTTGAGGATTTTTGCCTCTGTATTCATGAGGTATATTGATCCATAGTTTCCTTATGATGACTTTGTCTGGTTTGGGTATCTGAGTAATACAGCCCTCATAGAATGAATTAGTAAGTATATTTCTATTTTTTGGGAGAGTTTGTGAAGAATTGGTCTTCATATCTTCTTTGAATATTTGATAGAATGAATCAGTGAAATCATATGGGCCTGATTGTGTTTTAATGAGATTTGTACATTTATCAATTTTGGCAAAAATATAAATTAAAAAGCCATTGATTTGGCCTTTTTAAAAAGAACTTGTTTGTGAGGGTTTTATATAATGCGACTTATATACATACATACCTCATCTGTCATGAGCATGTTGGTGAACATGTCATCTGTCTAAAATGTAATAGAGGGGCACCTGGGTGGCTCAGTTGTTAAGCGTCCACCTTCGGCTCAGGTCATGATCCCAGGGTCCTGGGATGGAGCCCTGCATCAGGCTCCCTGCTCAGCGGGAAGCCTGCCTCTCCCTCTCCCACTCCCCCTGCTTGTGTTCCCTCTCTTGCTGTGTGTTTCTCTCTGTCAAATAAATAAATTAAAATGTTTTAAAGAAATGTAATAGAAAAAAAGAGAAAAGAGGAAGTAAGTTTCCATCCCTCAAAATCAGTGTCCCATATCCATCTATTTTAGTCACCGGATTCCATGGAGAATGTATTTACTCTTACAATTCATAAAATGCCAATTGTTTTGGATATCTATGTTCTTGGTTAGGAATCCTAATTATGACCAAGTGTGGAGATCTTTTCAGGAGAAGTCAGTAACCAAGAAGTGATTCATACCAATCTGACAGAGAGGGAAAAGGCATAAAAATTATAAGGAAGACCCAGTAATTCAAAAATTGAAAGATTTTGAAGCCATTAACTATAGGAGCAGATAATCCTGTATACCTCAATCACCTTTGTAGGCATTGTGCTGTGACAGGTGTTTATAACAATAAGCTAGAGACATCTAGAGATGAGAAGATTATGATCAGGGATAAGCTGCCAGTGATTTAGGAAAGCCAGAATGATTTCCAGAATGATTCATTTACTGGGCATTCTGGATAGCTGGGGTTTTGCTCGTTTCGCCCACAATGATGCATTTGTACTTGGCATTCATAGTCTCCTTTTCTGATAATGCACAATCAGGGTAGAGTGAGATTAGGGACCCGTGTGAGTTTGCTAGGGTTGCTATAATAAAACACCAGGAACCAGGTGGCTTAAACGGCAGAAATGTCTGGACGCATCCTCACCCGCCCTTTCCTCCAGGTACTTGGTTCCTGGTGTCTCTCTGCAGGGTCAAATTTCCTCTTCTTCTAAGGACGCCAGGTCCAACTCACTTAGGGCCCACCCTACTGACTCATTTTAACTTAATCCCTTCTTTATAGGCCCTATCTCTGAATATAGTCACGTTCTGAGCTATGGGGTTTAGGACTTCCACTTCCGTGGTGGGCAGGGGGTGGGGGCACCCAGTTCAACCCCTAATAGGTACTGGTGAGAAGAAAAAGACCAGAAACAGAGTGTGGAAGAAGGAACCAAAGAAATATTCATCTGTGATCCTGGAGCCTTTAAGACATACACTGTGCCTATGATTTACTATGAAACTTCATGGCAACCCACTGCTTCTGATTTGAAAAAGACCCAGTTATGGGGCACCTGGGTGGCTCAGTCGTTAAGTGTCTGCCTTCAGCTCAGGTTGTGATCCTGGGGTCCTGGGACTCAAGCCCTGCATCGGGCTCCCAGCTCAGAGGGAAGCCTGCTTCTTCCTCTTCCATTACCACTTCTTATCTGTCTATTTGTCTCTCTCTCTCTCTCTGTCAAATAAATAAGTAAATAAGTAAATAAAATCTTTAAAAAAAGGAAAAAGACCCAGTTAATTCCCCCCCATCCTAAAACATAAATACATATAAAGCACGGAGTAGGGGGCCTAGGGCTGCACTGGCTGCAAAGAAAAGGCTGTTTGGGGAGGTTGGAGGGTCTGCTGAGTGCTCCGTTGCTAAACCCCCCCAATGCTAATGTGAAAAATGTCACTTCTCCGTCATGCAGCAGAACTGGGAGACTTTCATGAAGAAACAGACAAGAAACACTTGGCACAAACCCGCTACTTACCGAACCAGGACTGTTTAGAGAGCAAGATTGTGCACTTTCATCAGAAGCACGTGTGAGTCCTTCAACCAGTACCCGCTTCTACCAGCAGGGAATGGGACAGCTGGGGTCAGGCTCTTAAAAGCAAGTCCTTAAGTCAGAGAAGCTCCGGGCTCAAGAAAACACTGAGCTCCTCCCGGATCCCTTAGGGAGGAGGTGGCATTTTTGCTGCATTTATTAAGCTCATAAATTCTTTCCCTTTGCAGTGGCAGGAGCCCTGCGGAATCTGACATCCTGCTATTGGATGTAGCGAGGAAGCTGGATATGTACGGCATCAGGCCTCACCCTGCCAGCGACGGCGAAGGCACGCAGATCCACCTGGCTGTCGCTCACATGGGAGTACTGGTGTTACGGGTAACAACCATTTCCTTCTAAGTCCTGTGGCTTTGGGGGTTATCTTGGCTCAAACTTGGGTGACCTTGCCCCTCAGTCCTACCACCAGCCAGAAAGGGAGGGGATGCTTATGAGCGTCCCGTGTCCAATTTCTTGTCTGCCTGGGCTTTACCTCCATTTGTGGTCTTTGACGGACTGATTTGACTCTGAGGATCATTGGATCGGGCCGGCGTGGTGGAGAAAGTCAAGAGGCCCTTTGGAACTCTTAGACCCTAAATATGAATATGGATTTTGGCATCCTAAAAGCTTTGGCTGTGACACTAAGTGCACCCACCTTGTCCAGATCCACCAGAAACAACCCAAAGAGACCAAATGAGAGCTCCAAAGAAAGTCACAAACAGGTCAGGTGCAGACTCGGCTAGAACCATCTTGGCCTTCTCATGTTTCGGGTTGTAAACTTTGCAGCATGAGAGTCACACAGGTGGGCAAAAGACCCAATGGGTCACAGGAATAAGTGTTCCCCCAGGAAGGAATTTGACCCATTCTACTCTAACTGCCCCCCATCAGTCCTTGTCGTTTCCTACGGCATGGGAGAAAATGGGGAAGGGGAGGGGAGCAAGGCCGTCATGTTAGTCGGGAGCTCTTCCAGCCCAAGCATTTCTGTGGACAGTGTGGAATAAAGTAGCCAGTCTATTTTGTCCTACTCCAAATGCAGTCTAAGAATACTTGTGTACCGAGTACTTTGTATGTGTTCGGTATTGTGTTATTCTTTAAAAAAAAAAACAACTCAAACCCAGCTTTATTGAGATGTAATTTGCATAATCTATAATTCATCTGGTTTAATTTTTCAATTCAATGGGCTTGAGTATATTTACAGAGTCTGGCGGCACTATTCCTTGATTCATTCATCCTTCTGTCGGTATAGTTACTGTATAGCTATCCAGTGCCGGATACTAGAGCTGCAGAGGTAAACAGGAGGGATGCTGACAAAGTCTTTCTTTTCTTAAAAGATGTATTGATGTATTTATTTGAGAGAGAGAGAGAGAGAGAGAGAGAGAGAAAATGTAAGCAGGGGGAGGGGCAGAAGAGAGAATCCTCAAGCAGATTCCCTGCTGAGTGCAGAACCCAACATGGGACTCAATCCCAGCACCCTGAGATCGTGACCTGAGCCAAAATCAAGAGTCGGATGCTCAGCTGGCTGAGCCACGCAGGCGCCCCATGGACCTTGCATTCTAATAGGGGGAAGACGGACAATGAAACAAGTAATTTTAAGCAAATGCCATGTATTTGTTTTCGAAGAAGTATGGGGTGCTAAGGTAACGCATGTGAAAAGGGTTTAACATTTGAGCTAAGGGGGCACCTGCCTGGTTCAGTTGGAAGAGCTTGTGACTCTTGGTCTTGGGGTCATGAGTTCAAGCCTCATGTTGGGTGGAGAGATGACTAAAAATAAGTAAATAAATAAACTTAAAAAAATTTAAGACAAGACACTAGGAAGTTGTCCAGATCAAAGAGATAGGGTTGGCAGGGGCTGGGGGCGGGGCGCGGATTCCAGACAAAGGGCACAAAGACAAAGGCCCGGAGAAGGGTAAAGGATGGCATGGTCAACAAACTAACATTAAGCATGACCTATGGCTCAGGTCATTAAGGTTCTCACAATTTAGAGAGACCAGAGAAATAGTGATCAATATCAGTAATCAGTAATAAGTAATCCAAAGCTAATCTATCCTACACACGTGAAGCTGCACAACAAGCATACATAACAAACTAATAAATGTGGTTATCCATAGAGAATGGATAGATGGGTACAGAGGGACAGATATAGGAATGATGGTGGTGGGAGCGAGACTTCTCGATGTGTATATTTTTTGTATACCTTTGATTTTTGGACCATTTAAACAAACAAACATCAAGCAACTGACCAACCAGCCAACCAACCAACCAACCACCCAAAAGAGCTAAATGGTTTGAGCAGTCCAGAAGAGCCCAAGGCGTTCAGAGCAGTTAGAAATGGATAGTTATACAGAATATTTTAGAAGGGGGTGCTAGCCGACTGGCGAGACAGCTTGACTACGGGGAAGGCAATTTTGGGTAAGGAGAATGACAAGCCCTCTGGGAGGGAAGGTACAGAGTTGGATGGAAGGGTGTTTTCTAGGATTAGCGGGATGGAAGGCTGGATGTTCAATACAGCTGAGGCAGGACACCCCAGCCAAACGTGTTTAGACTTGATGATGCCTGCAGTGAGAAGTTCTGGAACGTATTCGAGTAAATGCAGTGGCAGTTGAATCTGAAAACATAGGAAGGGGGTGCAGTTAGAGAACTGACTCTAGTCATCCCCTCCTCCCGTGGTCTCCCTATCCTGGCTGGAGAACTTTCCCACGTGAACCCCTTCTTGCTTGCATTTCAGAACAGTCTTATGTCCCCCTGAAATAACTTCTTTGCCCCCAGCTCCTACCTAGTACAACAGGATCATCCTGTGCAAGAGGTGGGATGGTCCCATGCATGAAGTGCGTTTTCTACCAGGTTCTCATTGTCTTCCAAACCAGCTTGTGCTGACATTCACCTTGAAATCTGCCATGCATGTCATTACAGGGCAACACAAAGATCAATACTTTCAACTGGGCTAAAATTCGCAAGTTGAGTTTTAAAAGAAAGCATTTTCTCATCAAACTTCATGCCAACATCTTGGTAAGTAGTTTCTAATAAATTCTGTTACTTTCTGTTCACTTGGGATTTCTTGGTTGTTTCAGCAAATGGTCTAAATGTGAGTGGTGAAAGCGGAGGGGTGAGGTACTCCCTTTTTTGCCTCTACATAAATAAACCGGAGCATTAGTCATATTTTTACTCAAGGCAAAACACCAAGAAATCCTATCGGCAGTTCAGAATGAATAAACTATGTTGGAAAATGGGGTGGCTGAAATGAAGGCCAAGTCTCCTTAAAAACCATGTTTTTCCCCCAGGGATTTGATAAGTCAAATTCAAGTGACCAGATCTAGGACTACGGACATGTTTAATTGCTGTTATCTGCCCCATTTTATATCTTTGTCTCCTTTCCTTAAACAAAAACAACTGAACACTGAGTACGTGCCAAATAATTGAACACCTATTATTTGCCAAAGCAGGATGCGGTATGGCGGGGGGTGGGGTATAGATTAGGCAAAAGCAGCTCTTATGGATCAAGGCTGGATTGTACAGGGTATGACAAAGGTGCTAGAAAGGATGCTTTGTGACTCTAAAGGAAATGAAAATGTGTATCAGCTCATTTTTTGACTTTCAGAAGATGCTGTAGTATGGCCTTCATTCTCTGGATCTTAGCCTCACACAAAAGTGTTCATTTGAGCAGTTCAGGAGACTGCCTCCAGTGTAAAACTCAGGGAGTGTCCCAGGGCTGCATGTGGGAACCTGGAAAGGAATGAGGGAAGGGGGGAATCAGCAGAAAACAGGGCTGCATGCACACATGCGCAAATGCGGGTCATAAAGTGGGTTGGGGTATGGGGAAAACTTAACCTTTAGGTCTGAAAGGCTAAGCTCCCCTGGAGCAGATGAAGACATGCTAAATGAGCAACACAGAGCATCACAGAACAAGGCAGCATAGGGAGGGCGAAGTGTTTCTAGCTGGTATGTTGGAAAGACTGCTATACATGTAATCATCCTATAAAGCCTACCATCTATAAGGAAATCGCCTCCTCCCCCTGTTTCCTGTTGGTCATTTATAACTTCTTGTCACCTTGAAACGATGTCCTTTGATGTTCATTTTAACCTAATTTACAACTTCATAAAAATGTTCCTGGCAGAGAAGAGGGGGTAAAAACGCATTTGAGGTGTGGGGGCTCCAGAGCAAGATTGGCTTCTCAGAGAAGGCTCTGTTTTTGAGCATTGGCCATGTCTGTTCCTCGGAAGGTTGCCAATCGTTTGGTTTTAGTAGGTGTGAAGACTGTAGGGAGCCAAGTGGAAAATCAGAAGCTGCATGGGCCCCTGAACCAATCGTTTGGAAAACATTAGGAATCGAAGTTCTTTGATAGTCTTGAAGGATGTTTGGCTTGATGGAAATTGGTTTACACAGGTGTTGTGCAAGGACACCTTGGAGTTCACCATGGCCAGCCGAGATGCCTGCAAGGCTTTCTGGAAGACCTGTGTGGAGTACCATGCTTTCTTCAGACTTTCTGAAGAGCCCAAATCCAAGCCCAAAACCCTACTGTGCAGTAAGGGTTCCAGTTTCCGCTATAGGTAATGAAATATTGCACATAAGCAAACGGGACACACAACTTCTTTTCAGTAGTGTGGAAGGCAATGGGAGCCATTAAATTCTAGAAGCAATAAAGAATCCCCTTTACTGCACCTTCTCTGTGTGACACCTGAGGTCCATATTTCCTAAGGGGGAGGCCAGAGGAGGGAAGCACCCTAGTTTAGGGGC
The DNA here is from genome assembly GCF_002288905.1 of Enhydra lutris kenyoni. Classification (NCBI taxonomy): domain Eukaryota; kingdom Metazoa; phylum Chordata; class Mammalia; order Carnivora; family Mustelidae; genus Enhydra; species Enhydra lutris. Next base: position 3,013,077 of record NW_019154173.1, read on the forward strand.
TAGATCAGAATATTGGCAAGGATCGGCGGGAACTTACGCTGTTTGAGAAGATGTATTTAATGAACCTATAGTTTTCCTTATATCGCAACTTACATGCAAGGTATGGGAAGGAAAGCTCAACACCATCTGTTTGGTGATGGTTGGGCAAGAGAGGTGGGGAGACAGTCTTGGAGGAGCTCAGGGAGGCCAAACTCCGAGCTATATGGTGGTAGAGGCTCCTCGGCGCAGGTGACACTTTGGAGGAGTGGAAGCAAGGTCAAAATAAGATCTGATTTTTACGTGAATGCACCAGCCTAGGAATTCTTTGGAAGAAGCCTTCAAAACTCTTAGCTAAGATTTAAAACAAAACGAAACGAAACAAAACCCTCCTAATTGAATGTTTCCCATAGGGGATTTTCAAACAGTGGAATTGAGATCTCAAAAACATAGGTATTTTTTGATGGAATCTTTCCAAGATGTGTTTTACAAATCTCCACCTTCTTAAACAGATGATACTGGGCATATTTTGCCCTTTTCTTAACGACCAGATTTATTATAAACGTCACTTATGATCCTCTGCGGGCAGCTGTGGTCCAGTGATGGCCCCCGGCTCGGGGCGGGGGAGGCACGTCAGTCCCCGTACCTCAGTGATAAATGGCTCAGACTTGTTGGGTTTTATTATTTTTAGTAATATTTTTATTATTATTTTATTTTATTATTTTTCCTGATTTTTTTTGGCTCTTGTGTTTCTCCCAGCTGTCAGCTGGCTTTCTTTGCTGGTGTATGTCTCTCTGGAGCAAGAGTCTTTTACTATTTAGTTAGCTGTTTTTCTTCTGTCAGGAATTGGAGAACCAGCTAAATAGCTTTATTAGAAATTGTATGTAAATTTGCAGGTAGGGAAAAGGCCTTTATAGGAAAGTCAGTTTGTTTTCAAGGCCAGAATTTTTAACTGTGATATAGTCCTGTTCCAAAGCTTTTAAAAATCTTCTGGGTTCTGAGTAGTTGAGGTTGCTCTAGGCCTGATAGTTGAAAAAGTGGGTAGTTATCATTACTGTGATGGTCAGCCATTCATGGCATATGTCATTCATGGGGACGCTTGACTTCAATAGTAATTGAAGCTTTGGAGTTTTAGTAGTCTACTGGCTTATGAGTGGTGTTAATAAAATATCTATCTCATTCTTAATCACAGTGGAAGGACCCAACGGCAGCTTTTGGAATATGGAAAGAAAGGGAGGTTGACGAGCTTGCCATTTGAGAGGTACGGGATTTTCTCTCTCTCTCATGTTGATTTGAAGCCGAATGTAGAGATTTCTATGTATTCTCTATGTGCCTGTAGACCATTTCAATTCCTTTTCTGGATTACAGGAAACATTACCCATCTCAGTACCATGAGCGACAGTGCCGGTCCTCACCAGACCTCCTCTCTGATGTGTCAAAACAAGTAAGGTTTCTGAGAATCCCTTCTTCTTTAGATAAATGTACTACATCTACATGTGAAATGCTTTTAAGAATTGATTCTGCCAGAAACCTCCCGGTGTGTGAAAAGGTGACTCTGAGTAGGCTAGCCTCCTCAGGAGGTCTGTTAGCTCAATCTTTCCAGCCAATAGAAGACCATTTAATAAATTACCACTGGTGTGCACCTTATGGACTGAAAGCATCTGGCACATCTCTAAATTGCAACTTGTATTGCTAACGTCATGTAAAATGCGGATCCAAGTGAATTTCTATGGCTTTGAATTTTTTAAACTAAAAGCTCTTTTTTTTTTTTTTTTTTACCTAATGAAAAATTTTAAGGCTTAGAGGAAGCTTTAAGGTCTTGGGTTAACGTTTTAAAGTACTCTTGTCGTGTAATTTTGTCACTTAATTTACGAACAAAGTGCTATTCTCCTGGAACCGTGAGATGATGGCTTCATTTGAGTTTTATAAGCATTAACCATGTTAATTATTTTTCTTTTGCTCTCCCTAAAAAGAAAAAATTATAGGTCTCACAACCTCTCATGTCTTCGTTCAAATCATAGGCAGTTTTTATCTCAAAGGCCTCACGGAGGTATAATGCCATCTAACTATGTGACCCTCTGGTGCCATTTGTAGCCCTCCTTCCCACCATTTTACAGAGAATAGGGAGGATGCTAGAGCAGGGAGGTCAGGAGATCCACCTGAAGTCCCAAGGCAGAGCCAGAACTCGAAAGCAGAACCCCTGGCTCTTTTATAAATGAGCTACTGAACCATTCTGCCTGAAGTACCATGCCAGCGGAAGTACATGGAGAACTCAAGAGGCAAGGAGTGGGATGGCAGTGAGAAAGGAGACTGTCGTGGGTATTCTTTAGCACAAGGATTGGGATATGGTACAAGGTATTTCCCTTTCTGTATACATTCACCAACTTGGACTAGAACATGGAGTTGAGATGACCTTGTGAAAATACCTTCGTGAAATACAAGGCGAGTTGAGATCCCTGCCCCACCCCCAAGCAAATGGCTTTTCTCTTCTTTCACCAACGTGTCCTTTCTCTCAAGGTGGAAGATCTGAGACTAGCGTACGGCGGTGGGTATTACAGAAATGTGAATGGAGGGCACGCGTCGGAGCCCGTGCTCGACGGTAGGAGGAGGAACTCTGCAGTGGAGGTGACGTTTGCAGCGGAGCTGGAGCGTTCCAAACCAGAGGCGGATCCCACACTGTTACACCAGTCCCAAAGCAGTTCCTCTTTCCCTTTTATTTATACAGACCCTGTCTTTAGTACTGACCCGGATCCCAGAGACTACTTTGAGGAAAGGAGTCCTCTGAGCTCCTTCCAACCAAGCTGTAAGTTTGCTGACAAGCACATGAGCACATCTTCTGGCCTTGCAAGCAAAGTGAGTCCAGCAAGGCAGCTAACTTACACAGATGTGCCCTATATTCCTTGCACTGGTCAACAGGTTAATATTATGCCTCCCCAAGTCTTTTTTTATGTGGACAGACCACCCCAGGTGCCCAGACGGTCTCCAGTCATGGCAGAGGAAAGGGAAAGGCCAGACAGCTGTCTAGAGCCCACTGCAATGAAGCCAGCCAAAAGAAGCCCAAGGAATGTCAGAATGAAGAGCTTTCAGCAAGACTTTCAAGAACTCCAAGAAGCTATGGCCAGGACTAGTGGGAGGAGCAACATCAACGTAGATCTGGAAGCAGAAGACCCAAATTTAGAAGATTCGTTTGCATACAGCATTCAAGACCAAACCCCCAAGCGATCCCAGAGCCAGTCAGACATGAAAACGATCCGTTTTCCTTTTGGGTCTGAATTTAGACCTTTAGGGCCTTGTCCTACTCTGAGTCGAAAAGCTGACCTTTTTACATATATGTTTGCAGAGCAGGAGTTTCCAACAGTTTTAATGGATCAGGGAGCAGCAGAAAGGTACGTAGCTAGTGAATCCAGTGATTCAGAATCAGAAATTCTTAAACCAGACTACTACTCTTTGTATGGCAAAGGAATCAGGTCGCCCATGGCCAGAATCCGCTTGTCTTCTGGTAGTCTACAGCTTGATGAAGAGGATGAAGGTGTTTCTTTCAATACGCCAACTGCTGAAGACAGGACTTTGTTAAAACCATGTAATTACTTTTTAGCTTGAAAGTGTGAACTCAGTGAACGTTTCTGGGCCAGTTCCACGTTGCCAACTTAGGTAAAAAATAAGGAACCTTCTGCACAAACCATTTTCTTAGTTACCCTTCATTGGTAATGAGGGGATCGGCTATGTTTGGGCACCTAGCTCAGGAAAGACCCAGCTGCTGCCTCGTTCCTCAAGCTCCCCTCTTCAGTTTCCTCTGAAGGGGCTCCAGAACATACCCTCTCCTCACCAGCACTGTGGTGGGGCGAGGTGGCTACTTGTCATCTGCATTATACATTTCCCCATAGAGACATCGGTGACTGTCAACACTGTATGATGTTGACAGTATGGATTGGCATAGCATTGGCCTCTGATGTCCTTTAGTGATTTGGTAGATTGTGACTGTGTTGGTCATTTTGTTTTTAAGCCATACTGTGACTAAAGGTTCCTGTAAAAATGGTCCTGTTGTATGTTAAAGACTTCAATTTTTGTAACATATGTAAGGGGGAACATGGCCATCCTATACCTCAAGAACAAGATGGTGGCATAGAACCTCCCATCAGATGCATCTAGGACTTGGAAGCATTCTAAACCCTGGAAATTCATGAATTGGTCAATTTCTAAAGCCAGATAGATGCCCAATGACGATTATGACGTTTGACTTACTACTTCTCTACTCTTAACTATTATATGTAGTGACAGAAGTTTACATGTTGGTTTCTCTACTTTCTCCTGTAAGACTTTATTGTTTTGCCATCTCTTGCTGCATGTATGTAGGCAAGGAAATGAGATGAATGGCATTTTAATAAAGAGTGATGGAAATCCATTTACTAAAAAAATAAATTGCAAGTATGATCTTCATTTTGTTTTAGTCAATTTCAGAAATGACTGGTTCTGGTCTTTTATCAAGGGAAGGGACAGAGAACAAGAAAAAGGAAGGAGACAGGTGAAAATGTAGAGTTGGGGAAGGAGAAGTTGTAGAATTGGGGTAGTTGATGAGAAAAAGGATAGTGCTAAAACCAGACTGAGTTCATGAACCAAGATTCTATTCTTGACCCATTCAAAATTTCCCTACTATTCCCCCTGGAAGGTCCAATATTCCATTTGAGCACTTTTGTCCATTGATTTTAATGTTAAGTACAACATATTTACAAGATAATGGTAGGTACTAACTTCAAAGAAATGATGCAATTATATAAGCAGGCTATTTTTTAGAACATTTTATTTATTTATTTGAGAGGGAGAGAATGAGTGAGGGAGCAGGAGTGGAGGGGGAAGGGCAGAGGGACAGGGAGAAGCAGATGCCCCATTGAGCTGGGAGCCCAATGATGCGGGGCTTGATCCCAGGATTCTGGGATCATGACTTGAGCTGAAGGCAGACACTTAACCAACTGAGCCACCCAGGTGCCAAAATGCAAGCTCAATATACATTTATGTAATATATAAATAAATATTTAGAAATATAAATATATATGTAGCAATATATAAATGTATATATAGCTTGCATCATGGTTATTACTTTCCTAGTCCTTGTATCAGAAAAATTCCTTTTAATACACCTTTCTCTAACCCTTTCCCACACTCTAGCACTTTCTTCCCTGCTCCTACCCAGTAACATGAATATAAAAAAGTGATGTAAACATAAGAATATATTGAAGCCTAGTCACGTATATGTTAATCGTATAGATTCTTTTTTTTAGAAAGATTTTATTTATTTGACAAAGAGAGACACAGCAAGAAAGGGAACACAAGCAGGGGGAGTAGGAGAGGGAGGAGCAGGCTTCCTGCCCAAGCAGGGAGCCCAATGTGGGGCTTGATCCCAGGACCCTGGGACCATGACCTGAGCCGAACGCAGATGCTTAACGACTGAGTTGCCCAGGTGCTCCAATCCTATAGATTCTCAGAGCTACAGTTAAGTTCATCCTTGACTTTTTCCCTAGGAAAAACTCAAATTCCTTTAAGCTCTCAATTTCTGGAAGTCTTTGTGAAATTTCTTTTCCCCAGAGAACTGTAGGGTTCAAATCTGTGTATGACTTCCTAATTAAACTATAGTTGGGGTGACCACACAATGTATTGTCCAACCTAGGGCATTTCTGAGCGAAAGACAACTCTACCAATAATTGTGCCGGGACAGGGGGACAGATACGCACTGTAACTACCATCAGTGCTTCAGTGAGAAGAATACCTTCTAGTTTTCAATGGAGATGTTGGTGTTCAAGTTCCAACAACAAATTAAAAGGCAGAGGAGACAAAATTTCAAACAATAAAAATTCCGCCTCATATCCCCACCTGGAGAAAACAGACGCTAAGGACCATGAAATTTAAATATTTATTTTTAAATCCCCCACAACACTGGAGTATGCTTCACCTAGACACAGTTTATAGAACTAATAACTCTAATGAATAAGCAATATGATTCCTATCCATGATGCAGCTGTGTTGTAAAGTTTCAAATAATCCATTTATAAATTCACTGCTTTTGTTTTTACAAAAATATTCATTTAACCCACGATATGAGTTGCAAAATTATTTCTAGACCTCTAATAGATTACGAACTGAAACTGCATTTCAGTCACATAGAAGGTGAAAATTTCAACTGAACCATTACTTCAAAATACAATGTATTAAAAGTAATTGTTACAGTATCGGCACCAATGAAAAGAACTTTCTTGGCATATGACATGACCACGACTTACTCAAGTGTCTGAATTATTACAGAAAGAGAAGAGGTAATGGCCACTTTGAGTAAAAACGGTATTCTCTACTTGAAGAACACCTTTCTTCTAATATTTGGCAATTATTCAGATTTTTAGAAATGACTTCGGTGCAAAAACCAAACTGTGCAGATCCAAACAACAAAACGTTAACTACCAAAACTAATTAATATCAATAATTCTACAACTACTGAAATATAGCCCCAGTTCGGAACTTAGGCAGGCGTAATATATATACTGGGCTTTAAAGAAAAAAGGTATTACCCATGTAACAGTACCATAAATATAACTGAAAATTAACTGTACAGTCTAACAACTTCTCTATGGACATAGGTCATCCTGTACTATGGTTATTTTCATATGAACTAGAAAATGCTTATTTAAATAACCTTTCAAAAATGAACAAATGATGCTTTTTGTACTGGATAATTACGAAGAACAAAAATGTATAAATAGTTTATAGGACACTTCACTACCATGACGATAATATGCTGGTGTCTAAGGTATATTCATACCTGTTGATCAGGTACTTAATCACATGAATAACAGCTCTTACTTAAGCTCCCCAAATCCAAGCATATAGTATGTGATATGAGTTGAAGACTTTAAAAATGAAGCCTGACAAATTCCTCCAGGATTGCCAAAAACCCATCCTTGGTTAATTAGTATTGCTTGAAGTTTCCAACCATGTTAAATAAGGGTTAACTGCCTCTTCTGCAAGAGAAGGTCAATACTACACACCAAGAGGTACCTCCGCTGCTACATGTCGCCTAGACATGCTTCAAACACAGGGCTCTCAAATGCGATCATCACTGAGCTGCCTGGAAAATCAACCCAAGTTGGTAGAGGGAGTCAATACTTTTCAGGTTTCATTTCCAAGAGCTTATTAAAAACTTCAGTTTTAAGAAAATATGACTTGTTTCTACCTCCCCACCAATAGTCATTTTTAGAATATGCTTGTGTTTTTTTTTAAGAGTTTTGATGCTTGATGACTTGCAAACATTCGGTATTTAGGATGACTTTGAAAGACCTGTACGTTTCATGAGTGTACAGTTAACTAAAGATCAAAACTTGAAAGGTATTCATCCTAGTAACTTAAGTAATAATGATACCTAAAAGCAAAACTGTATCTCAACATTTAGTAGAATACAGGTGAAACTATAGTATTAAAAGTTATTCCTTACAAAATAATCTCTTTAAAATATAAAATGATAAACACCATCACAAAATAGTTGAAGAGCTTCTTCCAAATCTTCAATGTTGCAAAGATCCAAAAGGCACATGGAGCTCATGAGTTAAGCACTGTTAAGCTTGAAGTAGCTTTGGTGGGTTTCTCTGGGTCCGTATGAAATAGAAGCCAGTAAGAAGTTCCTTAGGGGGATTCATCTGCTGAACACCTATAAAATGAAGAAAAACTTAAACCTATATACAAATACACATTTGTATTTCTCATCTGTATGAACTCTGCAATAAAGGTACTGATTCAGCAAACTAAATTCTTTTACTGAATCTTATCAGGTAGATGTTAAAATATAAAGAAGTTCAAAAATCTCTTCTGTGGAGCACCTGGGTGGCTCAGGTGGTTAAGTGTCTGACTCCTGATCCTAGCTCAGGTCTTGATCTCACGGTTGTGAGTTCAGGCTCCGTGTGGGGCCCACTTAAAAACAAAATCCCTTCCGTTTCTGATTTGACAAATTCCAACTGACTTATCTAAGGGATTTTGAAGGGGAGCTCTAGTGTATGAGGACACATGGGCTTCATCAGATAGAAGCTCTATCAGAATGTGTGATTTTATAGGCCGTATAGTTTGTTCCAACTTGATCCCAGTGGCATCACAAATACAAGCAAGTAGAAAGATGCACTGAGAAGCAATATATAATGGGACTGAGACTAGAATTAGGGTTGCTTTATTCCGTTGGAGCTAAGGAAGTGTATGTATGTTTGTGCTTGCAAACAGAAGTCTGGTTTCAAAAGAGAACTTAAAAATTAAATGTATGAACTTTACTGAATGGGAACAAAGTTAAACCAACAATTTGAGACCGTGTGGAAAACTAAAGTCAATCATACGAACCTTTTGTAGGCTGTACTGACTTCCTCTACTTACAATCCTTCCCTTTTCTTATGGGGGCTAAATGTAAGAACTTCAGCACTGGAAACTACGTGAATAGTAGTGTGATGAGGGTACTGGCAAGAATGAAAGCATTCCTAAATGGTATTTATAAGGGCCCAAATAAAAATACGCTCCGTGACCTTTTGTCTGTACCCCTACTAGCGGGCAAACTAGCGGGCAAAGGAGAAAAAAAACAAAACAGGCCATTTCTTTCAGGGGGAAAAGTACCTTGTAATACCCAAACAATTCCAAAAGCTCGTGTTTAAGATGAGCAAGAAATAAAATAGTTTTAAGCATACGACTATTAAGAAGGGACTTAATAATTAAGAATAGCCGAAATGACTGAATCAAGGTAATCATATTGTAACATAAACATCCCAGAGAAAATGTAAAAATAATTTCTTAAATGACATTTGAAGCTTACTTTTGAAATTTTTCAATTAATTTCTTCACCATTTTATCTGTGATGCCAGGACAGGCGGCTTCGGCCACAGCAATACTTTTCTCAAGTTCTTCAATTGCCTGATTCCTGCTAGTGTTATTCTCATCCTGCTGTTTAAGCTGTGGAAGATCAATAGTAATAACATTTGAAATCGCCAGACTTCTTTACATAGATATCCAAAGCTAATGAATCTGTACTTACTTCAGCAAACGCAGGTGTGATTATCATAGACAAACAGCTCAGCGTTTGCACGAGATCTTGCTCCTTGGAACAAACAATATAGATTATGCAGATGAAATTGACATAAGTAGTCACGGTTTTCTTACTCTTTAACAAGTGAGGACTAACTGGAAACCTCTCTCCCAAAAGACCCAATATAAGGCACGTTTCCATGCTTCCTTCCCACCCATCCATCATCCAGAAGACCTTTAACCTCCAGGATTACAGCAGATACCCACGATTCCACTGGGTTTATGCATGTCTAGGTTGCATTTAAAAACATACCGATGGCCACTTAAATGACTCCCATGACCTTTACTTAATGAGCTCAAAACTAACGGCACATGAAGCATTCTATGAACACAGTGAGGTAAACGGGTTTAGTGGTATTAAATTCTAGTAATTTTTGGCCATCACAATCTCACTACATTAGTCCACAAGAGTCCTATCGAGAGAAAGTGATCACCGCCATGCACATACTGCCCCATTCTGGAGTTTCTTTGGATCAGGCTTCTTTCGCACGGTGGTAAAGCTCCATTCGGGATGAGTATTACTTTCTCTGCTGGTGGATTCCCTAAAGAGATGGCCCAAAATACTAATATAAGTTCCTAAATTATTCAGCTTGGTGAAGATACCAAATCAATGCAGCCAAGACTCTGAAGAGTTGTTCCGATATATAAAAAAATCACAGTATTTAAAAGCATCTGCTCTCAGTTTTGGGTGGAGACTATCTACTGAAGAAGGGCAGTGGTCCTCAAATCCTAAGCATGCATCAGAATGGCATGTGGAGACCTCTCACCACATAGAAAGGCCTGCCCCCATCCCTCCCCACTGACCAGATCAGGATCTCTTGGAGTGTGGCTTTTGCTTCTTTTTTAAAGTTCCATGGGCCACTTTCATGGACAGCCATGGCCAACAAACCAACAGGGGCACAAGAATCAGCCTGGTATTTTTTATTCTTTTCAAAAGTAGGGCAATTTCTCATAAACGCAGGACTCTGAGAATATTATCGTAAGAAACTTCGTGTTGCCTTTGTGCCGATTCAGCCAGTGGAAGAGTAAATTCTGGTGTGACCTACAGACTTCCCTGGTCTACATTAAGTACGGACTTAGAATCTTAGATGTCAATGTCAATGCTGCAGTTAGAAAAACAGTGGAACTTTTTTAGGGGGGTAGAAATCATATATAGATGAATATTTAAATGTATCAGTCTGATCACAGTTTAGTACGTGGCCAAGGGGTGGGAAAGGCCCAGAGGTCAGCTCTCCAGAAGGATTCTGCAGGTTCCCCCCCGCTAAGTATGAGAAGACATAGCACCTTATCACTTGAGGCAAACTAATGTAACACTTTTGATCGATTTTTTTCCCAAAATTTTGCAATATACTCAAGTATCCACTAGGGGTTAGACCGAGACCATTTAAAACAAGAGCAATTCACTTCTAAGAAAAAAAGTTTCCAAATTCATTGTACTCCACAGACTGTGATTTTGAAAGATTTCCACAGTTTCTAAAGTAAAACTCTAAAATAAGGTTTGTATTTTATGCTAGAGAAAGCACAGTGGATACTAGTTAAAAGACAGGCAATATTAGAATGAGCTACCTACATAAAAAATTAAATGATTTGTACATACGAATCAGAGCCCTCGGAATCAGATTCATCATCACTGTGGCCTTCTGCCTTCCATCTCTTAAATCGATCTATCAGTTCGGTCAGATAAGAAGTCTTCTTTGAATTTTTTACAATGAATTTGTGTTTCAGAAGTTCTTTTGCTGTAGGACGCTAGGGAAAAATAATAAGGATGCATGAATACTTCCAGGCTCTTTATGATTACAAGGGGTGGTAAAAAATTATTTCAATTATTAAGCAGAAAAGGTACACCTGGAAAGCAGGTCTACAAACATGAGGACAACTAAAATGCTATGGGCAATAAACAGCTAATTCTACTTTTTGAAGTGGTTCAAGGCAACCAAATTAAATTTACTACCTTGGTACCTATTTGTTCAAGCCCAGTGGGCAAAGCGGTAGCCTACCTACCAGCAAACTGGCAGGCAGGAATCTCTCAAAAGCAGAGAAACACATGGCAGGATTTTGAAGATAAGTTAAAAATTGAAAAACGTTTCCAAATAGTGCTTTCAAATACTCTTATTATATTTACTGTAAGTTGAAAAAAATGGATGACAACTAGCAAGGCTGTAATTTTATCATCAACTACACACATATGATCCCCAGATTAATCCTTTCTCCAACACCTGTTAATTCATTGAGCATCTAAATGCAAGCACCAGGGGCTGTAGGGGCTATTTCTCCCCTTGGGCTTTGTTAATATCAGAATATTCATTCTCAATTTAAAAACAGTTACATCGGGGCGCCTGGGTGGCTCAGTGGGTTAAGCCTCTGCCTTCGGCTCAGGTCATGATCCCAGGCTCCTGGGATCGAGCCCCGCATTGGGCTCTCTGCTCCGCGGGGAGCCTGCTTCCTTCCTCCTCTCTCTCTGCCTGCCTCTCTGCCTACTTGTGATCTCTGTCTGTCCAATAAATAAATAAAATCTTAAAAAAAAAATAAAAACCGTTACATCAAGAACTTAGTTCTTGTACAGTTCTAGCTTCTAGAAGTCACCAGGCAGCTTTATTTTAGAAACAGTAAAGCGACTGTGATCAATTCTGCCAGGTAAATGAGTAGAGTTCGCTAGACTTCAGTAAAAGCATATGACTGCATATGCTGGAATTTCTCAACATTAAATTCTTTAAAAAGTGAAATGCACACATCACTTTTCAAAAAAAATGAAAACACAGTTGAGTAAAAATCACTGTGGATAGTTACACGTGTACTTTAATAATGACTTCCTGTAACAGGAACTTTATTTCTCAAATTTCTTTCCCTTTGAAACAGAATAAAGGAGCTAGGGACCATGAGAAAGAGCAAAAGACACAGGGGAAGGAGAAAAGGAAGAACAGAACTAGCAAGAGAGAAGGAAGAATCAGGTTCCTAGAAGGATCTTAGGCAATTTTCACAGTCACTGTATTCCTTACTGCAGAAAAACCCCATTTGCTTATGCAGATTTAATAATCAAAACCAAACAGTAGTAATAGCAATATATACTCACAAATGACGGATCTTTGTTCAGGCAAGCATCAATAAACTCCTTAAAGGACTTAGTAAAGTCTCCAACGAGAGTTGGAGGATTGTTTTTTGGAATAAGGAACAGAACTCTCATCGGATGCATGTCAGAGTTAGGTGGCTCTCCTTTGGCTAGTTCAATAGCAGTGATTCCCAGTGACCAAATGTCAGCCTGATATAAGAGAGAGAAAAAAAAATTAGTTTGACTTTCCATTCCAACAGACTGCCATGAAATAGCCTATGGGTCACAAGACTTTAAGTGTCTTAAGAGGGGCACGTGGGTGGGTCAGTTGGAAGAGTGTGACTCTTGGGTCTTGGGCTCGTGAATTCGAGCCCCACACTGGGGACAGAGAGGAAATCAATCAATCAATCTTAAACAAACAAACAAAAAAAACCAAGGTGTCTCAAGAAATGTAATGTAAATGTAATAAATTTTTATTAATTGAATTAATTTATTTTTTAAAAAATGACCAAATTTCCTTATGGTTTGCCAGATACCACATTCTAAGCACTGAGAATTCAGGTGGTGAATAAAGCAGACAAAAAAATCCCTGCTCTCAAGGGGCTTGTGTTCCAACAGAAGAGACCGAGGAGTAAATAAATAGTATGATGTCAGATGGTGCTAGGTTCTGTGAAGGAGAGTAAAATTAGGGTAAGGGAATAATGAATGATGGGGTCAAGGGGCTGGAAATTTTACACAGGATGGCTAGGGAAGACTACTCTGTGAAGTAATTTTTAAAAAACATTTATTTATTTATTTTAGAAGGGAGGGACAGAGGGAAAGGGAGAGTATCTCAAGCACACTCCATACTAAGTGCCAAGCCCAACACGGGGCTGATCCCCCAACCCAGAGATCATGACTTGAGCCAAAACCAAGAGCTGGAAACCCAACTGACTGCGCCACTCAGGTGCCCCTACTGTGAGATAAGGTTTAAGCAGAGACCTGATTGGAAGGAAGGTTATTCCAGATAGAGGGAAGGGTGAGTGCAAAGGTCCTGAGGCCGGAGTGGTACTTGATATGTCTGAGGAATAGCAGTGAGGCCCCTGTGGTTGAAGGAGACAGAATATAGAGGAGAGTGAAAGGAGATGAGGCGGGAGAGGCAGACAAGGGCCAGATCATAGACCACTATGCATGTGATAGTAAGGACCTTGGATTTTATTCTAAGTGGGATGGAAGGCTACTGAAGGGAAGGAATAGAGTCCAAATACAGGAACTTATGATTTAGCAGAAGACTTGATAAAACACTAGCTTTTGAAATACTTTTAAAAGAAGGAAAATTAGGGCAGTTTTTTTTTACATAGAATAGCATGTAATATAAAAGCTATTATTAAAAACAAAACAGTTTTATACAGGTAACACTTTACTTTTGAGTCATAAGCTGACTGTTGAATAACTTCAGGAGCCATCCAAAATGGTGTTCCCACAAAGGTATTTCTTTTGATTTGTGTATCTGTCAGCTGGCCGGCAACTCCAAAGTCAGCCAGTTTAACATCTCCTTGTTCTGAGAGCAAGACGTTGGCAGCTGGGGGGAAAAAGAAACAAAAACCCCTCAGCTTCCTTAGAATATAGCTATGTTTCTCAGGGTCATATAAGATTTCTGTGTACCTTTTATGTCTCGGTGAATTTTCTTTTCTGAATGCAGATAGTCCAGACCTTTCAAAATTTCCTTTAGCATGGTAGCAATCTGGAACTCATCAAATGGACCAGCTCGAAGCTGAGGAGGGAAAACACACACACTTTTACACACAACTGAACAATCTAGTTCAAACTTGGTATTATCTGTGAAATCAGGGAATCACTTAGATATACAAAGCCATTCTGCTTACTAAGCCAACCCTGAAACAAATGGGGAAATAATTTAAAAGGTGAGGGAAGAGAGTAAATAAGATAAGTCGAAGGGAAAGTGTTTTTATTTTTTTTTCCCAAGATTTTATTTATTTACTTGACAGAGAGAGAGAGAGAGAGAGAGATCACAAGTAGGCAGAGAGGCGGGCAGAGAGAGGGGGGGAAGCAGGCTCCCTGCTGAGCAGAGAGCCCAATGCAGGGCTTGATCCCAGGACCCTGAGATCATGACTTGGGCCGAAGGCAGAGGCTTAACCCACTGAGCCACCCAGGCACCCCCTGAAAAGGTTTTTAAATGATTAGATTTAATCTCGAAAGATAATATAAGCAGTGTGACCTCTGTACTAGCTCCTAGTCCCAGGGTTCCTAAATATTTACCTCCAAGATTTAAGAAATAGGCTTCAACAATGACAGAACCAGGTTTCTTTTCTTTTTTGGCTACAAAAAAAGAAATCAGCTACTTAAATTTTGGTGTTGGCTATTTAAATGATTAACTATTTACACTGAACTGATTTTGAGGTAAGTCGGCCCAGAGTACAGTTCTTAACTTTTGTGTCTCTCAATCACTTTGGAAAGCAGAGAGAATTTTTGAGACTGAAATTTAAAAGTTAGCCAAGAATATGATAATTAATCTATTTAGACTTTCACTATAAAAAAAAAGATCAAATTGTGAAGGGATAGGGTTTTTCAAATAAGTGTAACACATTTGCCTTTCTTTCCCCATCCCTGTACCAAAGCCAATAGTTCCAACTGGATTACAAGGAAAGCAATGATTAGGTTTCAGGAGAACTTGTAATGGAATATCTGAAAATCTCTCTTTAAAATAAATGGTTATTTTAAAGTTCTGGTACCTCATAAAGCACAAACAGTGGACTGTACAATATTATTACAGGAAAGGGTGGGAATCTAAAGTCAGAGCTGAGGTAGAGTTCTGTTTGCTGGAAGGAGGGAAGAGGTGGTGAAAATCAAACATCGCCCACTCTGCCTCACACTGGGAGGGATTCACAGCTCTTTGGCACCTTGTGTATTTCATCTTTCATGAATACCATATTTATTCTGAATAAAGGGCACTTTCATGTTGAAATTTAACAGCTTAAAATAGATTCTGTACTTCAGTCTCACCACTGAATAGGAACCGTGGTCTGGATATACAGTATACTCCGGGGATGTCCACAGTTCAGTAGGTGCCTTTCCTAGGTAACATTATCTATTTACTTATAAATTTATCAACTTCCACCCCAGAAGTTTCTATTTAAACAGGAGTGATTAAAGTTGTTCTCAAAGGTGAAAATGGCATTTTACTGATTGCTAGCAATGAAATTCTGAGGGACTACCAAGGAAGTGAGAGACCAAGGTCATACTAAGGATTCGTAGTTAGTATCACTGATCGTTAACATGTTGATGGGGCCAGAAGAGGTATACCCTCAGTGAAAGAAATCAGGCAAGATCTGTAAGGGATACTACTTGTCATTCTGAAGGACTTCCAAAAGTGGCCTGGATAAGCCAGAGTATTAAGTAAGAAATTAAAAAATATATATTTCCATAAAAAAAACAAACAAACAAAAAAGGGGTCCTACAGACCCACTAGCTTATTGGGTATATTTAGGACCGGTTTAAAATACAGGAAACATAGACTCTCAATGAACGGGCTACTGGGGGAGGCTGAAAGGGGGAGACTCCATGGCAGGGAAATGGGAATGGGGTGCTGCAGCTGGGTTTTTCTGGTTCATTATCAGACATAAAACTATTTCAAGGCTTGTGGTTAAAATGTTTCCTTAGCCATGTTGACAACAATGAGAAAAGGAGAAAAAAAAGGGAGTCGGGAAAGAAACCGAAGGTAAAGTCTATGCAACAGAGACTTTTTTTTTTTTTTTTTTTTTGGCCGTATGACCTTGGGAGAGATAATGATGAAATCTTGGTTCACTGGCCTTGGAGTGCATAATTGAACTTCTCCTCAATGACTGAAGACGGTGACAATGTCTCTCACAGCTAATACCCCTGCCTTCCGGGCCGCATACTGGCCTTGGGTAATTTGCCTCTATTGTCCACTGAGAGCGTGCAAGAGAGGGACATCTGCTCTTTCACAGACTATATACTTGTGGGCCTGGGGCTCTCCCCACTCCTTTAGACTTCCAGCTGGTCCTAATCAGCCAGTCCTAAGGCAGTACATTGTATTAGGTCTTCTCTTAAGGCTGGCATATTGTTTCCAACTTTTTTCTTTGGTGCTCCTGTTTTATTCTATTAGCCTTATCGTATGAGTTTTTGTTGTAAGCCACCGCAATTCTTCTTGGAAAGAAGTCAGGTATGATCGATTCCATAAAATAACCTACAATAGGCACAAAGTCTGTTCATACACAACTCAGTTTTTTTTCAATGGGAGAGAATCTTGAGGTATACACTCTAAAATGTTGATGTCAGCTACAAGTCGTAATCATGCTCCTTTAGTTGGGCACCAGCTTAAAGTGAGAAATACTGTCTGCCCAGCATCCCTCTTATTTCCTCTTGTCCCTAATAGCAGTGCCCTCCCTCCCACCTAATCCTTTCTTCCATTCCCCAAATGCTAGCATTCGTTTGTACGGCACATTTTCTCATCATGCGCCCTCCTTACAAAGGCCAGTTACATGAACTTTATCATTCAATCACAGTGTTCTTGAAATTGAGAAACAAACCTCGAGCAATTATTAATTGAATTTCTTCTTTGAGTATTTGAGGAAATCAAGGCACAGAAGTTCAATGATGGCTTGTCCAGTATTAGCCAGCTAGTCAATGGTACAACGAGGACGAAGACCCAGGTCTCTTCATTTTTTACAGAATAGGGAAGGGATATGGTGAGCACCTTGGGGGACCAGATAAGGTAACTGTGATCAATTTGGAAAGGGCTCTTAACTATGTGAAAAGTAGAAGGAGGAGGATCATGGAGCAACTGGCAGGCTTCTTGTAGAGCTAATGAAAACACTATTGTGGAATAAAACTGTGACAAGACAAATGGAAATGGGGTCATTTAACTTCAAGAGAAGAATGAGATCTAACTCCATAAGCATGAAGGATTATTATATAAAGAAACACCAGTTGTGTTCTATCACTAGAGAGGAGAGAAAGAAAAAACGAACTCAAGCTTTAGGGTGTAAGAATTAGATTAGACACAAGGAGGGATTACCTAACTCAGCAACTGATTAAAATGAAATGAATTCCTAGAAGGAGATGAGACTCTCCGTCAAGTTTAATTACCATTTCTTTAGAATGCTTTAAATTTGGTTCTGTTTAAAGGACAGAAAATCTCTTACAGCTATTTCTGTTCATAGGATTATTTGAAACTTTGGAGTCACTGGCAGGGAGGATTAAACCCTTTTAGAAATATTTAATCACTCACAGTTGGGAAAACTCATCTCCACTTGAAAATAAGAGTTAAAATATTACTTGATGATCTTAATCATCAAAACACTTTATTTTTAGAAACAGCACACTCTATAATTTCAAAAGCAGAAGCATGCTAAGAAAATATAAGTCATATAATATTAAAGACAGAAGGGAACTTAGAAATAACTTCTTCGTTTTCTAGGATATCCAAGTCTAAGGAATTTATGTGTCTGGTTCACAGGCACAGATTTAGTTATGAAGACAGCCCCATAAGATCAAACTCCTATAGGCCAGCTCAGTGGTCATCTTACTACACAAAGGTGCCTTTAGTAATGCATACTGAATTTTAAATACAATGTCATATTAATAAAGATTTAAAAGGGGGAGACAGCAATGACAGAATCACACCAATTTAGGGAAAACCACCTGTGTTTCTCAAAGGGATTATGTGTGTGATCACAGCTTCATTGGGTGAAACTTCTCCTGCCCATCGGAGGATTTCAGCACCCTGCTCTTTGCCCACTAAAATGGCCCTAGCGCTTCCAAGTCATTATGACAATCAAAAATACCATCACATTTCCAAATGGCCTATAGAGGGGCAGAGAGAATTCTGTAGGGAACTGGGTCCGCAGGCCTCTTTGGTGAGAACCCAAGAACCAGTTTAATCACATTTTTAAAAATCCAAGAACACTCTGTCTTTTCACGGAAATCCTTGCGAAGTAAAACTCTAAACTGATAGCAATGGCCACATACACTGCTCATTTGCAGAGCTTTATGTCATGAAGATATTCATGCTTCATTCACATGCTAAGAATATCAGCAATAGGCTCAATCCTGCAATCTAGCTCAATCTACGTAAGGGCAGGGGTCCCGAAGTAAGAGCTTAACTTGAACATATTACCAAAGCAACCATTCAGCTCACCCAAAAGCCACTGCTTATGCCAGTTAAAAGAAAAAAGTTAAAGTATAGATATGTAAGTGTGTGATTATTTAAAAATACTTACAAGATCCAGTGCTGAACCACCACCCAGGTATTCCATTATTATCCATAATTTTGAACCCTGTAAAATCCATGAAACAATTTAATCATCGTAAACCTGAGCCAAATAACTAGCATAAAATGTTAAATCTAACATACTAATGTATTGGTCTTAAAACACAAGTTTAAAATTAGTTGTTTGAAGCCCAGCATAGATTTTTCCATAGAACATTACAAATAAAAGTAAAGTTCTGAGTCTTGACCTTCCTCCCAACCTTTTCAGCCTGCGATACGGCTAAATGAAGAACAAATTATTATTTTTTAAAATTTAAAAAAAAACTTTATTTATTTATTTGACAGAGCTCACAAGCAGACAGAGAGGCAGGCAGAGACAGAGGAGGAAGCAGGCTCCCTGCTGAGCAGAGAGCCCGATGTGGGGCTCAATCCCAGGACCCTGGAATCATGACCTGAGCCGAAGGCAGAGGCTTACCCCACTGAGCCCCCCGGGCCCCCCCCCCCCATTTTTTTTAAAGATTTTATTTATTTATTCGACAGAAATTATTATTTTTTTAACTGTTGAACTATTAGCAATTTTTATAAAACCCAGAATAAAGAAACCATAGCCTTAAATTATTATTTTGGATGATTTTGAAAGGAAAAGATAGTCACATTAAGGAACAAGGAGGTGTATGGAGACTTGTATAAGTTTTAAATGGAGCTTCTGGGTACCTCCCTTGTGATTTTAGAATTTGAGTACACTGGTTAGCTTGGCCTTATTACAGTTTTTGGCCTTTGTTCTCATGTACTGTACCACTTCTATCAGCCATGATTAATGGGCATTTTTGGGACACACGTGGAACCTAGAAAGGATATTGTCCCTCCTGGCCTCCAACTCCTACTGCCGAGGTACATGGCTAAGAGAAAGGGAGTGTGTAGCTTGAAAAGCATAAGATTACGTGATTATTCCAGAATTAACTTCATTCTAAGTTGTACAGAAGGAATGGGGCAAGTTACCTGAAGTATGTAAATTTCAATCAGGCGCACACACGTGTGCACACAGGCACCACTCAGCTCTGTCAGATAAAAATTGGAATCAACCATTAAACCTTTTCTTTCAGCGATAGCCTGAAATACGAGGGACACTTCTCTCCCCAAATCATTTCATGAGTGTTATTCTCTGCATTTTTGTGGGACCCCAGATTTGACTATAAGTGGAATGGTTGATTTTACTATCCTGGCAAGGGGCCAAGTTGTGAATGGCTGGTGTTCTAAAAGTCCATTCTAAGTAAGGTGTTTCAAATTTGAAAAGCAAGCACTTTTCCCATAAAAAATAATGTCAAGGTTCCTAGGGTAGTCCCCCACAAAACAGAGTTGAACACGAAGGTCTCCACAGTGTAGCAGAAAGAATGCCAGAGAAATGACTGTTTACACCCTCATAATGTTTCCAGGGGAAAAACACATTCAGTGTTGTGCTTCAACTTGGGATGCCAGGGACACATTTTTTACCCTTACAGCCTCAGCTGTGGGATAAAGATTCTCGAGCTACTGCCAGCAGCCATCAAACTCTAAACTCCCCAGGAAGTACTCAGGAGTTCCAATCAAAATGTCTACACATCCCCATGAGGCTGGGGCTTTAGCATGGCAAAAGAATGGACCCCATTAATAGGACGATGGGTGACACTACAGTGAAGGGACTGGGAAGAGGCTTAGTATTGGGGCCCGGGGAAGAAGGGCTCCAGTGAAATTAATATGCAAGGATTCCTCCTGTCTTTCTGGATGCTGACACCATGTAGGATGCACGGCGGGGGGGTGGGCGGCAACAATGTACCCCCTCCCACCCCTTGACAGCCACCAGCCACTCCCCTATCACAACCTGAACTGAAGTAAGAAGGAGCCAAGAATCTTTGCTGGTGGCGGTGTCTAGGGTAGGAAAGAGAGGAAATATGTTCTCTTAACAGTGGGGAAGGGGAAAGAGCTCTGGGAGTGCTTCAGGTAACTTGTTTTTATGTCTAGAATCAGGCCCTCAGAACCTGAAAATTGTCAACCTCATGTGTCTTTATAGTTGATTTTCGAGAGAAGAAAGAAGTGGTTCTCACAAGGCCGCAGAGCCTGAGAATTTTTTCTTTTGCCAGTTTGTTTCTAATCAGCCCTACGTTCTACCTCATGAGCTCAGAATGCTTCCCATTCACCTGATACTTACAAGGCAAACGAAAAGATCTTATTAAACACAGTTCTTCATGAATGAAAGCATCTGTTTTCCGAGTCTGAAACAACGTGTGTCCTTTTTGGGAGGGGGGGTACTGACTCAAAACAGAAACTTACCGTCTGTTCTCCACTAAAGCATATTCACAGAGAGCTCAAAATGCTATTAAAGTTGCGAGAAAGCAACTTCCAGATCTGAAAAAAGGCGGCTTCCTTCTCGCAAGCAAGCCACTGGGCGGGACCAGGACTCTCTGGAAATAGCAGGGAAGGAACCGGAGCTGCCAGACAGAATTTTCTGCCTGCTTCCTTCTGATTGCCACTTCTGGAGACAAGCCTCACTAGAAGATGGCCACAGGTCTGGCCCTTCAGAAGACTGCTCTGCAGGTGTGGGGACTGAAGTGAGGCTCGTGGAGCTCTTCTCTGCTCAAGGAAACTTCGTCCACAGAGCCTTTTCTGACAGGTTCCTTGTCCACAGCAGGCCTCAGGGAAAACACCAATTGCAAACCAAACAAAAGCCTAGACTCTATGTTTGTGTTCTTTTGGGGGACTACAACTTCTACCTTTGATTTCTGTGAAAAGATGTTTGTGTTGGAGAATGCAAATAAGTATGTTTGGCTTGCTTTTAAATAATTTAAAAGGCTGAGATGATATCTACATACCCGCTGAAAATTCCAAAAGAGCCAGGGACTGTAAACCATGCCCGTACATCCGGCACATTGAAGCAGAGGAAGTCCCTGAAGGAAAAATTCCACTTCTCCACTTATAAAGTGACCCACACAGTTTCACAACGGGTTGGAGGAGTAAGTTTAAAGTCCTGCATCAACATGGGTGGTCAGGGGTTAGGAAATGGCTCTCTGTTCCAAAATTCAGAATGCCTAAAGTGTAAGGACTCCAGAGTCGTACTATTTACTGGGGAGAACTTAGAGCCTAGTGTTAACAAGTTATCTCTGCCACCCCACAAGAAGGCCACCGAACCCCACTGTTTGCTGCTAAACAGACATTTGGCCAAAGCAGGGAGAAAGGCTACTGTGAAATTTGGGATTCATTTGTTCATAGAAAAATTTTTTTTGAATACCCATTATATGTATTTGAGAGATGATTATTGTACTATGTATTAAATACATGCTGAATTAAATGGGCTGGTCTATGAATCTCCTAGCCAATCATGACATTGACCACATAATCCAACATGGACAACTAAAGTCAGCCAGTTATCAAAGGACAAATGTTGTCTGATTCCACTTACATAAGGAACCCAGAGTCGTCAAATTCATAGGGACAGAAAGTAGAATGGGAGTTACCAAGGACTGTTGAGAGGAGACAATGGGAAATTACAGTTTAATGGGTACAGAGTTTCAGTTGAAGAAAACGAAAAAGTTCTGGAGATGGATGGTGGTGATGGCTGCACAACATGAATGTATTTCCTGCCACAGAAATGTACACTTAAAATGGTTAAAATGGTGAATTTTATGATGTATATTTTACCACAATAAAGAAGAAACAGCACATAAAATTTTATAGAACCACAAGGGACAGGAGAGATCGTCTGGCCACATGCCTTACCACCCTTGAGTTCTTTTTTTCCAAACTGGAAGACCTTCTCTATGCTCCACCCTCACCAAAATTATGCTCAAGTTCTTGTTCAAATGCTACTCCTCCTTGTCAGGGTTACTGTACTTCATGTACCCACAGATAAGTGGGTAATATGAAGCAAGTTAGATGTATCTATCTGGGGTTAAGGAGAGAGGCTGGAACCAGAGACATGAATTCAGAAGTTGTCGCCCTAGGGGCGCCTGGGTGGCTCAGTCGGTCAGGCATCCAACTCATGATTTCAGCTCAGGTCATGAACTCAGGGATGTGGGACTGAGTCCCACGTGGGGCTTGCACTCAGCATGGAGTCTGCAGGAGATTCTCTCCCTCTGCCCCTGCCCCCTTTCAAATCAATCAATCAATCTTAAAAAAAGAAAGAAGCTGTCACAACAGAGTGGATGAGACGGACCGTGACAAATATGCAGAATGAAAGGAATATACATCGTAGGCCATTTGAAAAGCAAATGTCTGCAAAACTGAATCTAATATGGGGCTCCTTAGAGCTGTGTTATCTCAAGTTTAAAGCTGTATTTGTTTTGAGCAAAAAAAACATTGCAAGAAGGAGAACATTTTTCCCTCTTCAATTTCCTTCAAGTTTTATAAGAAAACTCCAAAACACAATTTTTAACTAAGGAACATTCCAGAAACATTCACCAGAGGCTGGGAATAAACACACACACAAGTCTCAGGAAAAACAGTGAGAAGGCCACAAAACTGGACTCTGTTCTGGAATATTTTACTTCTATCATTTTTTTTTTTTGGTATCAAGGTGGTGGTGTGTGGGGGGGGCATATTTCCTTAACATAAACAGAAATCTAAAGGCGATTTTCAGCAGCAAATAAAGGCATGATTCAAATTCTATTCAATGCCTGAGTGAGCTTCATTTTAAGATTTACATCGAACTGGAAAAATATTTAAAGATTATAAAAGATTTTTCCAATATTATGAGATCAGAAGGGAAGGGTTTGCTTATTTTAGCACTCTTCATAAAGACCAACTTTGTCTCTCAAGAAAATCTGCAGTGAACTAAAATTAAAGGAAAATACTGTGGTCATACTGATGTTTGTCTGGTTTTTACTCTTGTTTTTAAAAATGAAGTTATACAGTGAGCTCAGTCAAAATGAATACCTTGTACATTTCTGCATGTTTCAAGGAAATCACTACAACTGCATACAGTTTCAGAGAGCATATAATTTTCTCTCAAATGCAGTAACTTTTCCTCCAGCTTACAGTGTGGTCTTGGTTATGTATAATATCCTGTGTAAAGACAACCTGAGAAAAACCCTTATCCTACTGTACTCAATTAACCTGACTCACAAAATCCCCCATGTCTTCTGAAATGGAAGGATGCGCCACAATAAACCCTAAGTCGATTGATAATGCAGGCCCCTGATGGTACTTAGAGGATGTAGCCTTGAGTTATATTGACTGCATTAAACAGAACCCTGTTCCATCTGATGTGATTTTAGTTTAAAGAAAAGCAGGCCTACAGACTCTCACTAGGTTTTAAAATAAATGGAAAATAAAGAAGTCAGTCAATTTAAGTTGGTCATTTAAATAAATATTACAAGGTTATAAAATCATAGGCTATTTCTGTGTGTATATATGCACATACAGAGAGAGACAATACACATGCATTTATTTACTCTAATGTGAATGAATTCAGGATACAAATAATCAGTATCAGCCGGCTGTGGATTTCTACAATTCTATCAAGAAGTGACACGTTTTTCAAAGTAGTCTTTCATATTGTAGACTTTAATTAATGATGGTAAAGGGGATAAAAATTATTCAGTTTAATCCTTTAAGAAGACATCATGGATAATGGCCTTGATTCATTCACTAGTCTGAGAACATTCTATAATCAAGATTTGGGCATGACAATCTGTTTTGTTTCTTTAAATATTAAGTAGTTATTGGGTGACTGGTACATGTACACTGTGAAGGGAATTTTTTAAGAACTTTTTAAAGTTTTAGAAATAAATAATACAAACAGAGCTATAATTCATTTTCCATAAGAGTACTGAGTCTGATTCAACAAACACTATAAACAACCAATGAAAACAGTCAATACCACGTTGGTACCCATTTTCAATATAATATAGAATAACTCATTTGGAATAAGGCTTATTTAATATTTTAAGTCAGTCACCAAAGGGAGCTTATCTGTTATTACAAGTGCCTAAGAATAGCAAATGTTTAGGTTTGCTCTAGAGTAGGTCTGGAATTACCAGAATCCAATCCAGAAAGAGTAAACCAGACATGCTCTAGAGTAGATCTGGAATCACCAGGATTCAATCCAGAAAGAGTAAACCAGAATCTGTAAACAACACACAACAACAACAACAACAACAACAACAACAACAGATTCCTGAGGCTGCCTCAAACCAAGTGTGCTATGGGAATCAGGAGGGAGACCTGAATATATTGAGACTGAGTGACCTTTCAGGATTCCTTAAAAAGAATCTGACCTGCTAAGTAAGTTTTGTAGGTAAGAATTCACAAGCAAAATATGCCACGAAGAATCAAATAATTGTGTATACAATTAGAGAGAGTAATGGCTAACACTGAGAGATGAATTGAATGGTACCATCTCCTCTTGGAACCGCCACCGCCCTCCCCTCCAAATGAAAAAAGTGACTACATGCTTATTTGTGCTGTCTGTACGTTGTACATAATCACAAAATCTGCACCCTGTTAGTGCAACGTGGGATCATGTGCTCTTTAAAGGCAGGGTTGAGTTATTCATTTTTTAAAAAGATTTTTTATCTATGAGAAGGAGGGAAGGAAGGGG
This sequence comes from Enhydra lutris kenyoni, assembly GCF_002288905.1. NCBI lineage: Eukaryota > Metazoa > Chordata > Mammalia > Carnivora > Mustelidae > Enhydra > Enhydra lutris. The sequence goes on from NW_019154173.1 coordinate 3,037,995, forward strand.
TGGAGAGAGAATCAGCAAGCAGACTCCTGCTAGGCGTGGAGCCAGACGCAGGGCTTGATAGATTGAAACCAAGAGCCCAAGGCTCAACCGACTGAGCCACCCAGGTTCTTCATTTTTCTATCTCCAGCACCTAATGCCGTGAATGACACACAGTGACAGCCTGTTTAAGGATTTATTCTACTATGCATTCATTCCACATTCATCTAATTCATGTAATATTAGAATAAACAGGCTTTGTAAAAAGGCAGTGAAATTTTTGATTTCTAAATAAGTAATAACTAATATAGCTAGATTATTCTAGGGTTTATTCGGTCAGCAGAATATAAAAAGATAGCATTAATTCTTATTCAGGTCAGTAGCCTGATGAATTATAAATACACCCTTTTTGACCCAGAGATAGGTGAACAAAAAACCAACCAACCAACCAACCAACCAGACTCTTCCGCCCTGCCCCGTAAACCCTGAAAAGCAAAGAACTAACTACTACTGCCCTCCTCTAAAAAATTACAATATGGGGATACAAATTTTTAATTTTAAAGTAATTATATCTCTACCCAAAGCTAGATTTTTCTATTTATTCTTCACATTTCAATAGACACAGATCCTGACCTTTTTTTTTTTTTTTTAGATTTTATTTATTTATTTGAGACAGAGAGAACACAAGCAGGGGGCATAGCAGAGGGAGAGGGAGAAGCAGACTCCCCACTGAGCAGGGAGCCTGACATGGTACTCGATCCCAGGACTGTGGGATCATGACCCAAGCTGAAGGCAGATGCTTAACCGACTGAGCCACCCAGGCGCCCCCAGATCCTGACCTCTAACTCTGGAACCCAAGAATTCTTGGGTTTTACTAACCAGAGTATTGTGTTATGCAATCACATTTCCACCTGCTGTGACCTCAGGTGTCTGCTAATTCCATGATCCTGGAAACTAAAATCCCAACTTCTGTTGAGGGAGGGAGGGAGAACAGATAGTATTCCATTTGACTCTACTTCAACAGATATTTATCATGGACTTAAGATGTGCCATGTCCTGTGCTAAGTGATGTAAAAACCAAGCCTTGTTGAGCTAAATTCCCTGCCATCAAGGAGCTCATAATCCGGAGGGAGAGAAAGATGTGTATATAAGCACCATAGCTCAACGGAGTAAGTGACATACTTACATATTCCATCAATTCTAGGTTGAGACAGACTGGACCACTGAGAATTATGTGTGAAAGCCCAGGGGGAAAGCTCTTTCCTGACAAAGGATACGTCTCAAGGACCAGCTGCATTTCTGCTCCCCCGTCAACCCCGAGTTCAGGTGTGGAGTAGCGGTGCAGCTGATACAGCTGCTAAATCTAAAAAGTCTATTTGGCACTATAAATGGAGCTGGATTCTGCCTGGAGGCCAAAGACTGCCAAATCCTAATTTAAGACATTGCCTTTCAAAAAATAGAATGAAAAAAAGAAAGAAAAACTTCTAATGAAAATACCTTATGACTTAAATAATACAACACACACATTACCTTTAAATATGATCCGTAGTATTTGGTTACATATGAGCTGTCACACTGACTCAAAACAGTTATTTCTTGCTGAATGTCTTCAATTTCATCTTCGGCTTCCTCGAGGTCTATGATTTTAATAGCAACCACTTGCTGGGTACGGTTATCAATTCCTTTGAAAACTTCTCCAAAGGAGCCTTTCCCAATGCGTTCTAATTTTGTGAACAGTTCCTCTGGATCAGCTATGTTATTCTAAGGGGGGGTTGGCGGGGAGAGAAAGAAAGAAAAGAACACAAATGTTTTGCATCAAGTTTTTTTTACATGAAAGGAAAATAAATCACATAAGACAATAACACATTTTTAAAAGCATACAAACTCCCCTGACTCTCCGCATGTGCTTTGTTAGAGCAATTACAATCCCAAATAGCCAGCTAGTCCATATTCTACAGGGTCACCCACGCTAACTGGGCTTAGCTGATCCTTTTACCACAAACAGTCCCTTGTAACAAATGCTGTTTCTGCTGACTGCCAAAGGGCCAGGTACTTTTTACTTTGACAACGGGCCTTAGCAACATTTTTTTCTAAATACACGTCCTTAGGCGAGGGAAATAGAAATAAAAATAAACTATTGGGACTGCAACATAAAAAAGCTTTCGCACATGGAAAGAAACCATCAACCAAGGGACAAGAAACCATCAATCAAGAGACAAGGGAACCTATTGAACAGGAGAAGAGATCTGTCAATGATATGCCTAAGATAAGCGGTTAATACCGAAATTAGCATTAAAAAACGTATACAAGCCAACACCAAAAAAGAACAAATAATCTGATTAAAAATGGGCAAAGGTCCCAAGTAGACCTTTTTCTAAGATTTATTCATGAGAGAGAGAGAGAGAGAGAGAGCGCGCGCGCGCATGGATACACACACACACACACACACACACGCAAGCAGGTAAGAGGGGAGAGGGAGAGGTAGAGAATTTCAAGCAGACTCCCCACTGAGCTCGGGGGCCCAATGTCGGCTCTGATCCCAGGACCCTCAGATATTGACCTGAGCTGAAATCAAGAGTCTGATATGCTTAACCCACTGAGCTACCCAGGTGACCCCTGAATAGACATTTTTCTTTTTTTTTCCCCAAAGATTTAATTTATTTATTTATTTGACAGAGAGATCACAAATAGGCAGAGAGGCAGGCAGAGAGAGAGGAGGAAGCAGGCTCCCTGCTGAGCAGAGAGCCCGATGCGGGACATTTTTCTAAAGGCATCCCAATGGCCAACAGACCCGTGAAAAGATGCTCAACATCACTCATCATCAGGGAAATGCAAATCACAACTGCCATGAGGTATCACCTCACACCTGTCAGAATGGCTGACCCCAAAAATAACAAGTGTTGGCGAGGATGTGGAGAAAAAGGAACTCTTGTGCACTGTTGATGGGACTGTAAATTGGTGTAGCTACTGTGGAAAACAGTATGGAGGTTCCTCAAAAAGTTAAAAAAAAAATAGAAATATCGTATGATCTAGTAATTCCACTACTGGTTAATTACGAAAGAAAATGAAAACACTAATTCTAACAGATATATGCATCCCTCTGTTTATTGCAGAATTACTTACAATTGCCAAAATACGGAAGCAGCCCAAGTGTTCACTGATAGATGAATGGACAAAGAAGATGTTATATACGATAGAATATTACTCAGCCATAAAGAAACAGCCAAATCTTGCCATTTGTGATGATATGGATGACACTAGAGGGTATACTGCTAGGTGATATAAGCCAGACAGGGAAAGACAAATACTGTATGATTTCCTTTATACGTGGAACCTAAATAAAACAGAACAAAAAACAGACTCTTAAATACAGAGAACAAACGGATGGTTGCCAGGGAAGAAGGGGTTTGGGAAGCAGGGGAAAGAGATAAATGGGATTAAGAGGTACAAACTTCCAGTTATAAAAGAAGTAAGTCACAGAGATGAAAAGTCCAGCATAGGGAAGAGAGTCAGCAATACTACAGTAACACTGTCTGGTGACAGATGGCGACTACACTTACTGTGGTGAGCACTAAGTGATGAATGAATCATTATGTTATAAGCCTGAAACTACTATACCATTGTATGTGAATTATATACTCAAAAAAAGGGGGGGGCAGGTACTTTTTAGAATAAAGCAGCTGACTAGACAGAGTTTGTACATTAATGCAAGGGTAGTGATGGTGACACAACGGCTAACTTGAGCGGGAAGTACGTGAATTGCTTAAAATTCTAACATTCTGCCAGCAGAACATTACCGTTTCACTCTCTTCTTTCCAGCTCTGACATCCTAGTCACCCCACCTGTACCCCTGAACCACCATGTAATCACGGAATGCAAAAGACTCAAGAATCTAGGAGTCTTTTTTCTTAGCTTGGGATCCTATCTGTATGACATTGTCATCAATGGCTGAAGTGCTAAGTGCTCACTTGGAAATGGTAACACGCTGAGCTCCCACAAATCATCTTGCAGCAGAAATCCAGAATTTAAGTCAACATTTTGCTACAATAAAATCTGGAAGGAAGCATAGGTTTTTAGGTTAACCAATGCTTTGGATATTCAAAAATTCACTGTCCCTTCCTGATTCAGAAATATCCTGTGTCTTAACACAATTCAGAATTCAAACTTTCCTCTCACGAGATGGTATTTATATCCTTACCTAAAACTCATACAGGTGAACTTAAGACTCACAATATTTATATCCTTCCTTAAAACTCCTATAGCTGAATACGTACTGCTGATCAAGAAGAAAACACAGGATTTCCAAACCTCCCCTAAAAGGCACATTCTTAATTTGTACTTAAATGCTTCAAAATATAGAAGGATGCTATCTAGGTGTGGTAAGCCGTATATCCAATCTGTCAATTGGACAGACGTTATCTGTTCATTTACTACAATTTCACCTGATCAACAATTTCAGGAGACAATTATAGAGTTAGCACGGTCCCTTAGATTTTCTGTTACTAGACAATAAGATAATCGAAGTTTAGTTTTGTCTCTCAGCAAGTTGCTTGTAGCCTTGGCACCATCATGCAGTAGTTGCTTTGATACTGCGAGCTACTTGTTATCCCTGCCCATCTCCAGTACCCACACAGAACAAATGTATGTTGAGCTTCACATTCGGGCTTTTAAAAATAATTTAGGGGGCGCCTGGGTTGCTCGGTGGGTTAAAGCCTCTGCCTTCGGCTCAGGTCATGATCCCAGAGTCCTGGGATCGAGCCCCGCATTGGGTTCTCTGCTCAGCATAGAGTCTGCTTCCTCCTCTCTCTGCCTGCTTGTGATCTCTGTCTGTCAAATAAATGAATAAAATCTTTTAAAAAATAATTTAGATTTCCAGTAGGCTGCAAATGTGTCTTTACTACTTACATTTTATTATATACCTTCTCTAACACTTTAGTACCATCATTACTGATTTCCTTGGTGTTCCCTTAGCAAGACACTATACTTTGCTGTGATTAATATCACATAGTAGCAAAACCACCAGTTACCTCTTCATACTTTTGGTGATGGTTCTTGTCTTTCCAGTATCTTGTGGCAAAAATACTCGCCAAGGTCGGTGACAGATTCACCTCTCTGTAAGTTGCTAAATACAGTGGATTTGGAAAAATAAAAGGAACAAATCTTTCCATTTTTCTGATATAATCACAAAACAAATCTGGAAGTTGTAAGCATACCACTGATTAAAAACTACATAGTATGCACTCTCTGATAACATATTCTGGACTAGGACGTGTATTCGTTTACTTTGTAACAAGATTCTTTGTTGTTGTAAACAACAAAGATTAAATCCTAATCTCCTTAATTCAAGTTTTAAAAGGATTTCACTGAAACAATCAACCCCTGGGAGAATACAGCTGTTCTATAATAAAATGGGTTCCAGAAAGTATGTAAACAAAGATTTAAACATCAAGTCACATTTTGCATTTTAAACAAGCTCTGAAGTGAATCCTCACTCAGGGATAGTTTCTGATTTTAAATCAAGGAATACCAAATTGGAGAAAGGAAAAGAGAAAGCTTTTACACAAAGCTTGCACTTTCTACTCCTTTATTTTGGGATGAAAACTTGTCACGCAGAATCCCAATATCTAGAGTGGGGGAGATCATGAAAACTTTTCCCAAGTAGAACCTCACCTCTTTGACTTCAGAAGGATAGAGGTCCCCGCCCTGCTTATCAAGTCCTGAATCTTGGATAGATAATACCAAAGTTCCCATCTTTTCCTCTTCTATCTCACTAGCTTCTTAAGCCAAAGTATACCAAATCTTTATTAGGACAGGTATTCTTCCTGGGTGGTTTTTTTTGTTTTTTTGTTTTTTTTTGGTGCAAGGGCAAAATCGAGCAAATACATGGTAAGCATCTCAGCAATGCAGTAGGAAAAAAACCTATATGAAGAAATGGACTTGCCCACTTGTTCACATTCTTCTTCAGAGTCTCTAAGAAAACCAAGTCGGCTCCCTCTGCATCCCAATAAAATTTTAAGAATATTAAAATATTAGAGAATATTAAGAATTTCCAAAGAATATTAAAATCTCCTAATCTTCCTACCTCTACTGCAAAATCCCAGTTTACTACTAGATCCGTATTTGCATTGCCTTCTCAAAGCCATGGCACAGGACAGAGCTCTCAGGTCAGTAGCAGCAAACAGGAGGACTGGCTACGTTAACTCCACATGGTTTTTACAACTAATGGTAGACAATTCGTATATGGCCCCACAGAAACCGGTCTGGGCACATGGGAACCTCACAGGTCCACCTCAGGATTTTCAGTGAACTGTGCTTGGATCTGAACTCTTCGGCTCTAAGTACAGTGTTACATATTTAAGTCTTAGAAGTTGTCATTACTACTAAAACAGTAACTAAGGGCAGCAACAAGCTTTTAAGTATGGAAATACTCTTAGTATGTCAAAAAGGGACATCTTAACCGTGGAAAGTCAGGGGCAGATGAAGACAGCATGTCCAAAAGGGACATCTTAACCGTGGAAAGTCAGGGGCAGATAAAGACAGCATGACCAAAAGGGACGTCTTAACCATGGAAAGTCAGGGGCAGATGGAAGAAGGCTTCTTGCACACTTTAATCGCAGAATCAGAGGGCTGGAAAGATTCTTAAGGGTTCTCTAAGGGCTCTCCAGTCCTGGCTACGCAGTAGAGCTGGCAGTGTAACTTTTAAAATGCAGATACCTAGGCCTCATTCCCAAAGTACTGATTTGGGATCTCTGAACTTAGAGCCCAGCAATAAGTTCTTGTTTTAAAGTATTCCAAACTGCTTCCTATGCAGTCATTCTGGCACCAGACTTGACATCGGCATTGGGAACTACCGAGCAGACATCTGAAATTTCTATCCTTGATTATAGGGAACTCATCACCCCTATTTTTCCCAGGCAAACTCTGGCTCTCTTCTAACTGTGCACACTAAAAGTGGACAACTTAGAGATTAAAAGTAAACCAAAGGGGCTTTGGTATTTATATATACATAGCTGTATTTTAAAAATTTAGTCTGTAATAATTCTAAAGACACGTCTCTAAAATTAATGTCTAACCTCAAATAAGACCAGAAAAGTAGTATTTACCAAAACACACAAAATGTATCCCGTACTTTTTTTTTTTTTTTGGTAATTACTTCAGTTTATTCCTTTATTACCTGGAGGCCAGGGCCCCAGGAAGTGCCACAAAACTGAGGCAGGAAGCCCAGAGTGCAATCCCATACTCTTGGTGTATATTATCTTTGAACACTTTAAAGAAAAAAACACACAGTATGGTCTATGTAATAATAGGGTACGTAACAGGTTCAGATCTAATTGATGACCGTTTTGAGTTAATAGTCAACTCTGGCAAAGAGTAAAAGTTTAGCTAGTAGAAAATGGGTACACATTGTGGGGGGGGGTGGAGGGAAGGAAAACGGTTTCCTTGACCCTCTTAAGGTCCCTGGCTGGGTCTGAAAATTAAACTCACAAAGATGGATTCACAGAAGAAAAGCATATACATTGATTTAATATAAGTTTTACACGATACTGGATCCTCCCTAAGGAAATGAAGACTCAAAGAATGGTTAAACTGGTGGGTCTTTTTAAAAAGAATAAATAATTTATTTATTTGGGAGAGAGAGAAAGAGAGAGCAAGAGGGCATGAAGAGCAGAGGGGAGAGGGACAACCAGACCCCAAGCTGAATGCGGAGCCCAACACGGGGCTCGATCCCATGACCCTAAGATTATGACCTGAGCCAAAACCTAGAGTTGGATGCTGAACGGAATGAGGCACCCAGGCGCCCCTAAACTGGTGTGTTTTAATGCTAGGTTTGACAAAAGAGCAAAAACATGTGGAAAAGGGCAAAGAGTATGAACTAAGTGTAGCAAACTGGGGGAAACATAGCAAGGCCTGTTTGTTCAGATTCTTCTTGGCATCCCTTTGTCTTGGAGAAAAGGAAGCGCCTTTCTTCCAAGTACTATGAGAACACCCCCCACATGAGGGTCTTAAGACCCACTTCAGGGGAGAGGGGCAGGGAGGAATGGAAGGAGAGTCAGTCAGAGTAACCTTCCTGCTTCTATTTCCTCAAACTCCTTCAGCTTAAAATATTCAATATGCCAAGGTGCTGTATTTTGGGGTAGCATATCCTGAACCCCATCAGGGGCATTAAGAATAACTGAATCTGGAGAAACAAGAAAACTGTGGACAGAATTAGAATTAACCTTGAGGTTTTAACAGAATGGACACCTGGAAAGCCAAAGGTGCAGTAAAAAAAAAAACAAACAACCCAAAGGTGCGGTAAAAAACCCAAAGGTACCAAATCTGGTTTCTTTGAATCTAAGGTAGTCAAAGTAAAACCTCCAGTCTGCAGCTGAGAGTAAAAATGTAACAGATTTAGGGAAGAGAAGGTAGATTTCTCGGAGAATCTGACCAGGAAGGGTAGAGCTCAAGTGAAAGAACCTTCAAGAACTAAGAACCCAGCTGAGCAAAGCTGACCTCGACATAGGTTTTGCACTTGCCTCCCTACCTTAATAAAAGCCATACTATGGATGCTCTTGGTTATATGATACTTTCTGCACTTTACAAAGACTGATCTGTGTAGAGGCCTACCAAGACTCACGGATGAAGACAGGTATACAGGAAATAATGAGCAAAGAATGTGCTAATGATATCCGCTTAGAAAAGAAGACCTCTTACTCTCTTCAAAGTCTCAAGTGTTAACACCAGGAGTGACCTGCAGTGAACTCAGGATGCCTGGACAGTCACAGAGGGTAACTAAAAACTGTAGCCTAACAATATACTCAAGACTCGAGTCTACCTATTGAAATTGCTCAGGTTAGTTCTCCCAAGCTAGAGAGGAAACGCTTTTCTGGAATACTTCCATGTCTACACTATTACTTGTCATCTAACAAGTAGAATGCATAGAAATCATTTTCTAGGGGCTCCATGAGCCTCAAATGCTATTAGTTCTATGATGCCTGCCTATGTTAAGATTTGTCAACTACCCTATCAACATTGCCTCAAAAGTTATACTGAGTGCTTCCTAATCAAAATACTGCAAGAAACAAAGTATATAAAGATTTAAAATCAGCAGCCATACATCTCTTAGCACTGCTTGTGTTCAAGACCACAGGACACTACCTATCTTTTTAAAGTGCTATATATTATCCAGGCACAACTGACTTCTCCCTTGATAGAACTAGAACAGTCACAGGCTTTCACAGCTGGAAGGAAGTGTGTAGGTCATGCCCACCAACTCCTTATCACCAACATTAGTAACAAGCATTTACTGTATGCCCATTGTGTCCCAGGCTAATGCCACCAAATGGAAGCTATGAAATTTAAGGCCACTTAAGTCAAAATGATGGCACAGGTGGGGAAAGGTTAAGAAGGGAAACACAAATCCTGAAACTAAAAGAGTGACGGGATCTTTGAGATGAACAGGAACTTAGCAAACATCTGACCCAAAATCTATTCTTACAGGGGAAAAAACTCTGTAGCTTATGAAGGTTAGAAACTGTTCAAGGATGTAAGGTAGTTAACTAATGGCAAAGCCCCAACTTGAACCCAGGTCCCCTGACTCGTAAGTGTAAGGTTCCTTCACTACAGCTTGGACCAATTTGTAACTTAAATTATACTCTTCTGGTATAAAACCAAAATTATTTTCCATCACACACAGAGCACGTAACTGTTGAATGTCTACTTAGGAATATCCCTACATTTAAAAAGTCTGAAAACTTTTAAACCTAGAAGATTTTGAAAAAAAAAAAAGTAGAATTTTCCTCTCCTCCAAATGATACGATTTCTTACAATTTTGGAATTACTCTGCAATTGACTGATCCCTGCAGATATGCATGATTACCGAATATTTTATACTACAATTCCACAGAGAAGTAACCTGTATGTAATCTTGACTTTCAGGCAAGGGTACTATATTTGGCCCATTTTTTCCCATGTCAGTAACTAATCTGGAATGGGCTAGCCTCTGGAGTGTGGGAGGCAAGGTAGTGATGGTGTTCCATACCATGAGTCCCACAGGATCCAATGTCCGGAAACCAAGAGCTCCAATTCCAGCTTTATCAGTGATTTACTGTAACCCTTAACACTTTCATAACCCTTAACACTAAGGCTTTCAGTTCTGTTCCTTTAAAAAGACCCCGAGGTTGATGAAATGGTCCAAGAATAAAAATACTATTTTTGTGCTAGGTTTTATACAGGGCAGAGACTGTTCACATGACCATGTGAACACTCAGATTACTTTAATAATGAGAATAAAAGAAACTCATAATTTTTTCTAGACTTTAGAAGGATGTGATGTTAGCAGAGTGTTTTCTTCCTTTGTACAACCTCAGGTTCATATTACAAGTATCTGATAACAAAGTTGATGGAATTCTTAAGAGACCTCTGTGATTTAGATTTCTGGAGTAAAATATTTAGCTTCACTGTATTTTGTATGTGACAGAATAAGAACCAAGGTAATAACTGGTATGGCTGTATGTGTTTCAAATTAAACATGGAGAGCTGGGCTTGAGGTGGTCAGTCGTCTGAATTTTTATTTCCATGTCTGAGAGCTCAAAATATTTATCTAAGTGCATACAGAAAATGTTCCTAGTTTGCCTATTTTTATGCCACACTCACATTTTTTTCTCTCTCTCAAAGGTCATTAAGATTTGCTTTTGCAACATACTGCACATGTCAAACTGCCCAGTTTTACGTATATGCAATAAAATAAATGAACTGTAGTTAAAAAAAAAAGGTCGTTACGACAACCCTGGTCTTCCTTGTGGTCATCACACGGCATTTTATCACCTCACAGTGGCGTCTCCTTCTTTTCTTACCACTTAAAAGGAAGTTCTGAGACAGCTGAGGCAGCCCTGGTCTTATTGGTAAAAAGCAAGAAGTCAAAGGTCTCATACAGTATTATTTTGTACTCTTAAGCAACAATTTAAACTTCCAGCAATTTTGTGCACAACAAGAAGAAAAATGTGTTCATAAGGCAGAAATAAAATTAAGTTTATAAGTACTTTTTCATCCTTCCTTTAGTCTATTATTCCTATTTTTAAATGTACCTCATTAGCAAAAATACTTGGAAAATATTGTAGCAAAGGATAAATTCGTTGAAATTATTACAAAAGGTTTTGACACGGCAGCATGAATAACACAGCAGTTTGAGGAGTTTCTCCTTATTAATTTTGAGTCTACTTCACCTCTAAGAACAAAAGAATAATTGAAAATACTCCATCTGAATTCCTCCTACTCAAGAGAGGATAAGGGAAGAGCTTCCTCTGCCCTCCTAACGTGCTTTCTTCTTTGTACTTAAGCTCAGAGCAGAGGGAAAGAACAAAGGAGTAAGCGGGACATTCTGGGATGTGAAGAATGAAGTTCTTTACACATGTTGGTAAGACAGTTCAATTTACAATCGGGTAAAGAAGAATAAAACATCTCTTTGATTCCACTGTCACTTTCCCACGTACCACGTTTTTTCTAAAGAAAAAAAATTAAATGCAGAAAAGCATGAAAAGAAATTTCACTGTAGCCTCTCCCCTCTTCGAAATCCATAAGAAACAGAATCCTAGCCGGAGGTGCTTTTATGAGCTCTATTTCCTAGATAGATCTTGAAATTCCTGCCATCTTAACTGAAAGTAGAAACATCAGATTATTCTGTTCAGCCAGGTAAATCATCTTTGGGTCTAAGGCCACTTAAATGGAAGGAAATAACTAATTTTGTCTTTTGACTAACTTTCTGGGATTTGCAGTTCCCTTAAGCCTTTAATTATAACCACGGGTAAGGGGAAGGAGACATCCTGCAAACAATCACATTCTTTTCTCAATAAACCAAGAAGTCTAAGGCTATCATCACAATAAATGCTGGATGCAAAATGCCATTGCATCATTTAGCTAATTTCTCTCTGACCTTACAGCTATCCAGAGGAAAAAGGAGGTCTGGTTTCTTCCAAGTACTGCAGAGGTAAAGAAAGCAGAGAGGTCAGGCAAAATTGCCCTCATTTTGCTTATCCTGGAAATTAGGAGAACTCAGCGATTAGATGTTGGCTTCGCCATCTGTACAATGAGGGAAAAAGGTGGGCTCGGTGATCTCTAAATCGCTTCCTGTTTTGACACTGTGAATTTATGAGGTATTAAAGCCAAGTCGCTTTGTTCCCCTCCTTGTATCACTGGCAATTGCCAACTCTAGTTTTGAAGCGATCACGAAGGCAGGGGGTGAACTGGCAATTCTGTAGTGGTGTACGATGGCTCAAATGGGACGTTTACGCTACCCCATTGCTGCAGCCAGCAATTCAGAATCTCACTCGCAGACTGCATTCGAGTCCCAACTCTCTGATACTGTAACGAAGCAGGCTCAGAAGCCGAGGGCCGACGAAGAGCAACAGGGGGAGTTACTGTCCAGACTGCCCTCTCGCCCCTCACACTGACCAGGTCCCATTGTGTATGAGTGACTGCTCTAAGGAAGTCAGGGGAGCCAGAAGTTCAGCGAGCACAGGACCTAAGGTTACATTCGTCGCCTTCTCCTTTCATTGTAAATTCATTCCCAAAGTAATATTCAGAAAAGTAACATAATTGTACTTGCCCATATACAGAACTAGAACACCCAACAAAACTAAGTGCCCAAGGGGAAAACGTCAGGGATAGCTTCTCATATATCAAACACAATGCTTCAGTGAGTAGTAGCTTGGACATAAAAATCTGAAGGCAATGCTCCATTGGAGAACAATTTTACTTTCTTATTATTTAAGATTTTTATTTATTTATTTGACAGACAGAGATCACAAGTAGGCAGAGAGAGAGGAAGGGAAGCAGGCTTCCCGCAGAGCAGAGAGCCTGATGCAGGGCTCGATCCCAGGACCCTGGGACCATGATCTGAGCCGAAGGCAGAGGCTTTAACCCACTGAGCCACCCAGGCGCCCCTTACTTTCTTATTATTGAGCCTTTGAGTCATGCCATCTTCTCTGCCAACAATACTACCCTCACTCTCCCCCCATTTCTGGAAATACCACAACTCTTAAAAACAAACAAACATACAAAACACCTTCCCAACTCCCCAGGGTAACCTGATCACCTAACAATCAACTGCTTCATCCACTGCCCTCCCATAGCTCTTTGCTGGAGCCTCAGACTCAGCACACATTTTATTTTCTCTGCGTTCTCTTTCACTGCCATGATCATTCTTTTTTCAAATGAATAAGCTCACTAAGGATGGGGCTCTGTCTCAGTAAGCACCAGGTACCCTCACAGCACCCAGGGCAGCGCCTTGCATACTGGCTGTAGTCCTTGGTTATTTGCAAGGTGTTTACAACTTACCTGCAATCTTTGGCATGAAGCCATCCTTTCATCTGTAGTTTGATTTCAGACTTTTGGTGCAAGGGAGAGTGCATTCGGTACACTTGAAGGATGTTAAAATAGGTATGAAATTCTCTAAGTCAATCCCTATTGTTGCATGTGATTAACATAATAGAAACTTTCCAAAGTGACAACTTTGAGAGTTTTTTTTTTTCTACTTGGAGAGCTCTTTAGGTTGCAAAATAGCAGTTCTTAATTAATATGGAGCCATACCCAAAGGAGAGTAGGTAGTAGCCATACCCACAAGGATGCATATCACTAATCTATGCAAATATGATTCTGAAGCACATCCGCAATTACTATTAACGAGAGCCATATGACTGTGTGTCCTGGAGAGTAGCACAATTTCATACTCCAAGGCAAAGATTAAAGGTCTCGAAGAGTGGCAGTCGGTATATCATTCTGCTGTATATTTCTTTTAATTTACCTGGGCTAAACACATATAGAAATACACAATTCCATCAGGGATCAGGTTTAACCTTAAGCATGAATGTTAAAATAAAGGGATTATTACTTACTAAACAGGATGTTACATAAATATGGCCTGGGATTGATAACAAGCTCTTACTATAAAATATTCATTTGGAAAGGGGGATGAGGCCATACAGTGAAAGGAAGACAAAGATTCTGCTAATACAGAAATGATAAAACAGGTATCCTAATTTATTCAGGCCATTATTTAATCAAACCCACACACAGGGCACTTTAACATGATGGACGCTGAGAGCCTCATTTTACGCTATCCATCCTGGAGGTGAAATAAAAGGATGCCATTCAAGTACTTTCAGAAATACACATCTTTGGATAGAATCTAAGGCAGAGACACCTTATAGCAAATATCGAGCTACTGCAGATAATGTTACTGTGAATCTTTAGCACACTTATTAAAATGCATCAGATTAAAACAAAATTGATTTGTTCGCTGCCTATCTTCCTTCTAGATGGGGAACTCCAATTAAAATCAATAGGTTTGAAGCTTGTAAGCACAGTACTAAATTATTAACACCACGAGTTCTTTTAGAAAATTAACACTGATTGAAAAAGTGGAATTTTACATAGACTTACCTTTTCATTCTTAATGAGAAAGTGGCTGCAGTATCATTTCCCTCCAACATTTTTCTCTTTAATCAAATCTATACTTTGAACTGATTTAATCAAATTGTATTTGCAAGGAGTTACCCAATGGAATCTTAGGACTAAGGAAAATTACCTCTTAGGTCCTACTGGTTTTAACATTCTATGATCCCAAGAAAATGATACAGATGGCATGATGGGTGTCAACAGGAAAGAATTTTAAGCCTGGCAAATACAAAGACGAGAGAAGAGATTCTAGAATACTCTAAAAGAATGGTCTGTAATATTTTCAATAATCCACTCTGTAATTCCTCAAAGTGAAAAATATCATCAGAGCATCTGTTTATGTGTGTGTACGGGTGCAGGGCTACAAGAATAATGCTTTGTTATTTTTATGTCCTATCTACGTCCTTAAAGAATTTGAAGCAGTGCATTCATAAACGATACATTCAGGAATCAAGTAAAGTGGTGTGTCTTTGTGGGTCATAGTTGTACCTGAAAACCTTAGGCAAGAAGAGCTACTACAAATGAACATAAAAGTTAGCTCTGAGCTCAGCACTGTGGTGCACCCAACATATATGAGAAATTAGCTTATGGGAAGAAATCTGTTACACTAACAAAACAGAGGCTTTTGGGGCACCTGGGTGGCTCAGTTGGTTTAGCCACTGCCTTCGGCTCAGGTCATGATCCCAGGGTCCTGGGATCGAGTCCCGCATCGGGCTCCTTGCTCAGGGGGAGCCTGCTTCTCTCTCTGCCTGCCGCTTTGCTTGCTTGTGCTCTCTCTCTCTCTGACAAATAAATAAATAAAAATCTAAAAAAAAAACAACAACAAAAAAAACAGGGGCTTTTATTACCATTACTCCTTCCCCCTTGCATAGGGAATACCAGTTCATTTGCAAAAAGAAAAAAAAAAAAGGCCCTGATTATCACAGTAGTTCCATTTCTCCAAAGAATTCCAGCTTGGAGACCTCTTCTGCTTTTTGTTGTAAATTAATCTCCTCTTGAAGTTTACCAACTCTTCCGAAACTGAAATTTCTCAACCCATCTCCATCCTACCCTACACTCCACACTGTCAAAAGCCTGCGTGAATATCCTAATCCCTATCACTAAAGGTACAGGTTTACCAGTTTGATTTGTGCTGACAATGCTGAGACCTGTTCATGTTACCAAAGCAAAACATTTGACAAATTCAATACTCAAAGAGAGGTGGGACATGCTACTGACATAATGAGATACTACGAACATGAGTTGAATCTTTTAATTTTTAACGAATACCATTATAAACATAAGGCTATTTACGTGTTCTTGACACAGCTGTGTTTGGGATATTTTATTAGTTAAAATCTATAGCCTTTGTTCATTTACCAGTCAACGCTGCAATTCTCCAAGAAGGAGAATCAACATCCAGTACCAAATTTCAACACATGTACAAAATCTGAACGTTTTTCCTCCAAAAAAAAAAAAAATATGCTATAGGGTCTCTTTAGGAATGTTAAAGTGTCATTTTATTTTAAAACTGGGAGGAACCCTTATAAAATATTTAGGTTTTTTATTTTATAACGAATGATTTCCAGCTGGGGGCAGGGTGGGGAGGGACAATAAACAAACATATAACCTCAAGATGGAGACAAATGACAAAGTTCCTTAATTAGTTCTTGAACTGCCACAGCCAAAATAAGCTTGATGAGCAATTCAAGGTAATTAAAATGCTTTGAACAGTGTGCTACCCAAAAAGATCTGTGATCTACAACTTGAGCTGACTTGTACCCTATCATTTTACAGCCCTAACCAGAGAGAAAGTACCACTCACCAAACAAATCCTCACTGCCCACCCCGAAAGGACCCATAAAACATTCTGAAAAACACAACCTTAATCCCTTTGTCCTTTCTTGCCTTGGCGAATTTTTCCCTTCCTTTCCCTTCTTCCCACCCAGTCTTAACGCCAGCTCAGCTACCCAGTGATGCCTTTCCTGACCATCCCAGCAGGTTGGCTTGACACATCATTCCTAGGAATTTCTGGACAGGCTAGGACGGAGTCACCGAAAGCTGTCAGCAGACAAGTGGAAAAATCAAGTCTATGCTCCAGGTAGCTCCCTCATGTCTGCACCTAGCCCCAGAGCCTACTTTGTGACAAAGGCTAGAGTGCCATGATAAAAGAAGAGATGATGTCTGACACTTTCCGGGGGGAGGGGCGACGCCCTCATAGATCTTCATGATTAACTGAATATGGAGATAAAAGAAATCAGCAGCAAATTACAAGTAATGCCTGCTAGTCTTTTTCTCCCTTGATAATTCTGTGATTTACCAATATATATTTTATGGCCGATAGCACCTCCCCCACTAAATCAAGTAGTTAAGCGGCATTTGGTAGAGCCTGATTATTTCATATCCTACGATCTAATAATTTAAATGCATTTTTGATTAAGTACTATTCTCCTTACTGCTGACAAACCTGAGACGTTAATTGTAGGGTGAAGGCACTCATTCAGTTACAAGGAGGAAACAAATGTGATTATGTCTGACACTCAGCACTCTATTCATTTTTCTCTAACAGATACCACCCTTTAATTTAAAATAGTGATGAAAGCAATCAGTGCCCTCTACGATGTTCCTATATGAAATCCTCCCACTTTTATTTTCTTGCTTTAGAAACTAAGAAAAATATTAAAATCTATCTGTATACATACACACATATATATAATTTGTATTATCATTACCAATACAACTTTCCATATAATTCAACCACAAAAATTTCTGCCTAGAAAACAAACAAAAATGTCTATCTATTTAGCATCACAGTAATGGGACCAATACATAAGTCAGTTACTTTCATAAAGAGCAACTTTCCTATTATCTTACTGTATCCCTAACCTCCGAGCAAATGCTATAAAATGTTTCCTTTATTAGATCAGCAATTTCAGTGTGGTCCCATAACCTAAGACAGCGGTCAGTGTACTATTCTGTAAAGGGCCAACAGTAAATGTCTCAAGCTTTGTGGGCGAGGTACATTTTGTGGCCCCTGTCACATATGCCTCTTCTCGTTCAATGACTCTTTAAAAACATGAAAAAATATTTTTTAGGTTGGAGGCTACACACAAACAGGCTGGAGGTGGGGCTTGGCCCTTGGCTACAGTTCTCCCACAGCTGCTTTAAGGAATCCACTGGATGTATGTAATACATAAACTCTGCCCTAATACATCTAGAATGGTCTTAGCTTGAGAAAACATTAACTTAAATCCTTTTCTTGGCTTTGTGGTTCAGATGACAACCCTGGCTGAGAAAGGCTGCATTGGATTAACAAAGGTCCAAAAACACTACTGGAAGAAGATGATCGCTATTACTTTCAAAAGACACAGGCATTCAAAAATATTTAACGCAGGGAAGTTAAAATCCAAAAGTTTCTAGAAACTTTTGTCCAAAGCATAAGCCAAACACTACAGCCTCACTATAATTACACACAGAAGCGAAGCAATTATACATTAATTGCCTCAGTAGAAAATTAATTACATCTAATTCAAAATGTGTTTGGAACAGGTACCTGATCCCTTCCATATATACACAGTCACACATGCTTTA
The DNA here is from genome assembly GCF_002288905.1 of Enhydra lutris kenyoni. NCBI lineage: Eukaryota > Metazoa > Chordata > Mammalia > Carnivora > Mustelidae > Enhydra > Enhydra lutris. The sequence continues at coordinate 3,055,974 of NW_019154173.1, forward strand.
TCTTTGTAAACAATAACCCTAGTCCAGCCTCCCGAGCAGAATCCCCCACATTCACAGTTTCAGATCTCACTTTACATTCGAGGACAGCCATGCAAGCATGGTTTCATAGTATAGAGGAACAGAATACACTACATTCCTCATTCTAGTACCTAGGAGGAAATGACTTAGTGTCTTAGCAGGAAAAAAAAATCATTAAATTCTCAAGCTCTGGAACCACCTGCCCATATTAAATAAAAATATTCTTTCACAATATACAGATCATCTTTCCAGTTAGAGGAGTTTTTCAAAAATCGTCTAAAACTGTGCTTCATCTTTCAATCAGGATCGTACTTATACCATCGCTGTGTGACACACTGTGCTCAAAAAAGACACACAAGAGAAATGAAAACGCTCCTAGTTACACGGATGGGACTCTCCCAAAGTACCTTGGCATGTGGGTGAACCAGGGAACCTGGGGTGGGGGAGGTTGTAAGCCCTGAACAGAAAACAATCTTCGTTGGGTTTTTAGGTATGAGAACATTTATACCCTTTAAACTCCTGAAGTTAAAAGCCAACAATAGAAACACATGGTATTCAGTACCAGTAAGTGTTCTTAGAAAAAAACCAACTGGACTACATACCACTTAGAACTCTTCTCTTAGCCAAGACATAAATCAAGTAGTGCTAAAAAGTCATTAAGCAAACTTATTTTAAAGTAAATCTGAGATGCCACTCAGCCTTGCAATGCTCCAAAGAACTGTTTTAATCATTCCCTCCCTGAAGGAGACTTTTAAGGCCAGCACCTACTGGAAAAGTAACAATAATATTAAACCCAGTCATTTGAAAGAAAGCTTCCTTCTCTTTAGCCTTGCTCCCCGCCCCACCCAAATAACAGTCCAAATGAGCCAAATATAACCCAGTGATAATCTAGTGCTTTTCCTTGTTAATGAAAGGTATTCATTTTGCCTACAGAAGGAAAAAAGTAAAAGGCCACGCAAAACGACTCCAAGTGTCTAGAAACAATTTATTGGCCCAGTACACATGCCATCAAAATTGCAAATCTTAAACAGAAAAGCAGCTGAACTCCCCATCCCTACGATGTCAGCTCTTCCCCCCCAGATCTTTCACAAGCTTTCTCCCGACCCAAAAGACTCTTTACATATGGTCCCTTGCCACAGCAAATCAATTATGTAAAAGTAACTTTTATCACAGAAGTCATAAGCAACAAGAAAGAAATGAATGACTATTACCTCCCCAATTTCCTTTTCTGTTAGCTTTTTCTCCTCTCTGCAGAAAGTAGAGAAGTTTCCCATTCTCAAAAACAGAGAGAGAATTCGAAATCTTTAAAGTGAGAGGCTACTTTTTTCCCCTTCCTTGGAAATACTGTCTTTCTCTTCTTCCAGAGTCCACACCTTTCCCCTCACCTACATTTTCTGTCTGCTTGTGAGGCAGCAGGAAGCCTCTGGTATTATGAAATTCTACCTTCCTCAAGCAGGGTTTGCACTGCAGCCTCCAAAACGATGTCTGAAACTCAGCAGATAGAGCCATAGCAACAGCAGTTAATAGTTTTGTTTTTTTTTTTCCACTTGCCATTACCAGAAATCACAGTCCAAAAGGACGACCATGGAGTGTCACTTATGCTAAATCCTCGAAACTGATTCATTATTTAACTAGTTAAATCCCACGTTTTCATTTTATGTGCCCTTTGGAAAGCTGTGACAGAGGAAAAAAGATCTTTCAGTGACAGCCACATTTTTCATGAGGAGATAAATAGTTTAAAAAAAAAAAAAAAGCAGCTCTCTGGGTACAAGATTTTATTGGTCCCTGAAACAGAATCTGAGGTCCCATCTCCTCCGTTCCCTATCACCTCAGAATCTATAGTGTAAAGGACTTATAGCAATTTTAGCTTCAAAATAAGAGCTTACACACAATGATCACAAGTTTCTGTTAACCAGAAGTCATTTGCATACTACCCACATGACTGATTTTACTCACAGGTAAACCGATTGGTATTTATTTATCCTAAGCAATTCCTTTGATGCAATGACGCTCTGTAAAACTATTCTATGGGAGAAATTAAGCAGAGAACTGAGAATCTTGATAAATATAATCCTTTGTAATGCTCAACTCAACCCTAATTCACTAAAACAGCTTAACACTGGTATTGGATTTCATTAAAAGTCACTTCCCATGATCTGTATCCTATATGGAACAGACTGCTGTGAGCCCAATGTCTTCAGGAATAATAATAGTTTAAGCAGTAAAAGCAGAAAGAACTAGCCATGATAAAAATGTAGCATGTGTTGCATCCCGATAACCCTGTTACATATTTAGACAAAGGCACACATATACATACGTATTTAGAGTAAATATTTTGAAAGACAGTAAAGAATTCTACATATTTTCTATCTAATAAAAATATTTAGCAAATCCATGGATATCATGTTAGCGAGCACATAATTTTTACATATATTTTACTGAATTCCCCTTATTTTTTTTAAATATTTTATTTATTTATTGGACAGACAGATCACAAGTAGGCAGAGAGGCAGGCAGAGAGAGAGGAGGAAGCAGGCTTCCTGCTGAGCAGAGAGCCCGATACGGGGCTCGATCCCAGGACCCTGGGATCATGACCTGAGCTGAAGGCAGAGGCTTTAACCCACTGCGCCACCCAGAAGCCCCCTAAATTCCCCTTATACACAGAACTTTTTTTTTTAAACAATTTTTTTAAAGATTTTATTTATTTATTTGACAGACAGAGATCACAAATAGGCAGAGAGGCAGAGAGAGAGAGAGAGGAGGAAGCAGGCTCCCTGCTGAGCAGAGAGCCCGATGTGGGGCTCGATCCCCGGACCCTGAGATCATGACCGGAGCCGAAGGCAGAGGCTTTAACCCAATGAGCCACCCAGGCGCCCCTACACAGAACTTTTTTAATTCTTTAAAGAAATTGTTTTAAGTAATCTCTATACCCAACATGGGGCTCAAACTCACAACCCTCAGATCAAGAGTCGCACATTCTACCAACTGAGCCAGCCAGGTGCCCCATACACAGACCCTCTTAAATGATACTGCCAAATAGTAATTTCCTGCTTTTTGACTTTAGTGACCATCCTGACATTTATTCATTTTTTATTTCAAAAATGCACTTTTCTACTTTTTACGTTTTAAAATTTATTGCCTATTTTTTTCCTTTTTTAAATTAACATATAATGTATTATTAGCCCCAGGGGTACAGATCTGTGAATCATCAGACTTACACTCTTCACAGCACTCACCATAGCACATACCCTCTAAAAAGATTTTATTTATTTACATGGAAGAGCGGGGCAGACAAGGGGCAGAGGGAGAAGGACAAGCAGATTCCCTGCTGAGTGGGGATTCTGAGGCGGGGCTCCATTCCAGGGCCCCGAGATTGTGACCTGAGTCGGAAGTCAGAGGCTTAACCAACTGAGCCACCCGGGTACCCCACTTTTCTACCTTCTAAAACAGTTATGTCTAGAATCGATAAAAAATTAAAAATTTTTTTGATTAAAAGTTAATTAATTAAAAATTAAACATTCCATGGCAAACACTGAGCCTCATCTTCTTGAAGAGAAGAATACACTTTGTGCACAATACAAATTGTGAGTGCATATATACAACCCCTATCAATTTTCTTCAACAAAAAGTTAATCTACTACCCAGAACCATGAAAAAAATGGGTCACAAGAGTAACTAAGTATCCTGGAAAAGAGACAGTTGGCACATAAGAGGTAAGAAGTATAAGGTAAAAGTACAGGAATTTTTACACCCAAAGAAACTGAATTCCCTCAAGGGGGAGCAAGTTACCTAGGGACCCAAGGAATTGATCTTCATGATAATCATGGCTTTAAATGTGTTCAGAGGTAATACGTCTTCTGTACATGCTTTTGAACATGGGCATTGGAGGCAAATCTTTGATTCTGAAGGATAATTTTGTTTCTGTTGGTTTTGTGTTCATTTTAGAAATTGAAAGTGATTTAGATCCAAGGCCACGGAATGAGGTGCACAATCAAGTTTGCTCATATTGTTTGGTGTTGGCAAACTCATTAAGCAGGCCCTATTTGCTTCTTTTATTTTCATTCCTAATCCTTTGTTTAAACTAAGCTCTGAGCTTCTCTACATGGTACCTGTTGGCAAATGGGAATATATTAATCTGACAGGTAGAGAGAACAATTTAGAGAGCAATAGCTGGACCCAGAAATGCCATTTAGGAATTGGTATTTCCTTAACGATTCCGAAGTAACTAACTTCCTCTCCCCACCCCAGGAATTTACATATGTAAGCACAAGTTGGCTTTGGACTGTCAGGACCACGAATGGGCATTTTTTGACATAACAGCAGCCCAGAGTTATTACATCCAGCAGAGTATTTTTGGGGAGGGGAGGGGGCAATAGCAGGGCGGAAAAAAAAGGGGGGGGATTCTGAACAATAAAAATTGATATGATGCATCAATATTCTTTTTTTTAAGATTTTATTTATTTATTTGACAGACAGAGATCACAAGTAGGCAGAGAGGCAGGCAGAGAGAGAGAGGAGGAAGCAGGCTCCCCGCTGAGCAGAGAGCCTGATGGGGGGCTCCATCCCAGGACCCTGGGACCATGACCTGAGCCGAAGGCAGAGTCTTTAACCCACTGAGCCACCCAGGCGCCCCTGCATCAATATTCTTAAGAATATAAATCTTTGGGGGGGAAATATCGCCATTTGCTAGCATTTGGGAAACTGGCATTTTATTTCACTTCAGACAAGTTGCATTTTCACAACTACAAGCATAAATAGGTTTCATGTTCTTGATAAACGTATTTGCATTTGAAGATAAGAGTACTGACTGAGTTTTCAAATCTACCTAGATCAAGGAAAACAGAAGTGATGGGTGACACTGAGATTTTGCCAAGTTTTAGCACTTCCAACACAAAGTTGCTTTCAGCTCCTCCCATCATGTTTCTCTCCTTTCCATACCAAATTACTCAAGGTCTGTTTGTCTTGAGTGGTGCTCAGAGTGGTCGCCAGATAAACGGAGCAACTAGGAATGCGTTAGAAATGGAAACACACAGGCCCCAGTGCAGACCTACAGAATCAGAAATTCTGGCCATGGGGCCCGGCAGTCTAGCAAACCCTCCAAGTGGTTCTGCTGCGTGCTCAAGTGGGACCATCACTGCCCTAAATCAAACCCTTGCTAACGAAAGCTTTCATCACTTCACTTTCTTGCTGAAAACGTCCTTGTTGTAGACTGAGTTTAAAAAAAAAAAAACAAAACTGTCTCAGTCTGGCATTCAAGGCCTATCACAGTTTGGCCCTAAGAGTTCATGCCAGTGGCACCTACCTCAAATCTATGATGGAGGGAACCTGGTGCGTTCTCCCTTTGTATCTTTTTCCTTGCGTTATCTCCTGTTCTCCTTTAATGGCATCCTATAAATGACCATTCCCTTCCTTAGTCTGCTCTACCCTGGAATGCTCCTGAATCAGTTTCTATCCCATTTGCGATTCATCGCCACTGTTCCACACTGCCAGCTTTCTAAATGTGTAGGTGTCTAGTCTCTCCAGGTACAGCAAAAACTTCTCCAAGGCCTGGGATTCTTTTTTATACTTTCTGTACCTCAAAGATAGGCTTCAAGTACCATGTCCTACGCAAAGTAGGCCTTCCAAACTTTGTTGCTGGTAATTTTCGAACTTAAATCACACCCAGTTGTTTCATGACAACTAAGGGCGGAAAAACATTAAACCTGGATCACCAGTGTCCAACTTGGGAAAGTCTAGTATGTTACCATTAACACATAGGAAAGCTCAGAGCTAAAAAGTTCGAACAAAGGATTTAAACTAAAACTACAGAAACAAACAGGACCCTAATTAATGAGCTTGCTAACTGTTCTTCCCATGGGGTCAGTAGCACTTTAAAAGCATATATTTGAAAAATGCTTCTTTCTCTGAGGCCGCCAGACACACTGAGGCCGCTAGACACGCTGACTGTAGTCTCCTTAACCACAAGAGGTCAAAGTTCTATTTTCTGTCACCATACTTAGTAGCATGTGTGCATGCTTTGCTGATTGGTTTCTTTTGTGTTTCTGCTCAGAGTGAAGGCAGGCAGCAGGAAATTGAGACCAGGGAGTCCAGAAACTTTCCCAGGTCTAGTAGGCAGTGACAACGAGGAGGTAGAGGCTCTGGGAAGAAATAATGACTTTATGGTTTCTACTGGCTTGGCTTCCCCAAATTTTCTTGCATTTATAAAAACAACTTATGCCCCACCTGATGATCTGTGTTGTCTATCCCTTCCCCGTCACCCACTGCTGTGTTATTCATACGACACTGCATCATTATATTAGCTTAATATAACATACTGTAAAGTGATATGTTGCAAAGCCAAAGGTTTAATGGAAAGCTGGGGGGAGGGGGATGAAACGGGCACTAACAGAGCAACTCAGAAATGCATTTTCAAAGAAAAAAATCTGGATGCGTCTAGATGTCCTTGAAGTATTTCCTCCACCTGCCAAAAATTCACTCCTAGGATTGTGTTACCAGGCACTATTGAAACCTGGTAGAGTAATTCACTAGTATGCTTTGAAATTCCCTAACATATCTAGTGTGGTATGGATTTCAAATCCAGTAAAACTTCATTAAGTTGGTACTGGTGAGCTGTTTCTGTAATTCAAAGCAACTGTTACTCTTCAGCTAGACACCCTATTGTTCTGTAATGAACAAACTGAAAATTCCAATGGTGGCTGATTTGAACACTACTTTTCTCTGTCCTTTGCACTTAAAATTGATAGGGTTTTACACAGGTTTCTTTTCCCTACGTACTTTTTAAACAGGTGAAAGGAGGAGAGGGCAGAAAAACACCACAAAGAACACACAATCTGCTACCAGGATCACAAAGAAAGACTGAAAAGTTTTTCTGTAAACATTTTTCGTGAGAAAAAGACAAAAATATAATGTCTTCCATTTCCTCAGCAGCACATTTTCGAAGTGACTTGACTGAAGAGGAGGAAAGTAGCCACTTAAAAAAAAAAAGAGTATTTCTGGGCACCTGGGTGGCTCAGATGGTTGAGCATCTGCCTTCAGCTCAGGTCATGAGCTCCAGGTCCAGGGATGGAGTCCCTGCGCACTGAGCTCCCAGCTCAGATAGGAGTCTGCTTCTCCTTCTCCCTCCACCTCTCCCCGTGCCTGTGTTCTTTCCATCTCTTTCCCTCTCAAATGAATAAATAAAATCTTTAAAGAAAGAGAGTATTTTCAACTCTTTCACCTAAAGCTGTCTGCAATTCTGCTTGCGTTAGTTTCTCAGGACGTATGAACCACAATTCTGTTCTCATTTTGCTAGAAGAGCCGAAGCTATGCCATACCAATGACTAATCTGATATTTCAGGGCACGGATCATTTTAATCCATGATGGTATGTATGATAAATGAAGGAAAAGAAAGGCCAGCAGGGTACAGTCAGGGAAATGCTGGAACAAGTCCAGAACAGGCTGAGGGGGGTGTGTAGCTCCATCCCCAGTTAGGTAAATGCTGGTGACAGGTGGTGAGGAGACAGAGGCAGGAATAGAGGAGAAGGACGGGATCAGGCTGCACTAGGTTTCCTGGCTTCTCTGAATGGGCATGTCAAGTAAACCGCCTGAATTACATGGGATCTGGGGGAGTGACATCAAAGAGGATGATGGGTAGAGCTGGCTAGCAATGTGTTTTGCTTTAAAATCCAAATGTAAAGGCATTTTCCGAGTGGATAGCTCTTCCTACCTCACAGGACTACTGAGAGGAATTAGTCAATATATATTTTTTAAAAGATTTTATTTACTTATTTATTTGAGAGAGAGACAGAGTACAAGGAGAAGCAGAGGGAGAGGGAGCAGCAGACACCCCAATGAGCAGGGAGCCTGACACGGTGCTCGATCCCAGGACCCCAAGATCATGATCTGGAGCTGAAGGCAGACACTTAACGGACTGAGCCACCCAGGCGCCCCAGATTAGTCAATATATTTTTTTAAATGTTTGATTTCACAAGCATTAATTCAAAGATGACCATGTAACACTGTAGTCTAAAATGGCAGATGACAAAATGAGAAACATACATAAGATGGGAGTCCAAATTTTAGTAGTGCCTATTTTATTGATTTTTGTTCTCTTAAAAGCGAAATTACCTCACGGCTTTCTTCCAGAGACATTTCTTTACATGTACCTGTGGTGAAAATTGTTTGGGTCTTAATTACAAGAAATGAAAAGCAGTTTGCCGCTGTTAAATTTGTTCTCCTAATTCCATTTTCTAGCAACAAATAAGATGAATAAAACCATCACTCATTCAGAAGACACGGTTTAGTCAAAAACAACCATCAAGCTATCTAAGGTGCTACTACTGGATTTCCTTTTTTTATTTTTTAGACATTATTCCCTGTAAAATGAGAACATCCATGGGAAAGGTCATTCACTGAGCCATTAATCAAAAATACCTTAATATGTAATTTATCAGATTCTTTCTAATGTGACAGCTGGGACAGAGAAGCAAAACAATTTCTTTTATTTATTTGTTTGAGGACGCTGGGGTGGGGAGAGGAACAGAGAGAAGAGACAAATGGTTAATTTCTCATAAAGACACAAATTTGTCTGCAATCAGCCCGAGTTACAAGAAAAGCAACGAGTTTCCTTTTTCACTCAAAGGCCCTGGAAAGAGAATTGAGAATTTCCTTGTGTGGACAGCTGATTAGTTAGAAGTATAGGTTGTCAGACATGTTACATATAATGTATTAAAATCATTTTAGTAAGTACAAAAAGTCTACATCGTATACACATAAATCAGCCTCCATGATCTGTTAAGAATTCAAGCATTACACAATATACTCAAAGACACAGAATGGAAAAAAAGTTAGAAAAGTTTAGTCTATATGGAACTCATGAGCCAACAATTTTACATACAACTCATGCCTAGTGACATAAATAAAAGTAAAATACAAATATAGTAAAGTATAATATAAATAAAGTATGAAAAAGTAAAATTCAAGAAATTTACAACCCCGTTTGAAAGACAAGTATGTTAGAGAAAATCTAAGGCAGTGTATGAAGCAAGGACTGGACTGCATACTACTGACAAGAGATATAATGGGTGCCTGGAAATACCAGAGATTTCTGTAGCCTGGACCACTCAGGCAAAGTTCACGGAGATAGTAAGTTTGCGGACCTTGAGAATCAGGTAGCATCTGGTCAGCCAGTAATTGCTAAAAGGTAAGTGGCATGGTGGAACAAAAGGGATTTCTTGCCGGAGAAATAGTTGTAATGCAAAGTTTGCATCCGTAGACCAGAGCCAGATAACAGAAAAGTCTGGAAAGCTGAGCAGAAGACTTTGGGTATGGTACTGGTAGTGTGGGGAAGAGAAGAGGAAGACAGGATTTCAACAGAAAAATGTGGGTTATCAAGTAGGAGAGAGATAAGATAATGAGAGTGTTTTCATGTGATTAGTCTAGCATTGTTTTGCAGGATGAACAGCCATATACATCATAACACCTTTTATAAAGGGGCTCGAAATATACCCCACAGATGACAGTTAATTCATCCTAATAACAGCTCATTGAAGCAAAGGAAATGCAGCTTTTATTATTCCCCATTTTGGAGATGATTTACTCAAGGTCACTGAATAAATAAAAGGCAGAATAAAAAACACAGTATCATGATGCCCATATGTTCCTAAGTACCAGTGAAATTATGTTCTCTTATTTTCTACGACTCAAGCAAGGGACGTACATGATGGACCTCTGTCCTCAAGTGCCATTTCCAGACCCTCATTAGTGTTCAAGACACGTATCCTACCATCCCCATTCCTGTTACTCTCCCTCTAGCCCCTGGCCCTCTAACTCCACACCTTTCACTCACCTCCAACTCTCCCAGCTAATAGTTGTTTCTGATTATTCTGTTCCAGTTGGTCTTAGCCAGTATCATTAGCATATTCAACTTTTCTGTATCAACCACTCATCAATAAGGACAATGGTATGGCTTTATCAATCCAAGCCAATGCTTTCAAAACTCTTTCCACCTCAAACTGCAAAGCTCAAATTACACCTTCGGAAGGTGTGAGGGAGGTAAGAACTACACATACTAGACTGTGGCACCAAGATGAATTCCTCTCCAACTTTCTTCAAGATCAGAGTTAGTTAAAGGATTGCCCCCAGTTAACCCCTTCTTGGTGCTGACACATTTTCTCATCCTCCCATGCATCTTGAAGTCACCCCTCCTTTTCTTACAAGCTAGTCCCCCACTTACGCTTCCTGTCTCGTGAGGGCCCACAACCACCACATACTCTCTCTGGCCTTAGCAACTTCTCCCTTCTTGGTGGCTCCTCTTCAGTTTCAAGTAGAGACTGGCATATAATAAATGCTCAGTAAATGCCTGATGAATGACTAAAGCTCCAGATCTGTATCTTCAAATATTTTTTGGACATTAAAAAAAATTATTTATTTATTGGGGGAAGGGGCATAGGGAGAAGAGAGAACGTTTCAAGCAGACTCCCCGTTGAGTGTGGAGCCAGATGCGGGGTTCAGTCCCAGAACCCCAAGATCATGACCTGAGCAGAAATCAAGAGCCGATTGCTTAACCAATTGAGCCACCCACGTGCCCCGGGACATTTTTTTAATAACAGCCTTATTAAGGTATATTGTGGTACAAAAAAATTGTACATATTTCATGCATACAATTTGATGAGTTTGGACATACATATACACCTGTGAAACCATCACCACAATCAAGGTAATAGACTACTGTTCCACATTTTCACTTCATCATCTCATTGTTACCTCAAACTTCCCAACTGTAGAACAGAAATCATTAACTTCCTACCAGACCTGGCTCTTCCTCTTGATTTTCCAATTTCTTTCATATATGTACTGTAACTCCCAGTTTCCCATATTCAACACCACAATACCTTTGATGCCTCCTTCTGTAATTAGCTAATTATTAAGTCTAGAAATCATATTTTTTTCTTCATAGTACTGGGCATATGGAAAGCAATCAGTCAATGCAAGGTCCACTGCCTGTGTACAGGTTATGATCATCCCCCTGAAACAGCCTCAGCAGATCCAACTGCCTCAAGACTCTCAAACCTCCATGTCATCAGTTCACCCCATCTTGGGATTTCTCTTTCTATATATAACTGTTCACTGAGCCTCCTTTACTTAGAGAAGTTTCACAGCCAGTCTAAAGGCCAGAGTCCTTCCTTAGCATTCAAGAACCACCATGATCTAGACCTAATCATGTTTTCCAATCTCAACTCTTATTATTCTAGAGGAATTCATCATAATCCAAATGATTTTATCTCGCTCCCAAAGATTCTGTGTGCATGCGCACTTGTGGGGGGTGCGCTTTTCCCTGTCTACATGCCTTTGCTCAGGGTACATCCCTGCCTGGAAACACCCTCCCCAATATGGACCCCAATAATCCTTAGTGGTTAGTTTACCTTCTGTAAGCCTTCAACTCCTCCAGTCAGTAAGTTCTATTCTAGAATAATTTTTATTATTTTATATTTCATGTACTAGATTTAACTCCTCAACATCGTAGGACCTTCAAGGGCTAGAGATCATGTAGTATAATTCTGTGTCCTTCCCAGAACCCAATAATGAAGTTCAGCAATGCAAGACAGTGTTTTCCATCTCTTTGATAAAAATCTTTAATAAAGTGTTCATTAATTCTTAAACTTCATTTCCATTTCACATCTCAATTAATAACCGCTTAAAAACTGTCCCACCTAGGGGTGCCTGGGTAGCTCAGGCAGTTAAGAATCTGACTGTTGATCTCAGGGTCATTGACTTCAAGCCCTACACTGGTCTCCACGCTGGGTGTGGAGAGGACTTAAAGACAAAGCAAAAAACCCCAAAACCAAAAACAAAACCATACCACCTTTATTATACTTAAGGATAGATGAAGGCTACTTTTAAAATTCTTTAATAGAAACTTTAAAAAGCTTTCACAAGAGACCTAACATAAAGCATAACATAATACCACTGAGTACTCCAAGTCAACATTTAACTTTATTCTCCCACCTACATTTTATGGAAGATTTAACAACCAATTTAGAATACTTGCCTAATAAATACTAATGCAGGTTCTAAGGAAAAATATCTTAAACTTAAGTGTAACTTATAACTGAAAACTTCAAAGAAAAATATGTTTTAAATCATTAAAGAGTAAATATTTGAGTGGAAAGAAACAGGTTTATTGGTTTATTATTTTTTTTAAAGTTGTGCTTTAAATATTTTTCAAGAGTTTAGCTCCTGGTATGGAAAATTCCTTTAGGTATACACTAACAAAGTAAGCACAAATTAAGTACAAAACAAATTCATACCCTCAACATTTGGTGTAATAGGGCAAAAATGTTCATTCCCACAATATTAAGAAACATCAACAATATGAGTTTGAATAACTAATTCATAAGGAAGAGTTTGAACTGGACCAAATCCTGGATTTTCTTTCGTCACTCCAAGTTTCTTTTCTATTTTAAACTAGTGGCAACAGAAATTTCTTTGTTCGAAAGTCAGGAATGCTGAAGTCTTAAGTGATAGAACAGGTAGCTCGGCTTCTACTTCATGTCTCTCCTCAGGGGGAGAAAAACACTGCGGATAAAGTAATTTTGTTTTTATTTCTGGAAAAATCATTTTTTCCATCAATCTTCATAATTCTCTAAAATAAACTGTTAAAAAGTTATAGGCCGGTCAACCACTTCACCCTGACTTGTGGAAATACTATACATTAATTTCAAGAACACATGGCTTACTCAAGTTTTCTTACTATTCTAAGGGTTTAAAAGTTGCTCCTAAGTCTTGAACAAAAGTCCAGGAGAATTTTACAAGCTCATGATATATTTCTGCATCTCATCTGCAGTATTTGGGAACAAAAGAATAGTCAAAGTAGTCTAGGCTCAAGAGTCACACTGAATGCCATCAAATTTATTTTTAGGGTACCGTACAATTTTAACAGTGGAAAACTTTTGTGTTGCTCAAATGCTTAAGAACTACATCTACAAATAAAGTAGAAATAAGCAGCTAAGAATTTACCATTTCATTACAATGGAGAAAGTGACAAATATCCCTCTCTTCTTTGCTAATATGGAGATGACTGCCCTCCCCAAATAATGTGGGACAAAGTAACCACAATCTTGAGAAGGCATACAGTTAACAGCAGAACTTGTAAATTGAAAGATGTGATTCACATTCTAAACTACCTTAATTAAGATTTTAAAGTTCAAGAGATAGGGAACTCCGATAATTAAAGCAGGGAACATTAAGAAATACTGAACAGCACGCAGGTCCTAAACCATATAAATCAAATAAACACAAATCAAGTAAGGACCAGAAACCATTTTCTCCTTAGCACACAGAGTTCCCCAGAATTGCAAACTTGATGAACGCGAGGCACTCTCTGTGCTGACGCAGGCGCACACAATGGAGACAAGCATGGAGACCCCCAGAGACAAACTTTCCATCTGTACCATTCTACTCTCCACATAAAGGAAAGCAGAGCAGGGTGAGAAGTTTTTTGCACTTCTTCCACATCAGACGGGGCAAAATTGGGAGTTAGTATTGCAAACGACTAATCTCTGGCTACAACCAAAGGCAGACTGAATGAATGGGGTGTGGGGCAGGGTGGATAGGGGAATGAGCCAGGCAGGGAGGGGGGTGGCCTCAGAAAAAAGTTTGAAGCATTCTGTAAAGCCTGAATGGATTAACCTTTTAAAAAGCCCCAATATTTCTCATTTCCCTTTTTCTTCTTCCCTCCCTCTCTCTCTATTAAATACACACCGACTTCCTGGGACCCAACACAGACATGCTCTATACTCAGCTAAAAGGCCTGGTGCTTAGTACACACGGGAGTCCTAGGATTGATGTATGTCCCACACAAATGGTCCTTTTGTGATTAAGTATTTTTAAAATTACTTTTTTGTGACCATGCATAAAATATGACCTATTGCTAAAAAAAAAAAAGGATGAATTCCATGCATCGATTAGTAAATTGAGTCCCCAATCCACAGCGCTTGATTTTTACTAGAAACATAAGGTGTCTATTTACTACTCTAAGCGTGTTTTTTTTTAATTTTTTTTTCTAAGCGTGTTTTCTGAACTTGAAAAAGTCTGCTTTCACATTTTTAAAAGATAATGAGGGACCGAGGCTTTAGGGTTTCTAGTCTCTGATCTGTTCACAAATGGGTTGTTTAGACTATTTAGCAAAGGGAAAAAAAGTGAATGCTTAAAAGTTAGTAGATCTGAGTAACATTTAGTAGATAGCTTGAAATGAACCAGTTTAAAAACCTAACCGCGTAAAAAGTGTAGGGACACATCGCTTATTTCTTCTTGAATAAAAATAAAAATATAACGGGAGGGAGGGGTCTGGGTAAATCTGGAGTAAGGAGATGGGACCCAATCATTAGTCCCTTGTCCAGGACAAAAAGCTTCCTTTAACCACATGCAACAGTCTCTTGTAGGAAAGGCGGGGGGGGGGGCGCTGGGGAGTCATCACCTTGGCCACTCTGACACAGGACCCTGCATTTCTCACGCCACACTATGGGCTAGGCCAGGTGGGGGGAGCAAGACAGAACTTCGCCCTTAAGCAACAGCAAAAGGGGAAAAGAAGCCACCTCGCTCTTCACTCTACGAACACAGGAAGAGCCTAATTCAATGCCGCCGCCACCGACACCCCCTTGTCTTGCTCCGCCCCGACGTGTGTGTGTGCGCGGGGGGGGGCACGACTTGCGTTTTACCCCCACAAATTCCGAAACATCTCCATCTCTCCCAGGTTAAGACCTCCCACCTCCACTCCCCAGCCGGACCAAGCTCTGCAGGCGCAGGTGTCTGGATTTGGCCTATTTTTATGCTCCCCCGCCCCCTCCCCCCGCACCTCGCCGCGCGCTGGGTCCCTCCCCACCCTCCCGGCTCAGTGCACCAGCTAGCCGAAACGCCGGGAAACGCTTCGAGCCCTACTCCACGGTCACCTGGCCCCTGCGCTCGGCCCTGCCTTCAGGAGAGTCCCGGGGCCGCCTGTGGCGGCCGGGGACCGCGCACGGGGCTCCGGGGCAGTCACGTGGTCGGCAGCGGCGGCCTGGGCTTCCTCACCTGCATCCCGGGAACTTGGACAGCCACCGGTGAGTGGGCCATGAAGGCGACGGCTGCTCCGCACTGCTCCTGCGGCGGCGGCGCCTGGGGCTCGGACTGGCTCCTCCTCCGGGGGTAGCTCGGCGGCCCTCCCAGGCTTTTCGACCGGGGCCTGGAAGGACACACAGAAGTGGGGTGACGGAGCTGGTGGCGCGTAGCCCCGGGCTGGGGGGTGGGCGGTTGGCGGCGCGGCTGCCCGGGACTCAGTCTACCTTTCTGGCGCCCGCCCGCCGCTATTGCCGCCGCCTCCGCCGCCGCCGCTCCTCCTCCCGAACGCGGGGCGCAGCGTGTGGCGGTGGCCGGGACCTGGGCTCGAGTGATGCCGCCCGTCTGCGCCTCGCCGCTTTAGGAAGAGGAGGTGGAGGAGCCCCAGCAAGCCGCCCGCCCGCCGGGCCGGGAGGCGGTTGGGGGCGGTTCCGCCATTGGCCCTGCCCCCGCCCTGCCGCCGGGCGGTGTCAGGAGGGCCGGGGCTCCTCGCGGTGCAGGGCTGTGGCTGGGCTCGCCGGCGGAGGGGCGGGCTCCCCCCGCGCACACGGAGAGGAGAAGCCGGGGGCTGGGGGACCCGGGACCCGGCTCGGCCTGGGAAGGGAATGGAGGAGTCTGGGTGACCCTGGGGGTAGGAGGGCGTCCCAGACGCGGCCACGTTGCAGGCAAGCGTTCGAAGCTGGGGCACACGCAGCTTCGGAGACGACTTGAGTTGAAAGTTGGGGAGTGTTGGAAGTCCTTCTGGGTTCCCCGATCTAGTCGAGGGTGGAGGCACGGAAAACCACCGAGTCGGTGGACCCCGACTCATTCCCGCAGTCGGGTCCCTGCCCCCCACCCCTCCGGGTGGGGCGGCGCCTCTGGACAGATTTGTAGCCGCTCGCTCGCGTTCTGGATTCCCCGCCCCCAGACATGCTTCAGGTGACTTGAACCTGAGGCTACCCCTGCCTCTTGGGCTGTCAGTTCGTGGAAGGCGGCCAGACTGGGGCTTCTCTTCCCAAGTTTGCACGTGGAACAGAGAGAGAGAGGGAAATTGGAAAACAGATAGTACATCAACAGAAAATTAATGAGGATGATAGAGGCATGGAAAACGAGACTGGATCATTAGCAATTGCGCCTTACTGAACTCGACATATACGCAGCCGTGGTTTCAGCAGTTCCTTGCCTCTGCTCGCTCTTAAATTCCACTCCAGCAGGGAGAGGACTCCTTTTGAGACTACCCTAATGATAATAACAGTAACAATGATAATAGTAACAATTACAGAAATCTCATCATGAAGGCACCTTTGCGGACCAACAGGGGTTAATTAAATTTTAAAATGTCATATCCAAGTGCCAATTTAAGACAAGGATGAAGTTCCTTACATTGCGGGTTGTTATAGGTCTATACCCAACACAGTGTTGGGGCTCTAGTAGACACTCGCTAAAAGTTTCTTTTGTTTTGTTGTTGTTGTTGTGGTTTTGGTGCTTTTGAATCTTTCTCAAAAGATAGCATCTTATTGTTATCAATATAATTATTATTAGTAGGTGTCATTTTCTTTGTGCCCGGACTGCCAAGTGCTAGATATGCGTTACCAGATTGAATCGTTACAAGGGCCCTCTGGGGTCATATTGCCTCCCCCACCATTTTACAGGTGATGAAAAGACCTCGGTGGGTTAAATAATTTGATCCAAATATCACACAGTTAAGAAGTGGTAGAGCTGAGAATCCAAACACAAGTCCCTCTAACTTTTAAGATTTACTTTTTTAGCAACTGTCAAGGATACAATAGATTGTTGTAAACTATAGCCACTATGCTGTACATGACATCCCAAGAACTTACTCATCTTCTAACTGGAAGTTTGTACCCTTTGACCACCTTCACTTATGTCCCCTCTCACCTGCCCCTGCCAACCACCAGTCTACTCTCTATACGTTTGGTATTTTTTTAGATCATTCAGTATTTAGGCTCTCTCTCTCTCTCTCTCTCTGACTTCTTTCCCTTAGCATAATGCCCTCGAAGTCCATCCATATTGTCACAAATGGCAGGATTTCCTTCCTTTTCAAGGTTGAATAATATTCCATTGCATGTAGAGCCATCACATTTCATTATCCATTCAGATGATAAAGGATATAATTGCATTTTCCTTACTCCTAGTTCCCCATGTCCAGGCCCTCACAACTTCTAACCTGATGATAGGCCCCAGTCCACTCTCCGTTTTCCACCAGCCCAGCTCACACTTAATGCCAGCCTGGTCAGAAATCTGTAGTGCCACCTAACTTTAATGTCCTTATAGTTTCTCTAGAATTCTCGGGGCACCTGGGTGGCTCAGTTGGTTAAGCATCTGCCTTTGGGGGTGCCTGTGTGGCTCAGTCACTAGGCGTCTGCCTTGGGCTTAGGTCATGATCCCAGGGTCCTGGGATGGAGCCCCTGCATCCTGCTCCCTGCTGAGCAGAGAGTCTGCTTCTCCCTCTCCCTCTGCCTCACCCCCAGCTTGTGCTCTCTCTCTCTCTCTGTCTCAAATAAATAAATAAAATCTTTTTTTAAAAGATTTTATTTATTTGACAGATAGAGATCACAAGTAGGGGGAGAGGCAGGCAGAGAGAGAGAGAGGAGGAGGCAGGCTCCCTGCTGAGCAGAGAGTCGAATGTGGGGCTCGATCCCAGGACCGGGATCATGACCTGAGCCGAAGGCAGAGGCTTAACCCACTGAGCCACCCAGGCGCCCCTAAATAAATAAAATCTTAAAGAAAAAAAAAAGTTCCCTAGGATTCTTTTTAAAGTGCAGAGTTTGATTTAGCACGTCTGGAATGGGCCCAAGATTCTGCATTGCTAACTGTTTTCCCAAGTGGTGCCAGTGCGGGTGATTCTCAGGTGATGCTTTGAGTAGCAATGGTCTAAATCTCAAGTCCCAAGTGGTGCCAGTGCGGGTGATTCTCAGGTGATGCTTTGAGTAGCAATGGTCTAAATCTCAAGTCCCAGCCCCACTGAACCTTCCTCATTGTTCCAGATCCTCCTTCGATACTCCTCTTGCATATTGGTGGAAGTAGTGCTCAACATTGTAGTTCTTTCTTCTTATTTCATGGATTTCATTTGTTTGGTCTGCCCAACAAGATGATTAACTCCCTGAGGCCAGAGATACAGCTTCTCTTACCTAGAAATTATTCAGGTAGAACGTCAGCTTTCTGAGGGCAAGATTTTTGTCTGGATTGTTCGGTGCTGTATCCTCAGAGCCTAGAAGAGTGTGTGGCACATAATAAGCCCTCAGGAGATATTTGTTGAATGAATGAGTGATGAATGAATGAATGAATGAATGAATTATTCCTTTGAATTGCTCACTGAGGTTAGTATAGTGCTAGGCTAGTAATGGGTCCACTGTATTTTTAATTGATGCTTGGCTAACCTCCAGGTCACTGCTCTTGTTGAATCTTTAAATTGTTCACTTTACTACATGTTACACTGTTAATTTTTTGTGTCCTAAATTCTTTCCAGTTACTTTAATTTCCCAACTGCCTAAGAGTGAGTTGTGTAATTTTAATAAATAAGTGAATTACACCTATCTGAGAAGTGACTTTCCCTGACGTCCTTCTGAGCCAGACTGTGGAAGACTGAATGCTAAATTTTGAGACCTGAACTATGAGACATTTCCTTAAAAACACTGCTTTTGAAATCTTAGTAAACTTTCCGACCCTTATTTAGGTCCACTGCTATTAAATAAATTATCTGTTGTCGTAATTATACTTGATCGTGATCACTTGAATTGTGACATGGAGTTCCTTGTGGTTCGGTTATGCTTTTTCATATATATGTATATATATTTCTTAATTTAAAGATTTTATTTGAGAGAGAGAGAGAGAGAGAGAATAAGATAGAGAGCACGAGGGGGGAAGGTCAGAGGAAGAAGCAGACCCCCTGCTGAGCAGGGAGCCCGATGTAGGACTCAGTCCCGGGACTCCAGGATCATGACCTGAGCTGAAGGCAGTCGCTCAACCAACTGAGCCACCCAGGTGCTCTATATTTCTTAATTTAAGTAAAATGACAAGAAATTCGTGTGTGCTTTTGTTACCCCCCACCAAAAAGGACACTTGAATACTTTACTTCAAAATGTCAGCCCAGAATCCAATGATACGTTACCATGTATTCCCACAACTCGATGGAAGAAGTTCCTTGAGGGGAGACACCACATCGTATGCTCTTTGGTAGCCTCATAGAATGCAAGATTGTGCCTCAGATTGGATTTGCTACCTGCTTGTCCGTCGGGGCCTGAGTGGCTATGAATACTTAATAACTGTGTAAGTAAAGTAAGATCCTATACAAATTAAGCAAAGTCAGTGAAGTTAGACATTGTCTTTGAGCCCACCAAAACTTAATAATTTAAATTTACAATCTGTGGTTTCAATTTCCTGACATGTGTCATACCCTCAATACTAAATATTTAACTTTACCCATGTTTATAAATATTTACTGAGTGAATTGGTTCATGGCTACAGTGTAGGGAGATAGAAATGGCCAGACAAACTTTGATGTAGGCCGTGGTGAGGTAATGATGTCTTAGGGCTCTGGTTCTCAACCAGGGGCAGTTTTGCCTGTTGGAGATGTTTTGGTTGTCACCAATGGGAAAGAAAGGATGCCATCGGGAGTGGGTAAAGGCCAGGGATGCTGCTACCCATACTCCAGTGGGCAAGACAGCCGTTAACAACAAGAGACTGCCCAGCCCAAAATGTCAATGGTGCCAAGCTTTGAGAAACCATGCTCTGTACTCTTTGCATTAAGGGTTACTAACCAAGAAACAGACTTGGGAAACACTGTTCCCTGAGCATTTCAGTTCAGTGTGGTGGCTGGGGCAGAAAACAAAAACAAAAGCCCAAAAAACAGCCCGAAAAGCCATCACCAACAAAAAACACTCCAAAAGATATTGGGCCCCATCAAGGGAGAGTACTGGAAACAAAGCAGTTATTTTTATGTTACCTTTGTATGAAACCATAGATCATCTTCCCCCAAAGAGTGAATACTACCTAGTAAAAAGTAATATTGAACAGAGAATAAGTTTAAGAAAAATTTAATGATTGACTTAAAAATATTTAATCATGGGGATGCCTGGGTGGCTCAGAGGAGTAAGCCTCTGCCTTCGGCTCAGGTCATGATCTCAGGGTCCTGGGATCAGGCCCCACATTGGGCTCTCTGCACAACGGGGCGCCTGCTTCCCCCTCTCTCTCTGCCTGCCTCTCTGCCTACCTGTGATCTCTGTCAAATAAGTAAATAAATAAAATCTTAAAAAAATAATAAAGTGGGAACCACGTATTAAAAAAAAATATTTAATCATGGAGCAGGTTGTAGTGCACTAGGCATTACCTAGGAACCTTCAAATATATGACTTTGTTGAGGTAAATTTGACCTCTTACTCCACTTGACAAAATTTAGAGGTAGGGTTTCACATTTGGGACTTCTAACAATTTGAGCCTTACTTAAGAACTACATCGAAATGTATGATGTGTGTCAATGTATGAAGCGCAAGGACGAGAGATTCAGTTATCTGAATTTCTTTCAATTATCCAAATATTGGGAATGAAAGGGAGTTATTTTGGTAATTCCAGAAGCTCACCATCCAGGCATAGGAAGATTTGGATTCAAGCTGCTAAACTCCGTACTGATATTTGGAAGGACGATGGTCAAGGGTCCTTTTTTTTTTTTTTTTTTTTTTATTTGTCAGAGAGAGAGGGAGAGAGAGCAAGCACAGGCAGACAGAATGGCAGGCAGAGGCAGAGGGAGAAGCAGGCTCCCGCTGAGCACGGAGCCCGATGTGGGACTCGATCCCAGGACGCTGGGATCATGACCTGAGCCGAAGGCAGCTGCTTAACCAACTGAGCCACCCAGGCGTCCCTCAAGGGTCCTTTTTAAAAAAAATACGTAAAAACATATGTGATGCCTCCAGTCTCCTCTTTACTGTCTGCGGGCATCAGATTGGAAACCAAGACATAACAGTTCTTGTAGGTGTTGCAGCCTTGCTATTGTTCCAGCCAAGTGTCCGGAGAAAAGCCTATAGAATCAGTTCTCGGTCGAGGAGCGTTAAGCCTTTGGGGGCTTGCACGGGAACCTACCACAGTATCATTTATAACAAACACTCGTGTCTAGGACCCAGCCCGGTCGAATTGTCTTGCTAACTTTACTTCCTGATGCTACTGAGGGGAATAGAGCCACAGAGGAGGTGGGTGGAGGCAGATGCTGCTTCAGCGGTTTCCTGCTTGTAATATCTCTTTACATGTACACGCACTCACTTCGAAATATTTGCATTTAGGTAAAGAATTGAGCTCGTTACCTCTTGCTCTCACTGATGAGTTAGAGAGCCGAGAGGTAAGTGCGGCCCAGACAATGTCATTCCCATGTCAAGGTAGGAGTCAAAAGATGGAACGATAAGAGGTTTCCTCCTGGTTCCAGTTGTGCTGGGTGCTGGAATTCTCACACAATTCCCCTGGGGATCTTTCTGGGCCTTGGACCTAAGGCAAAGGCCCTCAGAACCCAGCATGCCTTCACTCCCAGCCTCCTTGGGGGTGACAGAGACACTGCTTGCCGCACCAGTCATCCCATAATGAGAGTTTTGTGGTGCCATTGGGAACATGAAGACTGGGGAGTTTCTTAGGAGAGAGTCTTGGGGAGACTGGGCTCTTTGTAATGGAGTCAGGTAACTTCTCTGTGCACTTCAGATGCCGGTTTTAGCCACAGGAGAACCCTTCATGTGTTACCATGAAACGACGCTGAACAACCAATCGGGGTGATACTTTCCCCTCTGAGTTAACTTCTTAGGATGGATTGAATTGACCCCTTGTTCTTGAATTTGGAGGCTCCTCAAGAAAACAGTTCTAGTCAAAGGTGGCAGTTAAAAACAGGAAAAAAAAACTGGCAGTTGAGACCAAATAGGAAGTGACTATGCCATCAGCTCTCACTGAGGAAAAGGAAGTTGTCGCCAGGACCTCTAAGAAAGGCAGTTGTGTAAAATTACCACCCTTAAACTTGCTCGGTGAGGTTCTGTCACCCTGTGGTAAAAGCTCCCATAGTTTTGTTACTGCTGTTCTCAAGAGGACATGAACAGAGTCGGGGAATAACAGGCAGCCCTTGCAGGACTATTATCAGGGACTACCAGAAGTTTCTGGGGGCAGAAACTCAACATTGTAGACAAGCAAAGCTTCCACCCTACTCATTGTTTCTTTCCTGTGCCAAATTGAAAGTTGAAGATTAGTAAAAAGTCAGTATGTTATCCCATGAGGCCCACCACAGGGTCCAACTGTAGACTGTAATGGGGTTTTTGCTGAGAAATAGAAGACAGGATGTCTTTTTATGTTTGCACTTGGGCTCCAGAGCCAGTCGAGGCCACACAACCCTTCCCTTTTTCCTTTTCTTTCTCCTCTGTTCTTCTCTTTCTCACATATCTCTTGAGCACAGTTCTAGGAACTGTGCTAAGTGCTGAGAATACAAAGAAATGCAAGGAATTTGCTTTCTTGCAGGAGACCACCATAAAAAACAAGGAGCACTCAAAGTGATACATGATTATAATAACACTACATTTTAACGTTACGGCAGTAGGCACCAGAGAGAAGTACATTTGACCTGTGTAGATCCTGGAAGGCTTCACAAAAAAGGTGACATTTGAACTAAGCCTTGAAAAATGGCCAGGACAAGCCTTGGGGAGAGGGAGTAGAGAGAACATTCCAGATAGAAAGAATAGCACAAACAAATGCCTAAGCCGGGCATCATCACCTGATGATCTAGTTAAAATCTACATACTCCGCTCCATTTGTAGAGATTCTGGTTTTGTAGATCTGAGGTGGAGAAAGGGCTTGTGTATTTTATTAACAAAACAAAACAAAACACAAAAAAAGAACGGGGGGGTGCGGGCGGGGGGGGCTCCTGAGTGGTTCAGTTGAGTGTATAACTCTTGGTTTCAGGTCATGATCTCATGGGTTGTGGGATGGAGCCCCACGACGATTCTGCTTGAAAGGTTCTCTCCCTCTGCCCCTCTCCCCCAAATAAATAAATAAATCTTAAAAATAATTCCTTGGGTGATTATGATGTGTCCTCTTGGTTATGAATCACTAGCTTAGAGAAATGACAAGCTTTCTTTGAGGACTAGCTGGTAGTTTGGTGTAACAAGGCAAGAATACAGAGTACATGAAGCACCCTAGTAATGAGGTTGGAAGGGGAAGTGGGGGCCAGACAGTGAGCCTTGTGTGCCATGCTAAAGACTTTGGACTTGATCCTGTAAGCTCCTAGGGGTACTGAGTGGTTTTAAGGAAGAGAGGAATTTGCTCCAGATTTGAATGTTCAAAAAGCAAAAACAAAACGCCCCTCTGGTTAGTACATAAAGGATAGATTCGATATGGGAGAGACTGGAAGCAGAGGGACCTATTAAGAGGCCATTAGGAGGCCATTGTAATAGTACAGAGGAAGGACTGAGTTAAATTTATGGCTATGAGGATGAAGAGCAGGGGATAGATTCCAGAAACAATTTGGGGGTGGAATCAACAGCATTCAATTGATTGCAAGTGGCCAGGACCAGAGGAAGAGGTTTAAAAAATAAATAAATAAAATGCCAGAGACATCTAGCTTAGGGAAGTGGGTAAATGTTGATTCCTGGAGCTGAGCCAGGGAATACGGGAGGAGGACCAGGTTTGGGGAAAAGATAAGGAGTTCCGTTTGGGTGTGCTGAGTTCGAAGTGCCTGTGTGATATCCAAGCATGGATGTCCAGAAGCTGGTTAAAAATAACAAGAGGTCAGACTGCAAATATAGATCGAGAATTGCAGAGAAGAATCCTTTGTAACCTGATGGCAAGTTGTCAATAAGGGACATAAAAAATAGAAGCCAAGTTGGAATCATTCACTTCCTATTTAGAGAGTCACTTCTTGAATAATTGTCCCATGTTTTGGTCCAGTGAGATGCTGCCTGTGCCAACTGACATCAGATCTATCTGCAGAAAGCATACCATTTTCTTCAAAGTAGTGATTATTAATCTCATCTCTATAAGATTATGCTACTAAATATTTCTGCTGTGTCCCTTTGAATGCATGATAATGACAGCTAAGAAAAGAGTGGAGTAAAGAACAGGAGTGACGTGAAGAGATCTGAATGCTACGTTGCCAGGTTTTCTGGGACAGTTTTCTTGCGTGCAACTGTAAAACAGATTATTGTGCACCAGAGCAGTTTGTATTAGATTTCTCCTCCTACACTCAAAAGAAAATGAGGTGGGAGATGACATGCATGCCTCGTTTCATGAAGCCAAGTTAGTGTCTTCTACAGTGGAAAGAAAAACAGGAAGAATTTATTGCAATCTAAAGCGCAGATTACTGGCAAAGCCATGTTATTTGCCTGCTGCGAAAGTGCACAGCAACTTTAGTTAATATTTCTCCAACTTTTCAGAATCATTCATACTATTCTGGTTCTTCCATTCTTTCTGTGCTATTGACCTTTTGTGAAACTTCACACATCCCTGTAGTTTACCATATGTGAAGGTAAGCATTCAAGTGGCTAAATGCCAACTTGAAATTAACATAGATAAATCATGCTTTTCATATAAATTCGGAAAATAGGGGTAGACATTTACAATCTGAAATCATGAAAGTAGATACAAATAGATTGTATTCTAAATGTTTTGTACAATGCATTTTATTATGTGTTTGGGTTTTTCTCAGGTGTTATAAGAAACTGAAACATACTAGCTCTTAAATTTTAATGTTACTTTCACATCTGACGATATAGAGATTCCTGCTATGCAAATACAAAGAACTGGGTGCTTAGTATGTTGTGAAGGATGGATTTAATTCATGAAATATATACTAAAAAAAAGATACTTTATTTTTTTTCCAGACTCTCAAAGCATAAGAAAGTTATTGCTGTTTGGAAAGGTCATTTATATGAACAATAACAGAAGAAACAGTGTCTTGGTTGTAAAATGCTGAGTTATTGAATAGGTTTCCTAGTAAAAAAGTAAGGTATTCGATGTGAGTGTGTATAACAATACACTTCAGTATTGCTCTTCCACTCTGGTTCTGCACCTAGTAAATGAGATATAAAGTTATTCTTTCATTGTCCTTTTTAAAGCAGGAGCCCAAGCCCAACTTGTATTAAGGTAACTAGAAAATTAGGTAATTATAAGAGCTATCATTCATGTAATGCTTGCTCTGTGTCAGGCATGGTTCCAATTTACATATATTTCCATGTCATTCTCACAACGCCATGGGCTTGGTACTACGATCGTAACACCATTCCCATTTTATAGTGACAAAACTGAGGCACAGAGTGATGAAGTAACTCATCCAAGGTAGGAGTACCAGATAAAATACAGGTTGCCCAGTCAAACTTGAATTTTATTTTATTTTATTTAAAAGATTTTATTTATTTATTGAAGAGGGAGCACAAGCAGGGGGAGCAGCAGAGGGAGAGGGAGAAGCAGGCTCCCTGCTGAGCAGGGAGCCCAGTGCGGGGCTTGATCCTTCGACCCTGGGATCATGACCTGAGCCAAAGGCAGATTCCCGACCAACTGAGCCACCCAGGCCCCCCTAAACTTGAATTTTAGATAAGTAATGAATAATCCTGCATGAGACATACTTATACTGAAAAACATCATTTATCTAAAATTCAAATTTAACTGGCCATCCCGTATTTTTACTTGCTCAGTCTGACAACTCTTCAGGCCAAGGTCATATAGTTCTTAACTGGTAGAGCTGGAATTTGAACCAAGGGACTGTGACATCAGAATTTATGCTTTTAACTACTATGCTTCTACTGATTATAAGAAATGGGGGGTAGAGAGCTTCATTTTCTCTATGTGGAATATTGAAAAAAAAATCATGACTAATGAATATATCATGGGCAAGATCACAGGTCTATAAGTTTGAATTTCTTTTAATTTACTCAGATTGTTGATATCATTTGGGCACAGCATTTTTAATGGGAATTTTTGTTCTAAACATGGTAAGATCTATAACATTTTGAATGAATTTTTCCTTCCATGCTCTCCAGTAGGAGAGGTTAAAAAAAAAGTGTGCTTCACTACAATGAATGGAATTAACTATAGGTACTGTTGTTCAAAACCCATTTTTCTTCCTTCACAAAGCAGCTTTATGTTGTTTATAAAGAGTAAGGGCTTTCTAAAAGAAAAATATAGGATAATTTACTCACACCATTTCCTTCTTTTCTTTTTTTAAATTTTATTTATTTATTTATTTATGAGAGAGAGAGAGAGAGAGAGAGAGAGAGAGAGAGAGCGCACGCACATGCGCGCGCCGGCAAGCAGGAGGAGCCGCTGGCAGAGGCAGAGAGAGAAGCAGGCTCCCTGCTGACCAAGGAGCCAGATTCGGGATCTACCAAGCTGGGAGGGATCATGACCTGAGCCGAAGGCGGATGCTTAACCGACTGAGCCACCTAGGTGTCCCACCATTTTCTTCCTACTTTGAAATTTTTACTCTACAACAGAGTAAGTGGCATCTACTTTTTGAAAGGTAGTACAGTTTAATGGGGGAAAAATAAACATGGGCTTTGGAGCACAAACCTTATTAACTTTGTGAACTTGATGTCTGAGCCTCCTTTTCTTCATCTGCAAAATGGGAGTTATTAATCCTTTCGAATGCTGACAGGATTAAATGAGATGATGAACATAAACTGCTTTACAGAACTGACGGTCCATGAATAGTGGTACTTCTGTTCCCCTGTCCATTTGCCTCTTCCCCAGAGCCTCCACGGTGCTCAGCAACCCCCATGAATCTTTGAAAATCTAATGCTTATGTGCAAAAGTGTCTTCACTCAATCAGAAGTTACATAGCAATCTGTGGTTGAGTCAGCTGGAATCCAGTGCCTAAAAGGTTTTCTTTCATTTCATGATTTTTTTTGAACCCCTAAAATGTTTAGGTTCTAACAAAAAATTACAGTGTGATTTTTTAAAGATTTTATTTATTTAAAGAGACCCAGAGAGAGAGAGACCAAGAACACAAGCTGGGGGAGGGGCAGAGGGAGTTGGAGAGAATCTCAAGCAGACTCCAGTGCCCAGTGAGGGTCTCCATTCCAAAACCAAGAGATCCTAACCTGAGCCAAAATCAAGAGTCTGGGGGCGCCTGGGTGGCTCAGTGGGTTAAGCTGCTGCCTTCGGCTCGGGTCATGATCTCAGGGTCCTGGGATTGAGTCCCGCATCGGGCTCTTTGCTCAGCAGGGAGCCTGATTCCCTCTCTCCCTCTCCGCCTGCCTCTTTGTCTACTTGTGATCTCTCTCTGTCAAATAAATAAATAAAATCTTTAAAAAAAAAAAAATCAAGAGTCTGTCGCCCAACCGACTGAGCCACCCAGGCGCCCCTGCAGTGTGATTTCTGCCCTTAGAGATTAATTGCAAGGATTTTTAGGGTGTTTTTTTTTTCCTTTAATGATGAGAATATTCTTTGAGTTTCAGGTTAGGGTTTATATACTTTAGTCTCATGGGGAAATTCACCATGGACATCTCTGACAGACACAGAGGGGCATAAAAAGAGATGGCAAGGGCAGGGAAATTATGTCATCAACGCATTTTCCTGTGTATACATGCGTGCACGTGTATATGCATTGGAGCAAGGGGGTGACATATTATGAGGGGAAAATACAAAAGTAAGTGCAGTTAGGGTCAAATACAAAGTCACCCTCAGGAAGCCACTAACATTGCTGCTGAAAACAATCAGTTCTGCAAGGTGGTAGAGAGGGGGTGTGCTTATTAAGAACGTGGACTGTGGAGGTGTGCCTAGATGGTGCGGTCAGTTAAGCCGCGGACTCTCAGTTTTGGCTCCAGGTGTGAGATCGAGCCCCGGCTGTGATCGAGCCCCAAACATATTAGTGTGAGCCAAAGTAAGAATTTTTACTCCAATTGTTAAGAGACCGAGAAATGGAAAATGCATTTGGCAGAAGTTTTTTGGGCCTCAGTTTCCTCATTGTAAAAGGGAGAGAATTGGGCCATCTGTAAGCTTCTTTCCAGTACTGACATTTCATGATTATATAAAAAAAATTTCTTAAAAAGTAAAATCTGGAACTCTCTGAACAATTATTTTACAGCCAAATAATAAATCTAAAGTCAAAGTCAAACATGACCTTCAGAAAGAAGGCAGCAGGGCTTCTGTGAGGGGAAATTCATGTCTGACTAATCTATTAGCACTCCTCAAGAGAGTAAATAACATATGGATGAGGAGGAACCAGGGGATAGAATTTACACAGACTTAAAAAAAAAAAAAAAAAAAACCCTTGACAAGCTTCCTTACTGTTGACTTTTTTGTTGTTAAATGAGTCCCTGTGGGATCCGGGGAAACATTTTGTCATGGAAGGCAAGCAAACTTACAGAATGAAATGGAGGGTAAGAGGGATGCCTGGGTGCCTCAGTGGGTTAAGCCTCTGCTTCCGCTTAGGTCATGATCCCAGGGTTCTGGGATTGAGTCCCGAGTCAGGGTCCCCGCTTAGCAGGGAACATGCTTCTCCCTCTGCCTGCTGCTCCCCCTGCTTGTGCTCATGCTCGTGTTCCCTCCCTTTCTCTGACAAATAAATAAAACCTTCAAAAGAAAAAGCAAAGAAATGAAGGGTAAGAAAAATGCGTGCTTCTGTGGATGGAGAAGTGTCAGCATTAAGACTCCTATGGTCCCAGATTGATTTAAGTGTTACAGGTGATATAAAATAAGGTGTACACAGTGGTATTTCTGTGTTTGTAGCTGGCACTAAGCTCTTCTCAGTAGTGAAATGCCAAGCTGACATAGCATTAATGGCAAGAAAGTCTCTCAGAATTGGGAGAGTGGGGGGATGCCTGGGTGGCTCAGTGGGTTAAGCCTCTGCCTTTGGCTCAGGTTGTGGTCTCAGGGTCCTGGGATCAAGCCCTGCATCAGGCTCTCTGCTCAGTAGGGGACTGCTCCCGCTACTCCCCTCCCCGCCTGCCTGCTGCCTCTCTGCCTACTTGTGATTTCTGTCAAATAAATAAATAAAATCTTTTTTAAAAAAGGGATTGGGGGACTGGGAATAAATGAACAATTATCTCAGCAAGGTAAAGCGTCTATGGAAAAAAAAAAAAAAGAAACCCTAACTGTATCATTCAAATGATAAGATTGTTGTCATTTTTGTCTCAGGAAAGAAATCTAGGAGTCGCAGATATTTCTGGAACAATTTCAGCTCACTGCACCATTTTGGCCAGAAAGGTCAACAAAATTCTGTGCATCCGTAGAAAACAGATTAGAAACAGAATGATACATTATCCTGTTTTTGAAAAAAAAAATTAAGAACCTGGGGCAGGAACACAATGTTTAATTCAAGAAAGGCAAAACAGAACCCGAGATGGTATAGAGATGGGCAGGCAGGACAATGGAATGAGAAGACTCAAAGTATTAGGAGTTTTTACCCCCCAAAATTAAAGATTTGAGGCAATGGCCAAAGTCTATACTAATATTGGCAGTACGAATAATAACTGCTTATTTAGTGCTTCCTCTGTGACTTGACATGTCCTAGATCATTCAGTACCTATTACCCCTATGAGATGAGTCCCCCTGTTATCCACACTATAAAAGCATCATGAAGAGTATGTACAGAGTAAATAATGATCAAAGCTGTTTACTGGCTAGAACTCAAAAGAACCGAGTTCGAGACAAACAAAAGTGAGTCTCCATGGGGTGGGCAGTAAAACCTAGGGAACTCAACACCTCAAGCAACAAGTTGAGGTGAAACACATTCAGGAAGGATTTAGGCTATATTTGTAGAAGATAAAACCATGATAACTTACTAAGAGAATCTTGTGAAATGTCTTTAACCTTTGAGGTTGTCATTAAGGAGGCCAACCACACCCTTTCCACTCATACTGCCAACATGTCTCTGAGTCCTCTTATAAAAATTTGGGGCTGGATAGACCAAAAATTTGGTCAAGTGTGGCTTTTCTTTTTTAATTATGGAGGAATAGCATGTAAATTCCTTGTGGGTATTTCAAGATGGTTGTACTTTATCCTATGCTTGAGACTGTTGTTTTCATTGATAGCCTAATGTGCACGGAATCTTACTGAAAGCAAAGCTTTCCCATGTAGAAATGAAATCTAAAAAACAATTACTTGCAGAAGAATAATTTGCTGCAAAGAGAGTAGGTGGAGAGTTTTCCTTTAACACCATTCTCTGGCCAGCATTCATCTGGGGCATTTCATGCCCATATTTCTTTAAGAAATTCCATTTCAGAGAAAATAGATTTCACGTAAGGAAAAAACAGAAAAATAGCTTATAAGAGTATCCCTGTATAAAAACCCTCCCATAAGGGCGCTTGGTTGGCTCTGTCAGAGGAGTGGGCAACTCTTGATCTCGGGGTTGGGAGTTCAAGCCCAATGTTGGGTGTAGAGATTACTTAACAACAACAACAACAACAACAACAATAACAACCCCTCCTGTGAAAACTACACAGTATCTTCTCTGTCACATCAGTGCTCAAAAAACCCAAGGATGGAGCCATCCAGGGTTGCTCGGGGCTGCTTCTGTCTTCATGGTGTAACATGGCTAGTTTCCATAAAATGTACCCCCATCCTCCTCTGGCCTGGTGACCTCTGCCTTACTGAAATACTGTATGTGCTACAGGCACACCATGAAAAAGAGATGGGGAAGAGAAGGAAGCCTAAGTGTGAACATCTAGTTCACAAGGGAACTCGCCTTACCTGTGGGAAGGAAGTATGAAAAGAAAAAAGAAAACTGGAAAGCTGAGAAATAGAAAAAGGGAAAAAGGACAAATGAAATGATAGGATTGTTCTGAAGTCAATGGAAATCTTTTAAAAAGTGAGAGAGGACAAAATGTGGATTTCAATGCTAACGTGGATAATCGGGCCATTAGCAAAATGATGAAGGTGTGTAATCCTTTGAGCTCATCTACTTCTCACGGCAGAGTCTCTGCTCTCTGTCCACTCCCCTGACCCTGGCTCTGTGTCCCTGGCTGTCCAAAGCCCATTTTGGCAGCTAGTGGCTGAGCCAGTACTCCCCCAGGCTGTGCCCTGGTTCTGGGCTTTTCTCATCTCTCTGGATCCAAATGTATCTATGTTTTGCCCATTTCGTTGCTCTGCTGGAGAACCTCCTCATCTTAATCGAGACTACTTACTAAACACAGCTCTCTACTTCTAAGTGCAAGTAGAGAGAGGGATTCGGGGAGCAGAGACCTCCTTACCCACTCAAATAACAGGTGGAAAGTCAATAGCCTTTGTCTCCCAGGTAAACCACTCTGACCATAGGTTGCCTCATCTGTAGAGAGGAGATAATTAGGCCTTTTGTTTCTGTTACAGTTGACAACACTTTCACATACATTTACCTATGGGATCTTCACGGCCACCCTCTGAGGTAAGGACTAGTTCTCCATTTGACAGACAAGGGAACTGAAGCTCGGTGAGGTTAAGTGAC
Organism: Enhydra lutris kenyoni; assembly: GCF_002288905.1. NCBI lineage: Eukaryota > Metazoa > Chordata > Mammalia > Carnivora > Mustelidae > Enhydra > Enhydra lutris. The sequence goes on from NW_019154173.1 coordinate 3,087,434, forward strand.
TTGTCCTGGGGTGGTATGTGAAAGGGCCCAGGCATGAGGAGAAGACTCAGCTGGCCAAGAGAGTGAGATGACACATGATTACAGAAGCTGCCTAGACAGCGGTGCCTGGCGCAGGAGGCATGTGGCTTTGTGGAGGCAGTTTGATACCAAGGTTATTCGGATGGGATTTGGAGTCACACACACCTGGGTAGGAATCCTGTCCCTGTCCCTTGTGACCTGGCTTCTCTTTGACAGCTCCCTTCTCTGGCTCTATGTTTCCTCATTTGGAAGATGCAGATAAGAACGTTATGAGGGTTAAATGCAACACTGAGTGTAATGCACTCAGGACAGGGTAGAGCACATGAGCAACAGGCAAAAGATGTGGAAGCTCCTGGAATGATGGTTAGTAGTAGTAATACTTGGCACACATGCTGGCCCAGAACATGGAGTCCACTGGCCCAAATGTGGAGTTAGCTACTAGAGACCAGGCCATTGGCAAACAAAACCAAACATGGCTGACGCAAGGAGAGCAAGAGGAGGCTTTGTGCTCTGCAGGGGGCACTGGTCAAGGTTACTTAGAATGAAGTTGTGGTTTCCTTAGAATAGTGGTTCTCAGGGGCACCTGGGTGGCTCGGTGGGTTAAAGCCTCTGCCTTCGGCTCAGGTCATGATCTCAGGGTCCTGGGATCGAGCCCCGCATCGGGCTCTCTGCTCAGTGGAGAGCCTGCTTCCTCCTCTCTCTCTCTCTCTGCCTGCCTCTCTGCCTACATGTGATCTCTGTCTGTCAGATAAATAAATAAAATCTTTAAAAAAAAAAAGAATAGTGGTTCTCAAACTTGAGCCTGGGTTAGAATCACCTGAAGGCTTTCTTCAATGACAGATGGCTGGGCCTCACTCTCAGAGTTGCTGATTTAGAAGATCTGGGATGGGGCCTGAGAATTTGCATTTCTATTGAGTCCCTCGGTGTTGCTGATAGACCTCTGCTGATAGACCTCGGGAGCCCACTTTGAGAATCACTGTCTTAAAGAATCCTGTCCAGTTCTAGGCATCAGAGTTTTTCCTTGCTTTCATCTCCTCTTCTCTCCTCACTAAAAATCCACTTGAAAAATGCCTCCCCTGTTCTGGCGGAAGAAAGGGAATTGCCCATCACTGGTCCAGGAGGGCTAGTGTAGAGGACCGCTGGAAAGCAGGGATCACCAGGTGTCAGTGGTGGCCCTAGCACAAGGCTGGGGACAGCCTTAGAGTAGAACGAAGGTCAAAACTCAGATGGGAAAGAGTCAGAGACAGCTGTGATTACAGAGCCTTTCCCAGCTTGATTTTTCCCTCGTAAGCTTTTTCTTACTTAAGCTTTTTATCCCTTTTATAACTACTACTATCTTTGGGCTGCTGGGGGGCGGTAGGGGAAGGATTCACTATAGTTTCTTCTTGCGCTTTTCCTACTTCCTTGTTTTACTCTTTGTCAACCACAAGGCCAGTATGAAATTCTTGTAGAGCCTAAAGCAGCGTGCGCAGATGATGGAAGCCTGAGCTAAAAGTTTAACAAAATTAGACATCTCTCTTCAAGCAAAATATGTGCTCTGTGCTCTGTATCATGTTACAGCAAATTCGAAAAAATCAAGGGCTGGATTCCAAATCACTGCCTGGCAGTTGTCAGTAAACTGTTAAACACAGTTAATGAAGCAGTCTGTGTTTATAGATTAGAGGATTTGTCTTTGAAAATAGTAACCCAATAGAATAAGAAAGATGGATAGCCTTGTCTTTAGATTTAGGGATTAGAAATCATCTGTCCCATGAATTCCAAGGGGGCAAAAGAGCTCGTGGCTTCACTTACCGAGAATGTCTATTTCTAGTGCAAATTTTCGGAAACCGAAACACAAATAGGAAACATTGCTCTAATTATAAGAATGCAAGTTTCTTTAGCTCTTGAGGCAGAGATACTTGAGATTAGGGATTCCATATACTGTGTCCAGGCCTGTTTAGTGCCTTTAAGCTATCAGGTATTTGCCTGTACCAACCTGCCCACATTACATGAAAACAGGCCTCCCTCATTCTTTCAGAATTCATGGCTTCTGTCCTGAACCATTCACCCCAGCTTATCTCACACTCATTCCTAACCCTTCCTCAGTCTGTTCTCCTTTCTGACCTCATGACTCATTTTTCCTCTTACCGCCTTGCCTCGCCCTAGGACCTGGCACTTGCTGTTACTTCTTCGACTTGAGCCTTTTGCAGAGTCCTCTTTGGCCAATAATCAGATTCTCCACTTGGCTAGCTTGCGGGGGACATCCATGGATGAGTGCCCTGAACTGGGACCAGCCCACTTCCTGGGACTTCTACACAGGCCCCCGTGGAAGGTACCCCTGCCCAATGGGCTGAGTCCTGGAAGCAGAACTCAGACTTGAGAGATTTGTGGCTCCTTGATAATGGTCTCAGAAGGAACAGAAAACAAATGGAAAGGAAGGAATTTGATTGCCCAACCAGTATCTTCCAAGGAGCCAACTGAATTTCTGTATTGCCTAAAGTAAATGAGGAAGAAAAGTGATGGTTTATAGCCTCTACTCTTTAGTAGTTCTTGCTTCTCAGATGTGAAGGATTATTACTTATTTTCCCTCTCCTTCATATCCACCGTCTGCAACAGCCCACCCATCAGTTGATTGCCAAGACTCATTAAGTCTACCCTCCATAATGTCTCTTGACTTCATCATCTCTTGCCTGAGCCGTTTGCAATAGTGTCCTAATAATTGGTCTCCCTGCGGCCAGTGTCTCTTTCTCCCCGTCCTACTTTTCCATGCTTCTTACCCCCACCTGTCCGTTCTTCACACCTCTGCCAAAGTAATCTTTCTAAAACACAGATGTGATCATGTTACTCCTCCTCTTAATACTTTTCATTCCCATGTATGTATCAGATTGTTATTATATATATGATTCTGGTTTTCTAGAAAGCAGATTCTGTTAATTATGACAATAGTATTGATCTACTATATCTATATTGTGTTTTAGAGTGTTTTCACAGCTATTAAATAACTATAAGATACTAATCCTGTGACTCAGCTATTATTTTATCTCTCTATTTGCGGAGAGAGTCTAACTTCTGTGTATACTGAATGGTACATAGTGTGCGGCAGATACTTACAAAGTATGTATTGCATCTATTTGGCTAAGTGTTTAGTTTAGGTCCTCCAGAAAAAAAGTCAAACTTTCAGTTCCAGAGAATGAACTTGTTAAATCTTATTCGGATGCTGGCAAATCTCAGTTGTTTAGAGCATGTAATTACTGAGGTCAAAGTTGGTGGTTCAATTCCCATTTGTTTAAGTTAGCCTCATTCGGTTTCATGGACGTAGTTTGTAACCCTAACCTCAGCCAGCTATTTCACAATTGCAGGTCCCAGTGGAACATGGGTAACAGAATATGGATAAATCTACGCCACAACTCCATCCCTGTTCCTTGAAAACTCGAATATAATGCTAACTCCCTAGTGTTATATAGAGTTTTGTATATTCAGTTACACAAAGAAGTTTTAGTAATAATCATCTAGACAAAGAGACAAAATGATTCTCCAAAATGGTACTTCAAGGACCCCAAAGAATGCTTAGCAAATATCTCATTCCAATAATAGTTTCCTAATTATACAATCCCTGTCCAATAATGCTAATGCCCCCTCTAATGATGACTTGGGTAATAATTTTTAACGTAACTCCAGATAAATCCTGTAGTGATCCTACATATGATTTTCCCCATTTTTCTCTTGAACGAATCACAAAACAGTGTGTAGTTTCTACTAGCTTTCTCATTCAGAGATGTGGTGAGCACCAGACAGCCTATGTCTAGATGGCATGACTGATGTGGTAGCACTGAGGAGACCCTGACTTGAAATTTTCAGGTCCCCTCTTACTGACTCTGGGTTCAGGCAAGATTCTATTGTGAAAATGCAGATGTCAAGAAATGTTAGCTATTACTATATAAATAAAAATTTAAGGTTGTATTTTATCCTCAACTATATATACTATATTCTTAGTGGACTAGTGCTTCCATGGATTCAGATTTATGCCACCCCAACATAAAAACTCTAGCAAATTTCTTTGATGCTAGAAAGAAATAAACCTGAAATAACGTAAGAAATAAGCCCAACAAAAACAGAAGGTCAGCGAGGGTCCCTGTGTGCCAGCAGAGACCCAAAAGCCACACTTTGGAAAGATGAGGTCTAATCAAATGTGCGAAGTTGACAACTGAATTAGTACCAGGAGAACTCAGAGTAGTGTAGAAGGTCAACAGGTGAAACAGAGCTAGAGGTAGAAGCACACATTACCTATTCACACAGAAACTGTGTGTGTGATCTCTGGTCAGCCTGTACAAATAAGATGTGGTTTCCTTCACAAAAACCATTTAGAGGAAGGCAATGAAAGTGCAACCTCTTTTCAAGATAGGAGTTTAGGGGCAAGACATCACTGGTGACCTGCTCAAAGGTCATGTTTATTATTATGCATGTAGACTTTTAATTGATAGTTCAGAGAAAATAACATTTGTGTTCGTGTCCTCCTGGGGCCTGAGAACATTCTTCTTGTTCAGAATCCGCTGATTAGCTGGTATAAACAAATCTCAAATCACCAAGTTACAACTGCTGCTTTTTTAGGACATATACAATGAGTTCTTACCTATGTGACTAAAAGCAGGCCAAAGCACTAGGTTTGGTGGAATGTTAAAAGTATGGCTGTTAACTGTCACCTGCACAATAACCCCTGACAGCCATTTCCTGCTTGGCAGTATAGGGGAGAGCGCTGGGGAGTGTGGGTGATTGACTTGTCATCTTGACCCGTCATTATGACTTGAATAAGCCCTTCTGCCTACCTATCCTGCACAAGCAACATTTTCTTTAATTACGAGAGACACAGTGTCAGTAACTTGTTCTAAGGAAAAAGGTCAGAGTTGGTTCTGTTAGATTCAAGAAGTGAGTTTTCAAGTCAGCGGGATAACAATTAACATTTGTATGTAGCCCCTTCCAGCATGTAAAGCACATTTTCCTGCATGATTTCATTTAACTACTACAACAGATCTGTGATGTAAATCATAGCTATTTTTTGCTTCTCCTGTGAGGAAACCAAGTTTGCAGGGAGAGAAGCCTTGCCCTGGACTTCACAGCTAAGTGACGAACATTCCAGCATTGACTCCAGATTCTGGGCTCTTGACTTCACGGCTAATCTCGATGAACGCTATCACTATCTGCCAAGGTTCCCCATTTGACCTCCTTCAGTCTCCTTCTGCTAGTCATAAGATGCCATTAATTTTACCCCCATGATAATTCTCAAATCTATCCCCTGTTGAGCTTCCTGTCCCCATTTCCATGGTCCTAGCCTAAGGCATCATTGTTACTCACTTGGGTGATTGTAGTCGTCTCCTAACTGGTCTGCTTTGGGTAGTCTGATCTGTCCCACCTGCAGCTGTTAACGTGGGCTATTTAATGCAGATCTGACCACAACACTCAAGTGATTATAAACCCTTCGATAGCTCCTCAACTCCTTCAGAATGAGTTCCTTATTCCTTAGTATGGCCCTGCCTCCTCTCTTTCCTCTTCTTCTTCTACATGATGGTATGCTCTGGTTGTCACTAGCTCTCTTCTCCTCCTTGAACCTCTCAGGACCGATCTTGTTTCTGTGCTTTTCATTCCATTGGAAAAATTTCTTTCTCCTGTTGTCCACCTTACTGTGTAGGAGCAGCCTTGAACAAATGTCTTTGATGGTGTGGTCTAACCCTGAAGTAGTGCTCCCATTTGTCTTCATTTAAACTCTTGTTATGGCATTTAACACGTTTGGCTGTAATTAGTGATTTACGTGTCCATCTGATTCACTGGACTCTGCAATAAGGGCCAAAGACTTGTCTGATGAAAGGTATATCCAGTCTTTTTGCCTACAACAACATTTGGAACATAGTAGGGAGTAAAAGCTGTTTATTATGTGAAACTCCTAAGCAGTGATTCATTATATGCCGTATGCCCAACTCTGTGACACGTAGGGAGGTACTAGGTCCAAGCCTTAATTGAAAAGAGAATTATGCGATTCATTTTGCTAGGGAGCAACAGACGACATTTTATAATTGAGATATTGTGTGGTACCGACTGAAAGTCTATAGCAGTTCAGGAGAAGATTGGAAACTAGGGAGACACCTTTTTCCTTTAGAAACGATGATTACTTACGGAGGGCCAACAGCAATTGAATATTTGCCATCTGGCAACTGTCACAGTACTCATTGTAAATCAGATTTAATAAACCCAAGTCCTTTGAAAAGTGAAGGTGTTTTCTGTTATTTAGGGAGAAATATCATCCCCCAGGAGACTGACTCAAGGAAAGTACTTAGAAACTGAAACTAAATTCCTCCAAGCGTTAGGAGGCAGAACTCTACCTGGCTGAGATGTCACATGGTTGGAATACCTTCTTGAAGGGAATTCATATCCATTATTTTCATCGAGGAGAAGAAAGCACACTTGCTTTTCATTTAACCCATCAAAGTTTGAATAAATCAAGGTGGATATTTGGTGCCGCCCATTGGCCTGCCTTTCCCAGGTCAGCACTGCCAAGTCTCCCCTTACACTGAAACAGAATGTGATACCAGTGGTCTTCCTGCTTAGGGCTTAGACTCTCTGGAATACTAGAGCACAACCTGTAGAAATGTGCCCTTCCACTCTCCGCTGGCTGACTGGGAAGCTACGTGTCTTCCCTCAGAAGTGATTTTGAACTACCACCCAATCACCACTCCGGAGAGCTGAAGTAGTTGTTTTCATTTATAAGTGTGGGACCTTAAGGATTTTCCCAGTAAAGTTGAAGTAAATCCGAATTGTCTTTAAAACATGGATGTGCTGTGGGGGATGCTAGGTGGTGAATGTCATTCAAGAAAACTGAATCAACAAATCTTTACTGAGGATTGGCTATACGTAAAGCCCTGTGCTTATCGTGGTGTGGGACGTGCAGAACCATAAGCCATGGTCCTTGCCCTTAAACTGTTTAATTAGGTGGCAGAGGGGTCCCTTTGCCTGGATGAGGGATGGGAAGAAAAAATGAAGTTGACCCTCAGTTGGCATGTAATAAAGAATTAACTGAGGCATTTTCAGAAAACAAAAAGAGCAGACAAGCTATGATAGGAAAATGTAGGCTGGGGACAGGGATTGGCTTAAGAGTTAAGAAAGGAGAAAAGGGAGATCCAAAGCCAGGGATTCTAGATGCACGGTAGTGGGTAATGCCAGGCAGAACCTCCTAAGACAGCGAAGTACATAGGAAAGTTGGTGGAAAGAGCGAGGCCTATGTCATAGGCTGGGGAAAGGAGGTAAAAAGAAGCATCATTCATTGAACAGAATAGTCAGAATGTACCAGTTGTGTTGGTAATGAGGATGGATGCAGGCTACATACATAGAAATGGGTTCTCCCAGAAGCAAATGGGTTCCATCTAGGGTTCAAGCAAAAAAGAACCTTACTCCTCTAGAAACCCGAATGACAACCAAAGATAATCCACTCTGGACTGGAGGGTGAAAGTAAAGCGAACTTGGAATTTCTTTACACAGAGAGAGGACTTAGTTATAAGCTTAAATTACTTGTTGTGTTGGTCCTCGGTGGATAAGGTGGAAGGAGAGGAATGCTGCTGGAAAATCTGGACAGTCTGGTGAGAATGGGGAACCTATGACTGTGAATAAAGAAATCTCTAGCCTCATCACGCACCGTGTCTTAATAACTTGAGATATGTCCAGACGGGGTAACTGCCTCAGGGTCTGAAATTTCCACCCTGAGATTCTATCTTTCATGGCCTTGTGGAAACGTGCATTAATTGAACTAAGATATCCCTACCTGGGAGGAGTAACACCTTGTCTGATTTGTTACTTTTGTCTCCATTTATTTAACAAATAGTGAGGGCCGGGTGCAAAGGTAGTGGATGCAGACGTGAGTAAAACCTAAAACCGAATCCCTTCCTTCCTTCAAGAAGCTTGCAGCTTAGCTGTGCCTGGGGCCTTACATGACAATGGCATAGGAACATCGGTTGTATGGGGAGGTGTAGGTGGAATGAGGTTACAACAGAAGTGGGGGGGGATTTGTGGGGAGGCTAGAAAAAGCTGAGCCTGGAGCTCTGTGAAGAATGACAACCTAAACTAAGGAGGTGGGAAGAGGCTGCTAGCAAGAGAAGGGCTAGCATGGGAGGGTGGCCAGCTCCATGGATTGGCAGACCGATAACAAAGCCTGTAAGGAAGAGAGAGGAAGAAGCCAAAACTAGAGCAAACTTGAGTTTTCTGAGTCTAAGTTTATGAATGAAACAATGTCATTTCAGTGTGTGTGTGTGTGTGTGTGTGTGTGTGTGTGTGTGTGTGTGTGTGACAGAGGCAGAGACAGAGTGAAGCAGGCAAAGAGGGACAGAGGGAGGGAGAGAAAGAGAGCGAGAAAGAGCCGGAGAGCAGGAGTTAGCAACTAGATCAGTGAGGCTAAATTGAACTTTAAAAAAGAGGAAGTGAGGAAAGTTTGTTTGTGAGCTCTGGTGGCAGGAAATCCTGTGACTAACCTTATTTCACACATCTCAGATTATTCAAAAGGATCTTAACTTTCTTAAGAACAGTAACTTAAAATGGAAGGGGTTGTCTCAGAGGCACGCATGTCTGAGGAGAGCTCACACCCTTGCTAAATCAACTAATCCAATTTGGGTTGCCCTTTACTGTGTGAAGGGATGCGTTAGGGAGCATGACCCCCTGGTATTTCCAATCAATAGAGTAAATAGCATTAACAAATGGATTCAACTCTATTGGGGGGGATGCCAACAGTTTGGAAACAAAACCAATGGGTGATCCTGTTTTTCCTGGCAGAAATGTTTTCATAGAGCTGAAAGCAATCATGATATGAGTGCTCTAATAATTTTAAATAGCCCGGGTGGAAGTATGGAGGTGATGAGGACTGGCAGGGGTCTGAAGAGCTGGTGTGGAGGGGAAGGGATGGCGGTCAGGGTCGGGCGATTACAGAGCAGCGCACGTCCAGGCAAGTAGGGACCTGTGTTCAGGGGGCCGCACGGTAATGGGAAGGAGCCCCTGTGCTGGGCGAGGCTGGTCTATTAGCAGGGACAGTTAGGGTTCCAGCCACCTGGAGCTTTCATTTCCAGCTGAGGGTGCAAGTATGGCAGGAAGGGGGGTGCGGCTCAGACTTCTCTTTCGTAACCGTGCATGGAAATGTATCTCAGGCAAACACGGGAGTGCTTCGCTTTTCTCTTATTCCAGAAATCTAAAGCACGCTCCGTTGTCTAAAGGCAATAAAGGAACAAAGCTGGGGAATTGTTTATAATGTATGCTGAGGGCTGGCATGGTTCCGGCCAAGTGACTGGATTTCCTAAATGGCCAGGGAGACCCTCGTTAACATCCCATGACTGCTTTCCTTGATGAGGTCCACAGGGCTCTGAGCCTAGTCTCCCTTTCAGATAAAATCCTCTATCTAAAGGTGCACGAATCATGTGAATACTCATCTTGCCGCCTCCCGTCCGGGCCATGCATCTCTGTGGGGTTGTGCTGCGGGGCTACGTGTCTCGACAGGCAGCGGAGCCCTAGAAAAGGCCAGAATCCTATTGACAGGCCTGACTTGCCATTTCACTACTGGACTGATGAGGGCAGGTTTCTTTCTGTGCTGTCTGAAATCGTTTGGGGGAACCTGCTGTGTTCAAAGAACTCAAACAAAAGGCAGGACGAGTAAATAAGTCAGATATTTGCAGGCGCAGGCTGGAAACCAGGCCTCCTGTGGACATACACACACATACTGGTGGTGATTTTCCGGGCTCTTATCAGGCTCATGCTGGCCAACCACCAGATCTGAGGGGCCAGGTCAAGGTTGGAGACCCCAGTAGGCTGAAGTAAGCATTCCCAGCTGGTCTGGAGAGCTGGGACTGGAGACTGGGGCTGGAATTACATCTGTACCTGGTTCAGGCAAGGTTCAGGAATCTGAGACAAGATCCAGGCAGAAGCCAAGACATGGGGGAGGGGGTATCTCAGGCCAAGGGAATTCTGCGAACGAAGGCAAAGAGCAGGAAGGCACAGAGCACTTCTGAGGAAGAGGGGGGTGTATTGTTAGCACCCAGGAACATGGGGGGACATAGAAACCTGAGGACGTGGGAATCAAGCCTCAAGACCTGGGAGAAAACTGAAAATTGTCCAGTACTGGGGTGGGTTCAAGGAAAGAGCTTCTCATTCTTGACCTCAGAAACGGGAAAGCAGTTACCTCAAATCCTGGTGATCGGGTTGACTGGACTTGCAATCTTAGCTGAGGGCCTTGGGACTCAATTAAATGCATTTATCAAAAGCCTACTATGTGCAAAGCACTCTGCTCGGTTCTGAATGAGGAATGTGACGATTAGGAACACCAAAGGCATATCAAGAGTGTAAACCATACCAGATTTGGTTCTTTCAAAAAGCCAAGTGTATGGAATCTCCAGGCCGGATTGGACATATGATGTGCTATAGATTCATTATGAATATGGCAACTATAATTTACAAATCCCAGGTTAGATACATGATCCAACTAAGGACTTTTTTTTTTCCTCATGACTAAATTTATTTACATAGTTATTATAAGCTATTCTAAGATTCAGACATTAAATCACATTCAGTTCTACGTTTTATAACTGATCTTTACTGAAAATAACAAACACACATGAAGAGAACTATAGTAATAAAAATGTACATGAGCGAGAAGCAAAGAAGTAAATTAGAATATGCAGGGTGCCTGGGTGGCTCAGTGGGTTAAGCTTCTGCCTTCGGCTCAGGTCATGATCTGAGGGTCCTGAGATGCAGCCCAGCATAGGGCTCTCTGCTCAGCGGGGAGCCTGCTTCCCCCTCCCCCCGCCCCCTGCGCCCCTACCTGCCTCTCTGACTACTTGTGATCTCTGTCAAATAAATAAAATCTTTTAAAAAAAAAAGAATATGCATACGCTTTGGAGTAGAAAAACACGATTTCAAATCCTATTTGTACCCTTTACTAGCTGCGTGACTCAACCTTTCTGTGCCTTAGTTTTCTCATGTGTAAAATGAAGATAAAAAAAAAATACCTTTAAGAGTCTATTGTGAGGATTAAGTGAAATAGTCTACATAAAACATTTAGCAAACTGTCCATACGTAAGTGCTCCAAAAAATGATCTTGTATTTTTGTTGTTGATTTTGTCATTCGCTTGTTGAAGCTGATAACATATTGTTCCATTTACACTTTCTTTTTAAATGGATTCAGCTTGTTCCAGAAATCTTTATCCTTATTTTTTTCAAACAACTTTTTCAAACAAATCTCGGCAAGCGTTTGTGTATTCATTTGGATTATTCAGAGAAAGTTTACATTTTTTAGTGATCAGGAGTGGTTTTTCCTAATCCCCTTAATTTGCCAATTTGTGAAAATGACCCTTGATCCCAACATTCCTACCTCATAGTCAAAGGATAATTCTCCACATCCCTTACATTTACAAGATTGATACTCTCAAGAGGAAATTATTTAAGTATATTATACTACATCTGATCCATAGTTACTCTCTCTATATCCCATTTGGCTAGCAAGTCCTCATTAGGCTATGATTTAAGAACCAAAGGTTCATTACACAGATCATCGTAAGACACAATAGCAAAAATATTTTGGCAAAGACTGTCTCATTCAGGGCTCTTTATGGACTAACTCAAGGATAATCATAGAGTCTTAGCTTGGGTTGTCCAGGAATCAGACTCTGAGACAAGGATTTTGAATGGAGGCAGTTTGTTTGGGAATTGCAGCTGACACCTGTAAGGGAATGGGATCCTTATAAAGGAAATGAAAACACTCAATAAAGACGGTGCTGTTAAGCCAGCTACCATAGTGGTGGACCGACACCTAATCAGGGCAACTCTGGAAAATGCCACAGCACACACCATGCCTCAGAGTTACCCCACTTGAGGGGCAAGGCAGCTGAAGTATTTATACACCAACTTAGGAACCCCATCTCACCACTTGGTGTGGGGAGGGCGTGGGGAGGTTAATTCACTGCCATTTTTTGGATTGCTGTACATGGAGACTGCATGGAGATCTGCTGTTCTGGGAAAGAGGTCTCAAGCAGTTGTGCAGATACTGACCACTGGAACTCGGCCTGAGGATATGGAAAGGTCCACGGGATGTTATGGGAGCTCTGACAATACCTGTTATATCAGGAGAAACTCAAATGGGCTTTTATCCTATGGGATGTCAGGCTACTGGGCTAAGGTTTGGGCTAAGCTCTGACTCTGGTTCTGGCTGTCTTACTCTGTTGCCTTAATCTGTTAATCTGCTTGCCACTGACTGACGTGTACTTTCTTGCTACCAGAGTGGTAATAGCTAACAACGGAGGATGATCTTGGGGGCAAAAACTGGAGAGAGAATTTCGGAGGATCTGAGTAAGGGCATTTTCCTTTATACCTAGAAACACTGGCCCATCTTTCTGCACCTGTGCCCTCCTGTCATCACCTTACCTCATGCAAGGAATCAAGCCAAAAGACTGAGAGGGAGAAGTGGGAGACAAAGGGAACAGAGCTGTTACCTGCCTAACATCATGGAAGCCAAGAGAGTGCCTGAAGAGGAGATCCCAAGAAAGAGGCAGACCCTCAAAATACTAGCACAATGGCTCAGCATCCCGGGATGTGATGACTCTCTTGCTATGCTACTCTTCTTCTAGAAGATTTCCAAAAGAGTTAGGAAAATGAAGATGGTCAACATTTATTAAGCTTTGTCTTCAGAAGGTCTGGGTTGGTAGTTTGCACACCGCAGCAAGGGTATAATAGACATTTGCCCAGCTTTGGCTATCTCCGCTGAACTTCTTAACAGTTCTCTAGTCTCCCACTGAGGAATTTTCCATTGTGTATGGTCCTAGTGGGCGGCCCTGCTTACCTTTCATTATGGTAGCCCAAGGGCCAGTATCTTGGTCTCCACAGTTCTTTGCAGCCATGGGGCAGGCAGGTAACAGTAAGAAAACATCCTGGAATTAATTTACATAACTATGAAAGACTTGGGGCATAGGATAGCAACTGAAATGAGATCAGAGGGTGAAAGGAAGACATGTCTTTATTTCCATTCCATTCCATCTATTTCCATATACGTGGAATATTTCAGAGTTAAACAGAAGGAGCTTTATGTGTAAGGGTCCCCTGAACAGGTTTATCACACTGGAAGCAGGACTGATGATGGTGACGACGGCGATGACGACGACGATGTCGATGGCGAGGACAACAAAGAAAATGGCTAACACTTACCAAATGCCTCCTCTGGGTCAGATACTTAACCTGGGTGATATCATTTATTCTTACAATAATCCTGTGGTCTCGGTGCTATCATGCTCTCCATTTTTCAGAAAAAGAAGCCGAGGCTTGGAGAAGTTAAGGAACTTGCTGAAGCTCATACAGGTAGCAAGTGGTTTCAAATCCAGTTGCATCAGATTCCAGAGCCTGAACTCTTTACCGTCATGCTGAGCTGCAGCTTCTCATAGCCAGGAAGTCATATAGTTGCAACAAGTTCAGCTGAAACATGAACAGAAGGGAGTCCAAGTCCAAGGTAGTGAGGAGGGCACCCTTAAACTAGCTGAGCACAGTGTGACCTGGGAAGGAGGCTGTTGTCACCAGATCATGCGGTTGTGATTCAAATGGAGTGGAAGGTACTGAGTGATCAATTCTGTAGGGAGGGTGGAGAACCGGTTCAGTGACTACGAGGATGATGGAGACAACATGGGAGAATGATGCCATTCGAGAGACAGATGCGGTGTGGGGAGTGGCCTGTTCTGGTCTGTGGCTTCCGTAAATTTAAAGGGGATAGCTGCTCTATCTCCAGCCGCCATCTTCTTCAATATTGTGTTGATTTCCTGATTTTTACAAAACCTGTCAGAGTCTTGACTTCCCAGTTTTTTTCTCCTGCTGGTCATCCAAGTACAATTTACATTACATTGAAATCTCCGTTTTTAAATATTCTCCCAAGCAGTGCTGGGTCCCATTGGGACAAAATTCAGGTAATGATTTGGAGGCATAAGCGTATTTGTACCCGTGCAGTTCCCTGCCTATTTCTCTTTGGCTTCATATCTCTAGTGATAGGGAAATTATATTCAAGAATGCTCAGTTCAGATATGTGTGATATGCATGCTTAAGGGGTTTTAATGATGATTCGCAATTTCAAACATTAAAAATTGACTTCAAGGTTTGTTTGTTTGTTTTTCTTTTGTCTGAGAGTTTCTAAGGGTGTAGAGAAACAGCTTCTGAGTACGGACTGCCAACTCTGGCTTTATGCCGAGTTGTGCTTGCGTGCGTATGTGCGTATGTGCATGCGTGCGTGCGTGCATACGTGCGTGCGTGCATGCATATGCACATGCATGTGCTCTTGCGTGCATACTCATGTGCCTGCCTGCCTCTACCCACCAGGAAGCTGGCAGGTACCCTGAGGGCTACTGGTAGTGTGATATTCTCAGGGTTGTGAAAAAGAAACGAGAAATCAGGTTGAAGAAATTATTTTTCATTTACTTGGGCCTTAGGGATATAATAGTATGGATAGATATAAAATTTGTACTGGTATCTCTAGCCAGCATAAATTAGAAAGGATGAGGCATAGCACCCCTCCTCTACACATACTCCTTGCAAACACTTCTCAAGACCCCTTGTTTACATTAGTTGTTGGGGAAATGTGCTTTCACATGGGGGCAGAAAAGATTGGAGGAAAAAGAGTGTGTGTTCAGGTGTCTCAACAGCTGTGGGAAGAACATACTTGCTGGTGGAAGTCAGTTGTTCGCCAAGATCCAAGACCCCTACGTACATCTAACTGTGCCTCACCTCTTCTGCTGTTGTGAGACTCCAGACCCTGGAGAGTGAGCCTGGCAGGCTTACAGGCTGGCTAAGACCCAAGTCAGAGGTTCATTATTGTTGAAAGGAACCACAGGGTTTATCCAAATTACTGAGACAAGGTCACAATGGAGACCAAATCCAATTTTCTATTTTGGGAACTTTGTGATAAGAAGAATAAACCATCGGGAGTCTCATTTGCATAAGGACACCAGCCTCCTGGGATAATTGTGAAGGCTCTCAGCATAGCTGGACTGAAAATGTGAACACAGAAGGGGAGACAAAGACTGTTCCAACATGGGGGGTTGACAGGAACTCACTTGAAAGTAGGAGAGAAAGTGCAGGCCCTGAGCTCTTTTCTGTGACACTAGTCTGGGAACATCGAGAATTGCATTTAATGGTGCACTGGAGGGTGGCCCTCATATGCCCTCTGGCCTGATCTTTTTGGACCTTACTCTATAGCAAAGGAAAGAACAAAACCAAAATAGTCGGAATACCTCTCCTAATGCAAGGTAGTATGCCTATAAAGATAGATCACATCAGGCTGGCCAAGCAAATGGTATTGAAAGGAAGAGATGCTCCCCAATGGAGACCCCATTAGCTGTGGCAGTGGCAGCAACAGTGGTAATGAAGTGGTGACAACTGTATGCACAGGGCACAGGAAATGGTTAGCAGTCTGCCCCAAACACTAATAGTGATAACTACAACTTACTGAAGCTTATCATGTGTCGGGCCTCGTTTCTACGTTATCCTGATCCCATGGACTCAGTACTGGCTGACCTCCAATTTACATATGAGAAAACAGAATCAGAGAGGTGATGGCATGCTTTTAGTCACTCCTGCTATCGTACAGCCCAGTGACTAAAAGGAAGGATCACTCTGGTGGGCCCCAGTGAAAGGCTGCAGTGATTCGGCAAAGGAAGGGCCCCGTGATGTGATGCTTCCTTCCTCTGGGATTCAGTTTGTCCACGTGGGAACTGAGAACAGGGTGGAAGAGTGGTCCTCAGCAGGCTAGCACTGCCCATCAGAAGAGGTTTTAGAAATTTCTTGGGGGCATGTTTGTCTTCTCCTGTATTTCTGCCCAAGCCTTTGAGTGTAGAAATAAATATTTGTTTTATATGAAATCACTTTCCCATTTGCCCCTCATTTATATCACAGGATGTTATTTTTTATTTTTTTAATTACACATGTAGGCAGGTTGAATCATCAGTGTTTTCCATTTCGGGATAATGGGAGGTGTTAACTTTGTTTTGAGAGCAAGTGTTTGGTAGGTTAAGCACCATGGTTCTATAAGGTTGATAACAACCCCTCCAGTCCTGATAGTCTATGGTTCAAAATTAGTCTTAGGACTGGTGAAGTGATGCAATGCTTAGTAGTCAAAGTGTTGGGATGACCTGATTTCCCTCGGTATAGCTCAGGTCATGCTAATGAGGTTCGAACCATAGATTTTTTTCCGTTCCACTCACTCAGTTCCTCCCCTCCCCTTCTTACTGGTTGGTGAGCTCTTCCTTACTCCTGATTTAGAGGACTTTCCATCCTTTCTCCTTAGACCAGCCCCAGCCATAACCCTTGAGTTTCAGTCTGAGACTGCTCATTAGGCTAGCAGCTAAACTCAACTCCAAGGCTGTGTCCTTCCAGAACTTCTGCTAGCATCTCTTCACAAGTCTCTCCTTAGAGCCTTCCTCTTAGCCTGCCAGACAGTTGCTTCCAGAAGTGACTTCCTCTTCTAAGGCCTTTCTAAACTACCCCTAACTCACTGCTGCCCCCAGTCATTGCAGCCTGAATCAAGTCCTTGATGGTGTTACATGACCTCAGTTTCTCTGCACAGCACGTTTTCTTTCTGGCACACTGTCCAGTGAGTTCACTCTTACCTCCATCATTTTATCTCCATCATTCTCCAAGGAAGGGGGACTTCTCAGTTGTCTCAGTGGTGATAAACATGTTCTCCGGGAAGTTGTACAAGGATAGGGACACATCGGTGGTATTCACTGTCATTTAACCTGATCCTGCAAGCACAGATTCTGGCACCAAACGGGCACTCAGTAAATGCATCCAAGTCCCTGATTGACTATGAAGTCCACTGTCCCACTTCCTGTTCAATGTAATGAGGATCATCGTACCTCCCTGGTCCCTAAATAACTATTAAAATCTCAGGATTTTCTATAAGGAGTCATGGATATTGATCAGCCCTGAGACCCAGCCTGGTCCTCATCAGGGTCCTAAAAATCTCATGGCCCAAATTCACGAAATCTTTGCTTTAGATCCATTTCTAAAGAGTTCTCTCCTTCCTAGATCCATTTCTAGAGAGTTCTATAGTCCAGCAAGGCCCATGCCAAGCATGTGCAAAAAACAGCTTGACTTGGAATGGGGTAAGAAATGGGAAGGGGCACTCCTCTGTGTTTCTTCCCTGTCTTAGTGAAGGCAGGCTTAGACCTTCATTGCCCTGGTCTTTCAGAGCTGTCCATGGCTTGAGATTCAGTTTAAAAAGGACTCTGTAGTTAAAATTTGATTCAAGCCACACAGTGTCTTTTTTTCCTCAGAAAATGGGAAAATAATACGGCCTGTGAGTCATTCATGGAAAGTGTTCATCATGATGCTGAGAAAAACTACTTCCAAAGGGCGCCCAGATATTACTGTTGTTTCCACTGCGCCCCAGGGGCCAAGGAGGGTGATGTGCGCCCTGTGAAGGGGACAAGAAAATTGCTTACTACTTCGGGCCCTGCAGGGATTGGGAATGTCCTCACTCTGCTTCCGTAGAGTGTATACCCACAGGGAAATTAGTGAAACCTCTGACCTTGGGCAAGGTGATTCATGCTCTTGGCCTCAATTTCTGCATTTTTAAAATAAAGGAATTGGACCTGTTGAGGTCTCAGGCTCCTTCCAAGAGATGATATTGAAAACATACAGGCTTCGAAACAGATAAATGCAAATCTCATTCGCATCTCTGCTCCTTGGTGGTTCTGTGATTCTGAGCTAAATCAGTTCACAGCTCCCCGCCTGGGTTTCCTTCTCTGTAAATTGGAGATAAAATCTACTTCATTAAATGAGGGAGCATACAAGAAAACACCTAGCACAGCATTAGAACTTAGCAATTACTAGTTTCCTTCCCATCTCCTTTTTTTCTTACCTGCTCCGTGTGGCCACAAATTACGGTCAGGGGAGTGCGAAAAACAAGCGTCACTGCCCTGTGCCGTGCGTGGAGACGCGGAGTAAGGCTGCTTCCATTCGCTGCTGAAAGGGCAAAGAAGAGTGCCTGCGCCAGATGACAAGGAAATTTTCTTCTGAGAGCATCTGGCCATGAATCCAGCTGCATTAGCAAGATTCCTGCCTCTGTTCATTTCCCCTACAGTACAGTATACCCCCACTATGTGCTGATCCAATCTGTAAGATTAGGATTTGCCCTCTCAACCACTGGTGATTTTTTTTTTTAATCATTTGGGAGATTGACACTCACTTTTTTGACTCAAGGTGAGAGGTCAGAGTCTCCCTTTAAATCCACTTAAGAATTTCTTTTTTTTTTAATTTCTTTTCAGCATAACAGTATTCATTGTTTTTGCACCACACCCAGTGCTCCATGCAATCTGTGCCCTCTCTAGTACCCACCACCTGGTTCCCCCAACCTCCCACCCCCCGCCCCTTCAAAACCCTCAGATTGTTTTTCAGAGTCCATAGTCTCTCATGGTTCACCTCCCCTTCCAATTTCCCTCAACTCCCTTCTTCTCTCCATCTCTATTTCTGGGGACACCCGGGTGGCTCAGTGGGTTAAGCGGCTGCCTTCGGCTCAGGTCATGATCCCAGCGTCCTGGGATCGAGTCCCACATCGGGCTCCTTGCTCAGCAGGGAGCCTGCTTCTCCCTCTGCCTCTGCCTGCCACTCTGTCTGCCTGTTCTCGCTCGCTCTCTCTCCCTCTCTCTCTCTCTCTGACAAATAAATAAATAAAATCTTAAAAAAAAAGAATTTCTATTTCTGGGCCTCTTTAACTAGGACCTATACAGTGAGTGTCAGCAAATAGGCTCGCATAGTCTCATTATCCATGGAATGTTCATTCTTGTTGCGTAGAGTAGATTCCAAATGCCATTGGAAACCAGAGCTTGCTTCTGTGGATTTCAGCAGTTTCCCCACGGGTGCTTTGCCTTGATGCTCTTGTTAGGGAGCATATATTGCCTGCTCAATTACTGAATGTTGGGGCCCTATAATTTAATGGTTAAGAAGGTGGCTCTGGAATCAGACTTTCTGAATGTGAGGTCCTGTTCTTCCATCTTACTAGCTGTCTGACCTTAACCAAGTCAATTAATTTGGCCTGAAACAGAGATAATAATAATATTTGCCTTGTGTGGTTGGTGTGGGAATTAAATGAGATAATGTGTGTGGATCATTGAAAACAGTGCTTGGCATAAAGGGAGCATTCAATAAACGTTAGATTTCACAAGGATTAGTATTAGCATTAGGCTTGCTATTATTATTAGGGCCTTTTGTGAAGGTAAGCCTAATCCTCTATTAGATTCCATCCTGTTTTATAAAGGGGAGTTGTGGGGAAATGCTTTTTATCTTTTATTTGCGATAAAAATTTTAGCAATGAAGTAAAGAGGAAAAAACAAAGACAGCAAAATCTTTGTTCTAGCCAACATGAGGCTTGTAGTGGCTCTTGGGCTGGTTGGATTGCTCTCCCTACCTCTGTCCAAAATCCATTCAGTATATGTTCAATGAACACTCACTTGTTTGGGGCAGATCTGTAATTTTCTATTTTATCATATAGCTCTATAGTTTCCAAAATATTGTTACATTTCCCATCCCCTTATCTAATTGGTTTTATTTTGAACAGTGTGAGCATTTGTATTGGGGTTTGAGGGAACTACTAAATACCCCTGAACTCCTATCTGAGGTTAGAACCAATGGAGAGATAGAACCAGGAGTCAGGCAAATGGAAATCAAAATGAGCAGCTTTACTACTCATACAGCTGATGGGACAACATACTTGGGGTTTTCGGACCTTACCGATGCTTAACTGAAACTATCCACTGTGACATTTCAGGTCTGCCCCACAGGGGTTTTACCCACCTCACTAAGCCTCTGGGAAAATGTAGCAAGCAGACCAGAAAGCACCAGGCTGTGTAGGCAGGCGGGTCCCAAGAGAGAAGAAAGGAGGCGGCCAAGGCAAAGATGCCCAGGTTATCGGTGCCAGCTCACCAATTAAGTCAGTCTCTTCTCTGTAAGAGGTGAGGAAAGAAGCCAGGAATGTTTAAGAAATCTTTCCATCTGCATGGTGGGAGATTAATTGCCCTCCCCTCTCCCCAACTTTTCCTAGCTTTTTGTTCTCTTAACCATTGAACATCTGACCAGCTGGGGATACCAGCTTTGGGAAAGGAGGTCAGTGGCCTGTTGAGATTCTCTCCTTCCTGGAGCTACTTTCCCAAGCTACACTTCTCACTGGGGGTATCCTACTAGGATTAATGGTGGACAGTGTTGATTGTTTTGCTTCCAGAAACAGTTAAGAATAATACGTTAATTATAGGTAGCCTAAAACCTGGATCAGCATGGCTGGAGAAAAATGCAGAACCCTGGGGAATTATCTTACTTTGTATTCATGGCAACGAACCTCCAGTGGGTTCTTACTGCTGCTGCCGGTTATAATACATTTCTCTAGCTCATTCATTCTCCTACTCTCCTAGACAGATGTTTTTTTTTTTAAAGATATTTTTCAAAGATTGTATTTATTTATTTATTAGAGAGAGAGATCACAGAGAGGAAGAGGGAGAAGCAGACTCCCTGCTGAGCTGGGAACCCAATGTGGAGCTTGATCCCAGGACCCCTAGATCATGGTCTGAGCTGAAGGCAGACGCTTCATAGGACTGAGCCACACAGGCTCCCTAGACAGCTGTTCCATGTTGTCTCCTCTCTTCTCAAACTCCAGCATCTCCTTTCCCATCCTCACCTTCAGCTGATGGACTTAGTTGCGATCTCACTGAGAAGCTGAAGAAGCACTTGTCAGGGATTTGTCCTAGGCTCATGTCATTACATGTTCCCACCTGCTGATAGCTGTGCTCATTATACTGTGCCTTGTTTATGGAAGCACTGCCCTAGCTCCTAGCAGAGGCTCTCTCGCCCATACAGTAGAGCCAGTGACCTCTCCCCTGCTTAAGGATGTTACTGTGACAATTCTTCATGCTCCTGCTTCATCAGTTTTCCTTTCTTTACTGGAGCTTTTCCATACCGAAACATTTTCCTATCCTAAAAACAACAAAACAAAACCCTCTCTCCACTTCTTTCATGTACTGCCCTGTCTCTCTCTCCTGCTTATAGCAAAACTCCTTGGAAGAGTTCTCCATATTCCCTCTCCAGTTCCTCTCCCGTTTTCTCATGCGCCCATTCTTTTTTTTTTTTTTTTAAAGATTTTATTTATTTGAGAGAGCAAGAAAGCACAAGCGGGGGGAGGGGCAGAGGGAGAAACAGACTCCCTGCTGCTCAGAGGGGGAGCCCTATGGGTGGGTGGGGGTTGATCCTAAGACTCTGGGATCCTGACCTGAGCTGAAGGCAGATGCTTATTCACTCGCCACCCAGGTGCTCTCATGAAGCCCTTCTAATTAGTCTTTGGCCCTTACTCCTCCATCAGCACTGCGCTTATCAAAGCCATCAGTGACTTCCTCATTGCCAAATCCAATCACTGATTATCAGTTCTCATCTTATTTGTCCTATCTGCAGCATTTGACAAAATGTATTACTTTGTCTTCCTTGAAATGCTCTTTTCACTTGGCTTGCAGGGCTCTGCATTCCACTTCTCTGGCTCTTCTTTCTCAAATATCTTTGCTATTATCACCTTATTTTCCTGACACCTAAACACGGGAGATTCATGGGACTCAGTCTGGGGACCTCTCCTCTTTTGTAAGTGCTACACTCATGCTGATAACTCTTACATGTATATCTCCAGCCTAGACCTCTCTGTGGAGCTCCACACTCATATATCTAACCACTTACCAGGCATCTCCACTTGAATGTCTGATGGACAACTCAGACTTCGCATGTCCAGAACTCTTGACCAATTCCCCTAAAACTGTTTTTCCTAGTCTTATCTACTTTAATAATAACAGCTCCGTTCTTTCAGTTGCTCAGGACTTTTATGCCTTGAAGTCATCTTTGATTCCTGTCTCTATCTTACAATCTGAAAAAAAAAAGTTCATCAGCAACCCAGTTGTCTCAACCTTCAAAGATATCCATAATCCAATCACTTCTTACCGCCTCTATTGTCACTACTCTAGTGGAAGGTGCCATTATTTCTTTCCTGCATTATTGGGGCTTATTAGCTGGTCTCTGGCTTTCTTTCTTGCCCCTCATGTCACCTCCAAAGTTTATTTTCCACATCATAGCCAGAATGATTTTCTTTCTTTTTTTAAAGCTTTATTTATTTATTTATTTATTTGAGAGAGAGAGAGAGAGAGAGAGAGAGACTTAGTGGCGGGCGAGGGGCAGAGGGAGAGGGAGAGAGAATTCAAGCAGAATCGAACCCCCCTGACTGTGGAGCCTGATGCAGCTCAGTCTCACGACCCTCAGATCACTACCTGAGCCCAAACCAAGGGTTGGATGCTTAATTGACTGTGCCACCCAGGTGTCCCCTCCAACTTTTTTTTGAATAGGCTGTGTGCCCAACATGGGGCTTTAACTCATGACCCCATCAAAGGTTGTGTGTTCTACTGACTGAGCCGGCCAGGTGCCCCTAAAGAGATTTTCTTAAAACTTAAGTGATGTCATGTCACTCTTCTGCTCAAACCCTCCATTACTCTCAGAGTAAAGGACAAAGTAGACATCTGTCCACTTCAAGGCCCGCATGAACCAGTTCCCTGTTACCACTCTGCCCTCATATCTTACTGCTCCTCCTCTTGTTCACACCTCTTCAACAACACAGGGCATGTTGCTGTTCCTCAGACTCCCCGGGCCTTACCTCAGGGCCTTTGCACTTATTGTTCCCTCTGCCTGGGGCACTCTTACCCCAGCTATCTCCGTGGCTTGCTTTCTCATCTCCTTCAAATCTTTGCTCAAGTGTCACCTACTCAGCGAGGCCTTCCCTGTCCGCCCTCCCCAAGATGCAACCACTTGCCTCCCGGGCATTCCTTATTTCTGCTTAGCACCTAGTACAGTCTGACTCACTATATATTTTACTCATTTGCCCTGTTTATTAACATTCTCCATCTCCTCCTCCCATCATGTAAGCTACTTGAAGCATCAGGGCAGAGATTCTTGTGTTTCTTCATTGCTCTATTCTTAATATATGACATGTAGGAGATACTTAATAAATATGTGTTTTTTGAATGAACTCAAGGCTTAAAACCCCAAGACTTTAAAACCATAAAATCTATTTTCCCCCTCAAAATTTATATTTAGCCAGTTTAAGCAATATAATTCACTAGAGTTTCTGCAATGAGATTTAACATCAAAATGAAAAATCCAGGGGTGCCTGGGGTGGCTCAGTCTGTTAAGTGTCTGCCTTCAACTCAGGTAGTGATCTCAGGGTCCTGGGATTGAGCCTTGCGGTAGGCTCCTTGCTCAGTTGGGAATCTGCTTCCCCTTCTCCCTCTGCCTCTCCCTCTAGTTGGGAATCTTTTTCTCCTTCTCCCTCTGCCTCTCCTCCTCTTATGCCCCCCTCTCAAATAAATAAATAAAATAATTTTTAATGAAAAGTTGGCACCATAGAGGTGTTCTAAACTGGAATGCAAATCTTCCATTTTGAAAATTCTAGAAAAATTCAAGTCTAAAAAGTAAACCTGCTTGCCAAAGTACAAGGAAATAAAACTCCAGAGCAATTAGAATTAGACATCTAATTCTCTTGCTTTTGTGCATTAAAGTCTAAAGAAATAGGAGTTCCATGACCTATGAACTTAAACTCAATTTGAATTCAACTTCTGCCAAGATGGAGTAAAGGGATTCAAATTTACCTTCCCGCTTGAAACAAGTAAGAAACCATATAAAATATAAGAAACAATACTTTTTATGGCATGAAGTTTCAGGCAACAAAGGACAGGAATCCCTGAGATACGGGAAACAAGTGAGGTGAGCCTTATGATAGCCCCAACTCCCTGCCTAGGGAGGTTCCAGGTGATGCAAGGAGGGAGAACACAGCCAGAGCCTGGCAGATTCCCTGAGTTAAGGGAATGGAGCTTAGAGTCCTGGGAGACCAAGGTGGCAGGACGGAGTACTGGAGAGGAGAGAGCTAGAGAGAGAGAGTGAGAAGGGAGAGCGCGCTCATGAACGTAAACACAAACCATGGAGATCTTCAGAGGGTCTCCTTCCTGTGTTCTGTAGAATACCTAGCAGCACATGCATATGCAGAAAATAGCAAGGCCACCTTGCTAGGATTAGAAGTAATGGTGCTTGCCTCTCCATAAAGGGCCAGGGTAGTGCCTGCTCCCAACCAATCAGACTGGAAAACTGTGTAACTCACAAGGCATGGAGTAGAGTACTCAGAAAGGTCTTGCCTCAACAGTGGGGAAGAATTAACTGTAGACTAAACAGTGCTCTGGACCTGCGCAGCAAATCAAAAAACAAAGCCCTAAAGGATGAAACTGTTTCCAAGTAGCTGTGTCCCAGAACAAAGTTCAAGAATATTTATAGGAACACAAAAATATACAGCTCCCAACAAGGTAAAACTCATAATGTCTGGCATCCAATCAACTATTACCAGGTGTGCAAAGAAGCAGGAAAATACAACCCATAATGAGGGGGAAAAGAATCCATCCGTCAACCCAGAACTGACACTATGAGAAATGTTAAAGAATTTCCTTCAGGCAGAAGGGAAAATGATACCAGGTGGAAATATGGGTCTGTGACACAAAGGCATGAAGAACACCAAAAGTGTAACTTGGTGGATAAATGGACAAGATTTTTTTTTGTTTTCTTATTATTTAAACTCTTTGAAGGATATTTAGTGGTTTAAGTGAAATAATAACGATGGGATCTATGACACTGTAGAGGTGAAATGTATGATAATAGTAGCACAGAGATCAGGATGGGATAAATGAAAATGCAAATGGAAGAATTTCCCACGATAGTGTTAATGACGGTACTGTTTTTACCTTAAATTTGGAAGGTTCCAGGTTTTGAATTGATATGTTTTTCAAGCATCACCCACCCTAGTCCTTTCCAGAAAGGTTCAGTTAAGTTTCTAATAGTTGAATTGTCTCCTCACGTTTTCCTCCTTTTCTCCTTCTGTGTGTGCTGGATCTGAGTGCTTTTCCTCCCTTTTACTTTCTCTTTGCTGTCTGGCGTACACATTTTTAAATAGCATATTCTTTTAGGTTCCGTCTTGTGGGGTCTTCCTTAGTGAGTTACATAGAACATAAATTGCTATTCTCCCAAAGGCATCCACTGTGCAGAGAAATCTTGTCCACTTTTACCTCCTTTAATTGCAAGGTCCCACTCAGGACATGTTTTCCCATCAGAACCAGACTATATTACTGCCCTGGCTACATCCCCTTTCATATGGTTCGTCTTTGCTATGCCTCTCCTTAGAGCCATAATCCCATAAATTTGGCTAGCATATTTCTTTAGGGTGCAGACAATTACTTCTTGTTGTTTCCCAAACTTCTGTCGTCCTGGAACTTACTGAGTAATTCTTTGGATATTTGATGCCGATCCTCAGTGTGTTTTCCTCTCAATTCAGCCCAAATTTTCTGAAATCACTTCCTACAACTGCCCTTCTCTTCAGTGGTGTCTCCCAATTTTCATAGGGTTGTCACACACGTTGCAAGTTGCTACAACACGAGCAACTCATGTTGTAGCTATGATGGCATTTATTGAGAATATATCTTATACTCAAAGGAGTAGCAGAAGTCCCAGGACCCCACTGAGCCCCCGTAACTATGGAATAGCTATTCCATTGAAGGATGTGTTTGAGCATGCAAGAACAGAGAGATACTTAGAGAGGAAAGTCTGTGGTCATGGGTGTGTTATTTTAACATGTACATAGGCTTGGATAAAAGGGAATTTTTTTTTTTAATGTAACAATGAGGCTTCCTGGCCCAGGAAGTATTTTTGAGAAATGTCTTACGCTCAGCAAGGTTGTTTGCCTACCCACCCTGTGGGTATCGTTCTCCAGGTGTCTGTTTAAGCTAACTCCGTGCTTTAGAACCAGTTCACATTGCTGGGTAAAGATGATGGAAGGCAGCCACCCTGACTTTGATGATCAAAGATTTGTTTTCTCAACTGTGGACTCAGTTGTTAGAGCTGGGTGCGTATCCTTTTCCCTTTATAAATGCCTCATCATATGTATGTATGTATGTATATATGTATGTATGTATATCCTAAGACCTCAGCCTTTAAAAAAATTTTTTTTTACAGTGTGGATCTTTTTTTTTTTTTAAGTTATCTCTACACCCAACGTGGGGCTTGAACTCATAACCCCAAGATCAAGAGTCACATACTTTTCCAACTGAGCCAGCCAGGTGCCCCTCAGCCTTTTTTTTAAAAGACATTTTTCTAGTCCTTGAGCTTAAATCAGTCCATCTTCTTCTACTCACTTTCCTTTTTTTTTTCTTAATTTTAAGACTGAGGCATATATTTTAGACCATGCTGAGTCTACATTTATTTCTTGAACAAAACTGATTTCTTGATTCCAGGTGCAGGCTTTCCTTTTTCCTTTTTGTTTTTTGAATCTAATTAGTTTTACTTTTGAATTGTCATATAGTGAAACTGACTTTTTTGCTGTGAGTTTTAACACAAGTAATTCTCATAGCTTATCACTGCATTCAGGATATAGAACAATTTCAACGTTAAACACAAAACTCCCTTGTGTTTATCTCCTAGTCACATCATCCTCTCACCCCTAATAGCTACAAACTACTAATCTGTTCTCTATCCCTATAGTTTTGCCTTTTCCAGAGTCCAGAACGTCATATAAATGGAATCATAATGTGTATAACCTTTTGAGATGGCCTTCCACTCAACATAACACCTTTGGGATTTGTCCAAGTAGTATGTGTAAATTGCTTGTTCCTTTTTTGGCTGACTGGTATTCTGTGGCATGGTTGTACCTACCACGGTTTGTTCCCCCATTCACCCACTTAAGGACATTTGAATTGTTTCCAGTTTTTGATTATTATGAATAAAGCTGTTATGAACATTCAGGTACAGGGTTGTTTGTGAACATAGGGACCGCTGAGACATACATACGTGCGTGTTTATAAGAAACTGCCAGACTTTTTCCACAGTGGCTAGACTGTATGTATTAAAGCATTCTCACCAAGAACGTATGAGAGTTTCACTGGCTCAGCATCCTTGCCAGTATTTGGTATTAGGAATTTTCATTCAAGCCATTCTAATAGGCCCATAGTAGTATCTTTTGGGTTTTTTTTTTAAAGATTTTATTTATTTATTAGAGAGAGAGAAAGAGCAGGAGTGCACACAGAGGGAGAGGGAGGAGCAGACTTCCCACTGAGCAGGGAGCCTGACCCGGGGCTCGATTCCTGGACCCTGAGGCCATGACCTGAGCTGAAAGCAGACGCTTAACCCACTGAGCCACCAGGTGCCCCTTCTCTTTGTTGTTTTAATTTCCAGGTATTTTATGGTTAATCATGTTGGACATGTTTTCATGTGCTTATTTGTCATCCCTGTAACCACAATCTAGTTTTTGGTTTGTTTGGTTTGTTTCCTTATACATTGTGGATATTAACCCCTTATCTGATATAGGCTTTGCAAATTTTTCTACTATTCTGTACATTTCCCTTTCATTTTTCTGATTGTTTCATTTGCTGTGCAGAAGCTTTTCAGTTTGATGTGTTCCCCTTTGTTTTTGCTTGTATTGACTGTGCTTTTGGTATCATATTCAGAAACTCACTGCCAAGAACAATGTCAAGAAGCTTTGTCCCTATGTTTTCTTCTAGGAGTTTTACAGTTTTCCATCTTACATTTAAGCCTTTAATGCACTTTGAGTTAATTTTTGTGTGTGGTGTAAGATAAGAAACCAATTTCATTCTTTTACATATAGATATTCAGTTTTCCCAAAACCATTTATTGAAGAGATTATCCTTTCCCTATTGTGTGTTCATGCTGTCCTTATCAAAGATCAGTTGACTGTATATGTGTAGGTTCATTTTTGGGCTCTCTATTCCATGCCTTGGTCTATGTGTCTATTTTTATGCCAGTACCACACTGTATTGATTACTGTAGCTTTATAGTATAGTTTGAAATCAGGAAGTATAATGCTTCCAGCTTTGTTTTTCTTTCTCAAAGTTGCTTTGGCTGTCCAGGGTCTTTTGTAGTTCCATATGAATTTTAGGATGGTTTTTTTCTGTTTCTGTGAAAAATTCCATTGGAATTTTGATACAGATTGCATTAAATCTGTAGATTGCTTTGAGTAGTATGGACGTTTAACATTCTTAATTCTTCTAATCCATGAGTGAGAGATATATTTGCATTTATTTGTGTTTTCTTCAATTTCTTTCATCCATGTCTTATGGTTTTCACGTACACATCTTTCATTTCCTTGGTTAAGTTTATTCCTAAGTATTTTGTTTTGATGCTACTATATATGGGATTGTTTTCTTTTCTTTTTTTTTTAAAGATTTTATTTATTTATTTGACAGAGATCACAAGTAGGCAGAGAGGCAGGCAGAGAGAGAGGAGGAAGCAGGCTCCCCGCCGAGCAGAGAGCCCGATGCGGGGCTGGATCCCAGGACCCTGGGATCATGACCTGAGCCGAAGGCAGAGGCTTTAACCCACTGAGCCACCCAGGCGCCCCTGGGATTGTTTTCTTAATGTCTGTTTCATATAGTTCATTGTTAGTATATAGAAATGCAACTGAATTTTGTGCATTTATTTTGTATTCTTTGACTTTGATGAATTTGTTTATTGTCCTCAGAATTCTTTGGTAAGGTCTTTAGGCATATCTGTATATACACTCATGTCATCTGCAAACACACATGATTTTACTTCTTCCTTTCTGATGTGGATGATTTTTCTTTCTCTTTCTTGCCTAATTGCTTTAACTGGGACTTCCAGTATAATGTTGAGTAAAAGTAGTGAGGGGGTATACTCTTGTCTTGTTCCTGATCTTAGAGGAAAAATTTTCAGTCAATCACCATCAAGTATGATGTTAGCCATGGGCTTGTTGTATATGACTTTTATTATGTTGACATACATTCCTTCTATACCTAATTTTCTGAGTTTTTATTGTGAAAGGATGTTGAATTTTGTCAAATGTTTTTCTGAGGCATCTTCTGAGAAGATCATGTGGTTTTGTCTTTCATTCTGTCTATGTGGTGTATCATTGATTGATTTGCCTATATTGAACTATTCTTGCATCTCAGGAGTAGATCCCACTTGATCATAGTATGTGATCATTTTAATGTGCTGTTGAAATAGGTTTGCTAGTATTTTGTTGAGAAGTTTGCAGATATGTGGACAGACTCCTTTCAGGGAAGAGCTGGAGACTCAGTTTACTAGGGCAAGCTAGGGGGAGGAGATTCAGGGAGTTCCCATACACCCTTTCAGGCTCCCAGATGACTACTAATTATGTGCCTCTTAAATTCCCTGGAGCAGGCTAATGAGAAGCTTGACCCTCAGGCAATAGCTTCGAATATGCGGTCGAACCTCTTCCAGGGAGAAGTTGGAGTTATCCTTTTGCCTTTTCCCTCTGTGCTAAACCCAAGAAGATAGCCATAGGAAGTGCTCAGACTTTTGTATAAAACCATCTTTTAGTTTCATGTGATCCCACAAGTGCCAAGCCCTATCAGCTCTCAGAGCTGGGTGATTTGGGGGCCCATCCCTCAGGTGACAGCCATAAAAATTAGAGTGCTCCGTGTGTGGACAAGCTCCTTCCCATGGAGAAACTAGAGGCTTGGTTTCATTGTTGGAGTCAGCCAGAGGAAGAAAGCAGGAGAAGTACCTACTGGCTCCTTCAGGCTCCTGAGAGGATCCCAGTCAGCACTCAGATGCAGGCTTGTTAGAAGTTGGACCCTTGGGTTGCACCTGAGAATGTATGTAGTCAAACTCCTTCGAGGGAGAAACTGGGAGGTTGGCATTTTCACCTGTTCCCTCTGCAATAAGCCCAGGGGCAATAGCTGAGGGAATTGCTCATGTGCACGTTTAAAAACGTTGGGAGTCTCTGCTGCTCCCCCCACTTGTGCTCTCTCTCCTTCTCTCACTCTCTGTCAAATAAATAAATTCTTTAAAAAAAAAAACAAAAAACGTTGGGAGTGTCTGTGTGGCTCAGTCGGTTGAGTGTCTGACTCTTGATTTTGGCTCAGGTCATGATCTCAGGGTCCTGGGATTGAACCCTGCCTTGGGCTCTGCGCTCAGCAGGGAGTCTCCTTGGGGATTCTCTCTCTCCCTCTCAAATAAATAAATCTTTAAGAAATCCTGCATCTTTATTTAATGTGGTCCCGGGTAACTCACAAACTTCAAGTGTCATTGGCTGTCAGAGCCAGGTAATTTGGAAGCCTGTCCCTTGCCTGGCAACTGTAAACACTGGGGCCTAGATGTGTGGATAAGCTCTTTACAGGGAGAAGCTGAAAGCTTGGTTTCATTGTTGGTGCAAGCCAGAAGTAGAAGGCAGGGAAGGTACCTACAGGCTCTTTTGGGTTCCTGGGAGAATCCTAGTCAGTACCTAGATTCAGGCTGATTAGAAGCTGGGGATGTATACAAGTCAAACCCCTTCCAGGGAGAAATGGAGATTGGCTTTCTCCCTCTATAATGGGCCTGGGGGATAACTGTGGGGAGTGCTTGTGTACCCATTCAAAACTGGTGCCTTTTTAAAACGTCTGATTTGTGACATGGCTCTTGGAGCTAGGTAATTTGGGAGCCAGCCCCTCAAGTGGCAGCCTTCATAGTTGGGAGTGTTAGAGATGTGATCCAAAACCTTTGTTTTTATGGAGAGAAACTTGAAGTTGGGGGTTCACTCTCTTTTGTAAGGTGCTGTGCCTGGGGTGGATTTTATAGCAATAGCATGTCTCAGCTTTTTCTACCTGTTTCAACATGGGTATTTTCTCAGTTGCCTGGCATGTAGGAGTTACTCAACTAGTTTCTGGATTTCTCTTGGAGGGAACTAATCCACATGTAGTTGACTATTTGGTGCATCATTGGGAGGAGGGAAAGTCAGGAGCCTCCTGTCTTGTCATCTTGCCAATGTCCAAAAATCAGTTTAGGTTACTGGTTTATTATACTAGGATGTAACTCAGAAATAGCCAGATGGAAGAGGTGCATAGGGCAGGGTATGTGCAAAGGGGTATGGAGCTTCCATGCCTTCTCCAGTGTGTCACTCTCCCAGGATCACCAAATACTGACTTCGTTGAAGAATATGAAGAAGATCTGACCTCATGCAGAGATGTAGTTGGAAAGAGGAGTATTTTAATAGGCTCTTCAGAAAACCATGGATAGTCTCCTTAGATACTATATGCCAAAATTCAACAAGTGCTGTTTTTAGAGATTAGTGACAGTGTGGAATCTGAAAGCATATCATTGAACTTTGCATACTCTGCTACATTGAAATTTATCGGTCTCGCTTGCCCTTTTCACTGATTTTTTTTAACCCATGCATGATTTTATTAACGTCCTGAACTAGCTGAATCACTTGAAAAAATATTGATTCCTGAGGTTACACAGGTCTTCCAGATGATGACACATTTTAGTATACAATATCAAAGAATGTACATTAGTTAATAGCACCACCAATTTCATTACAAGTATTGGGCATCCACAGTGGTGGATATCTAGTTTTACCAAATTCCAATTTTTGCTTCAAACCTTGAATTTGACCATTGACAATAAATGCTGTCAGATACTTCCTTTGAAAGGATAGGCTCTATTTGTTAATTTCTGAGAAAGTATCTGCAAAATATTCAAGTCTGAATAAACCATAGTTTTGCAATATAGTGGAATAGTACTCAGCCATCAGAAAGGATGAATACCCACCATTTGCACTGACATGGATGGGACTGGAGGGGATTGTGCTGAGTGAAATAAGTCAAGCAGAGAAAGTCAATTATCATTTGGTTTCACTCATATGTGGAACATAAGAAATAGCACAGAGGACCGTAGGGGAAGGGAGGGAAATCTGAAGGGGGACAAATCAAAGAGTCAGCCAAACTGTGAGTGACTCTGGACTCAGGGAAACAAACTGAGGGTTTCAGAAGGGAGTCATTGGGGGATGGGGTAGCCAGGAGATGGGTATTAAGGAGGGCACATGTTGTGATGAGCACGGGGTGTTATACACAACTAATGAATTGTTGAACACTACATCAAAAACTAATGATGTGGGGCGCCTGGGTGGCTCAGTGGGTTAAGCCTCTGCCTTTGGCTCAGGTCATGATCTCAGGGTCCTGGGATCCAGCCCCGCATCAGGCTCTCTGCTCAGCAGGGAGCCTGCTTCCCCTCTCTCTCTGCCTGCTGCTCTGCCTACTTGTGATCTCTGTCTGTCAAATGAATAAATAAAATATTTTTTTTAAAAAACTAATGATGTACTATATGTTGGCTAACTGAACATAATTTTTAAAAAAAATTTTTTTCTCTCATTCTTTCTTTCTTTTCTTAAGTGGGTTCCATGTCCAACATGACGCTCGAACTCACAACCCCCAGATCAAGAGTCATATGCTCTACCAACTGAGCCAGCCAGGCACCCCTCTCTCATTCTTTCAGTTGAAAAATGCATTTTATGAAAAGCAAGGCTAGTTTCACTTGCAGTGCAAACAAATGCACAATGCTTTTCTTTGATTCCACCATCATACCTTAATATGCACCAGAAGTGCTTTACATGTAGTTCCCATTTTGTCGCAGAGAATATTAAGAAAGATGTGCATTCATGGGTAGATATTTAATACAATTAACTGCTTCATCAAGGACATTCTTAAGTGAAACTGACTTTTCCCTCTTGTAGTGCACGGTGGTAAAGACTACAGTGGCTAGTTTGTATAGTTGGGTGCTGTGGCCTTGATGTGTGCTAAGGCAGCAGCAGCTTTACCCACCCTTGCTTCTGCACCGTCAGTGTTCATGTCAACACAGTGAAAAAGGAAACTGACTTTTTACTATTATTATAAAAAGAGTCTTGACCTTGTGGACCCCTGAAAGAGTCTTGAGAACTATCAGAGATCCCTAGACCACATTTTGAGTACCATTACTCTAGCATTGCTATTAGAAGAATAATACAGGAATGTTTAACTAACAGACCAGTAACAGGGTAAATAGAAATAATTTTAACATACTTAAGGCAAGAAAAGAGGGAGAAATGAATGTGCGTAGGTAGAACACATAGTATAATGGTAGATTTAAACCCTTAAGGCGAGAAAAGAGAGAGAAATGAATGTGCGTAGGTAGAACACGTAGTATAATGGTAGATTTAAACCCTTAAGATTAGCTTTTCCCTTGGTCTTCCATACAAGTAGAACCCAACAGGTACTCCAAATCATTCTGCCAATGTTTCCAGACCAACTCTCATCCTAGGGTGAGTCAGTTTGGCCTTAACCTGAGACTTGTGCTTCAAATGAGAATGCTAAGAACTAACATGGCTATTTAAAGTCACATGAGCAACAAGGTTAGAAAGGAATATAATAGAAAATAAACCACCCCTACTTTAGTAAATGAGGACACCAACTTGAATCAATTCACTTAAGAATCTAAATTCAGCCTTATAGATGAAGAATGAAAATGCACACAGAGTATGTCCAAGAAAGGAAAATCATTTGAGTATCTAGAGTCTCAAGCTTCAGGAGAGTTTTGTGACTTTTCATACTCATTTGTCTTCTATTTAAAACCAAATCCAAGCACAGACAGGATGAGTTAAGGAAACGTCCTCTAAATTCCCCTTCCCAAAAGATAAACTGCTTAGTTCATTGGACTGGACACTGCTAGGAATTCATCAATAGTATCTTCACTGGCCTTCTCCACTGCACAGGTGTGACTACCTCATTGATTGGTTGTCCATCAAATCTGAATCTAGTCTGTCTCATTGACAGGTTTTGTCCCTTATGATATGCCTTCATCATTTTGTTGAGAGATGTTTGCCATTTATTTTTTTAAAAAATTTTTAAAGATTTTATTTATTTGACAGTCAGAAATCACTAGTAGGCAGAGAGGCAGGCAGAGAGAGAGGGGGAAGCAGGCTCCCCGCCGAGCAGACAGCCCAATGCGGGGCTCGATCCCAGGACCCCGGGATCATGACCTGAGCCGACGGCACAGGCCCTAACCCACTGAGCCACCCAGGCGCCCCTGTTTGCCATTTATTTTGAGCTGAATCACAGATCCATCATAGAATTATAACTCAAAAGAATTGGAAGTGATCTTCTAGTCATTTTTTCTAACCTCTTACCTGGTAAAGATAGCTAGCTCCTCTGCAGTATCCACACCTACAGGTCATTCATTAGATCCTTAGATACTTTGGATAACAGGGAGCTCACTAACTTGTGAAACAGGACATTTCAATTATATTCAGCTCTATTTCTTAGTAAATTCTTCCTTATATTGAACCAGGACTCCTTGAATTTTCATTTCAACCTAGGTACCTATTCTGATGTTCCCAGAATAAGAATAAGCTTACTGATTTTTCCAGATGGCCTGCTGCTTTGGAATTAATATAGTAATTCTTTGTTTTTCATCCTATATTCAGATTTTCTTTGGAAAACTAAGCACTGATGCTGCTGGCAGGTGCCTCTGAAGAGTCCGTAGTGAGCAAGAGAGAAATACCTAAATCTTAAACATCAGTATAGCAGACACAGTTGGATGGCTACATAGTACCCATTCTCCCTCTTCCTGTTTTATAACAGACCCTGGATTTTATTCAGATGTCCATCATCCAGTCCCCAGTCACACTAACCCAAGTGACTCAGGGCTTGGTGATCTTGTCCTCAGCTTTAGGAATGGGTCTTGATTGTTTTAGTCATTCAAGATAATCCAAAGCTCCTTACAGGTGATTGGTTTAGAAATAAAAGTTAAGCAATAGAAATTAAATTGAAGGTAAAAGGAATGGAGCCTCTGTTTGTAGAGCAGTAGAACCAATTATAAATTTGGACTTTGGCAATAACCCTAGATAGTTTTCTTTGGCCCAATGTTAAGGAAGGAAACTAGCATTTGTTGAATGCCTATTATGTGCCAGGCACTTTCCTCTATGCCAAGTAATTTAATCCTCACTGTGAAGCAGGTACAAGTTTCCAGTTTGGAAAGTGAGGCTCACTGAGGTTATATGAATTGCCCAGGATCACACAGCTAGTTAACGGTAGAGTCAGGATCCAATCCTGATCTGGTTGCCTCTATGTCCAGTGGTCTTTCCATTACATTCTTGGCAGACAGTTCTTTCTTTCCAGATAATTCTAGTCTGTATGCCAGAGAAGCTGTTCCAAGTCTCAGGCAAAGACTCTTCTTCTACAGTGTTAGTATTTTGTAGTGGTTAAAAGTATGATGGAGTATGGACTTACGTAAACATTGTCTCAAATTCTTGTGCCAAATACTCAACTTTTTTTAAATATAAAATTCTTCTTCACACTGAAGCAAGCCTACATCATTCACTACCTTTCTGACCTTGCATGAGTTACCCTCTCTGAGCTTCAATGTTTGTCCTTCGTAAAACGAAGATAATTGCCTCCCAGTATTGTGAAGATTAATGAAGTAAAACTTGTAAAACTCCTGGAATAAAGTAAGTGCAGTGGTGAGTCAAGAGTGAGGTGGTAGGAGTGGTCTGCCATAGAGCAGAGTATTTTATCACTGATTTTGTTCAGAATTTTTAGAATTTTTGATAATAAAAGGCATACCAAGTTTTAGTCAGTAGTATTTATTTTAAGTCCTCTACAGACAATTCACTCATTTACTGCCTGCACTGGGAGCATAACTACTCTCAAAGCCCTGCTCTTGGTAGCCTTTCAGTGAATATATGCCATTTAAACAAACTTGGTTTTTGGAGTTTAGATTAAAAGATATTCATTCCATTGGGTATAGCCTTTGGCTTAGATTATTGGTGGGATTTTTAAGTTAAAATTTATATAAGTATATAAGTGGTATAGTAGAAAGAAAGCACTGTGTATCAAATGAGTATCATCTTCCCTCTTAACCATGGAATCTTGAAGATGAGATTTGTTGAACATTCTTCCATGTTTAGGGAATGTCCTTTTACCCTGCTTACAGTGGCAGTCCCATTGCATGGAGTACAAGAAGAGTCAAGTGGCTTTATGTAGGGAAAGGTGGGCAAGGAGGGCTTTACATAAATAATCTCATTGAATCTTCTTGACAACCCTGTGGAGTAATTGTTGAGGTAAGGGTATTCTCTCACTTTTGCTGAGGAACAAACTGAGATTAGTGGATCAAGTTTAGGAGAGGGGAATTTTGTTTTTCTGGTAATAGGAGAGGGGAATTTTATTTCTCTGATCTCTCACTTTCCCAAGTAGGTGAGGGCCACTGTTCTGCTTGAAACTTTGCTTTAAACTATATATTGATTAGAGTCTGTATGTGGTTTAGACTGACTGGACTAACAAAGCCTGTGAGTCAAGAGTAGACACTCATGAAGTGGTTTGAATAATTTCCTATTCCTAATTGTTGGCTATATTACCAGCTGCCTCTACTGTGCAATAGTGAGGTCCTTCAGAGCCAGGGCCCATACTCTTCATTACTATATTCAAATTGACTAGTAAAGTTTTGTGTGGTGTTCTTAGAAACATCAGTCTTAAGTAGAGGGGCTACTACAAAGAAGAACAGAAATGCTTAGGTGATACTTTAGGCCTACACCCCTTTGTCTCTCAAATCCTAGAGCCTCTCTAGGCATCAGTGAGAGCCCCATATAGCCTGAACTACACTACACACACACACACACACACACACACACACACACACACACACACGCTGTCTCAACACACTCACCTTCCCTATCTACTTTTGCCAGGTCAGGAGTTCATGAAGAATTAGGTAGAAGGAAGCAACTCTCCTAGATGAAGAGGAGGAGAGACTGGTAGAACACTGGATACGCTTTCATTAAAGGCTTGATCTACAGACAGAAGGTTACATGGTCAAATGCTTAGGCTTTCACGTGTAAGTCGTCTGGCCTTTCCCCACACCACACCATGGGCTTCATATAAAGACAGGCTTCTGATGACAACACCTTTTTCACCATATCCTGAACTAAGTGCCCCAACCTGCCTGTGTCTGCTTCCCAATTTATTCCTGATTTTCCCAGTTTCTGACCAGGTAGCCCATCTTCCCCAACAGAGTTTCATCAACACCTAATTTCAGCATCACTTCTTCAGCTCTGAACTTTATATTACAAGTTTGGCCATGATTTGAATTCTCCTTCTGGTTACTTCATTATTGGCCTTTGATCACAAGAGAAGAAGCTTCTGATAGTGAAGGCCAAATGTGAAGGCAAGGCCTCATGGGATCATGAAATGAAGATTATTTGAGGTCTCTGGAAACCTAAAGATGCCTCGGGATATGTTTTTCTTAAGATATTTTGATTTGATTTCAAAATTGCATATACAAAATCGTATAATCTGCAAAAGAGATAGTTTTCTTCTTCCTTTCCAATCTGTATGCCTTTTTATGTCTTTCTCTTGTCTACCTAGTTGCCCTGGCTAAAATCACCACTATAATGTTGAATAGAAGTGGCAAGAACAGACATTTTTTTTTTGTCTTGTTCCTGATCCCCTCGGGTAAGCTTTTGCTCTTTCAGTCTTTAAGTACCATCATAGATATGGCTTTTTGGTAGATGCCCTTTTTAGGTTGAAAAACTGCCCTAGTTTTTTTTTTAAACCATGGAAGTATGCTGAATTTTGTGAAAGGATTTTGCTGGGACCAATGAGGTGATCATGGGGTTTTTATCCATTGTTCAGTTAATATGATCTAATAGATTGATTTTTGCATATTGAAATGACCTTGCATTCCTGGGTTAAATCCCATATGGTCATAGTGTGTAATCCATTTTTATGTTGCTGTATTCTGTTTGCTAGTATTTCATTAAGGATTTTTGCATCTATATGCATGGAAGATACTGATCTGTAGTTTTCTTGTGATGTCTTTGTCTGGTTTTGGTATCAGATTAATACTGGCTTCACAGAATTCGTTAGGAAGTGTCCCTTGCTATTCTATAGTTTTGGAAGAGTTTGTGAAGTAGTGGTGTTAATTCTTTTTTAAATGTTTGATATGGAGGTGCCTGAGTGACTCAGGTGTTAAGCATCTGCCTTTGGCTCTGGTCATGATCCCAGAGTCTTGGCATCGAGCCCGGAGCACCCTGCATCGGGCTCCCTTCTCAGCAGAAGCCTGCTTGTCCCTCTCCCACTCGCCCTGCTTGTGTTCCCTCTCTCACTGTGTCTCTCTCTGTCAAATAAAATCTTGAGAAGAAAATAAATATTTGATATAATTCTCTAATTCAGCCTAGAGTTGTCTTTATGAAAAGTTTTCTTTTTTTTTTAAAGAGTTTATTTATTTGACAGAGCAAGATCACAAGTAGAGAGAGAGAGAGAGAGAGAGAGAGAGAGAGAGAGGAGGAAGCAGGCTCCCTGCCTAGCAGAGAGCCTGATGTGGGACTCAATCCCAGGACCCTGAGCTGAAGGCAGAGGCTTAACCCACTGAGCCACCCAGGCAGCCCCTATGAAAAGTTTTCGATTACCAATTCAATCTTTTTTACTTGTTATATGTTTATTCAGCTTTTCTATTTCTTCTGGAGTAAGTTTCAGTAGTTTGTGTCTTTCTAGGAGCTTGTCTATTCATTTGAATTATTTAGTTGTTTGCCCTGCAGTTGTTCATAATATTCCCTTAATTATTTGTATTTCTCCAGGTTATTTAATAATGTCTCCTCTTTTATTTCTGGTATTAGCAGTTTGAGTCCTCTCTCTCTTTTTCTTGGTCAATTAAACTAAAGTTTTATCAATTTTATTGATATTTTCAAAAAACCAACTTTGGTTTTGTTGATTTTCTCTTTTTCTTCTGTTCATTTATGTCTGTTCTATTATGTTATTCTTTTTTGAATTTTTTTTGGATTTAGTTTGTTCTTTTTCTGGTTTCTTAAGTTGGAGGTACGGTTATTGATTTGAGACCTTTCTTCTTTTATAATGTAGGAATTCAAAGCTATCCATTTCCCTCTTACCCCTGCATTAGTTTCATTCCATAGACTTTGGTATGTTGTGTCTTCATTTTCATTCATCTGGAAGGTTTTTTTTCAAATTTTCATGACTTCTTTGACCCATTGATTATTTAGTAATGTGTTTTTTAATTTTAACATACTTACGAATGTCCCCAAATTGATTTCTAATTTAGTTCCATACTTTGGAATTAAAGTGGGTGAAAGAACATACTTTGTATGATTTCAAACCCAGAGTGACACTCCCCCTCTGTAAGGTGGACTTTGGAGGAAGGCAGAAGCTCCTGGTATTCTCAGCTTGCCCCTCCCTGCATGATGTCTCTGCATTTTGAGCAAGTTGGGGCACAGGTAATTAGGGCCAGTATTATTGGCCTCCTACAGCTAGAATAGAGTTTATACCCTATGAGCGAAGGTGGAATGGGTGAAGAGAGACCAAGTTCTTCTGCTGTGCCTGGATGAAATAGAGCTTCTGCAACATGGTGTTGTGGGGAACGACAAACAACAGAAACCTGATCATTCTGGGTGAAACTGTATCCCAAGACTAGAAAATGGGGGAGAAGGAGCTCCTATCTTCTAGGTTGAACATGCCCGGGGTAGACCTTATATAACATGAATTGGTAGAAGAGAGAGTAAATAGACTGAATTGTGGCTAAAATGCCACAGACTCTCACTGTTCCTACTGAGATTTAATAGATTTTCTTGAATAAATGTTTTTCCATTTTTGGTATGCCCTTAAGAAAATCTCCAGAAACTCTGAATGATTTGTTAAAAATAATTTTCTGTACTTAAACTGTTGTTTGACTGGGGAGAGGGTAAGGTGGAATCCTTACTGCATTATTCCAGAAGTCCTGCCTCTCAAATAGTATTTTTATATGTAGAAACTTCTCTAGAAAATCATCTTACACCTGTCACCTTTCCTTATTTAGGCAAAATGGAATGTATCCAAAGACCAGGCTTCCTAGAAGTGATCTAGAAATTTGGAAATCAGGTGACATGGATAATAACTTCAGAAAATAGTTTTGTTGAGTCAGGATAGTCAGGACTATCATAGTTGTGATAGTCCTGGAATATTCCATTGTATTTTTTCTCTTGACAAAGATCAACAAGGCACTTCTGTTGTCAGGCTAGATAACTTACAGTGTCAGTTGCTATCTATATGATCATGAAAGACCTGGAGGGTGAATATATCTGTGTGGCAGAAAGGAACACACTGCATACCTGGCCTACCTTCCCGTTGCGTCCACTGCACACATTTTAGCAATCACTACATTTATTGCCAAATCTTGCCTTACATGACTCTGTATATAGGATCCTAGAA
Organism: Enhydra lutris kenyoni; assembly: GCF_002288905.1. Lineage (NCBI taxonomy): Eukaryota > Metazoa > Chordata > Mammalia > Carnivora > Mustelidae > Enhydra > Enhydra lutris. The sequence goes on from NW_019154173.1 coordinate 3,127,555, forward strand.
AAATCTGTGTTGATTTGGAAATGTTTTTAGACATGATGAAGAGAAAAGTCTCCTGCATTATGAATGGGGCTGTTATTGATTTGATGCCCAATGTGTGTTTTCTTAAAAAATTTATATAGTGCCTTCAGCAAGCAAAGCATTCTGCAAGTTTATTGACCCCAGCTCATCAGGCACTTCTCTTCCCTTCTAAAGAAAAATGAGGTGCTTCACTTCAGATAAAGCACCACTTAACTATGGTCTCTGCGTAATATTTGAGAATTCTACTTGTTTCTATTAATCTATGTGGATAAACTTCATGGAACAAGGATGTTTGAAAATTTAACTAAGTTCTTTGTGGTGTTGTCTTTATGTTGTGATGATAAGCTCATGTTAACAAAGATAAAATAATTCCTTGGCTATCTTATCTTATCCCCAGCCAGGATGTCTTATGATGATAGACAAAGCATTCCAGGGGATCTACAGTGAAACACTCCATGTACAATATAGTGATTCAACAATTCCATACATCACCCAGTGTTCATCACAAGTGCATTCCTTAATCCCTGTTACCCATTTCATCCATCTCCCTACCCCCTCTCTTGTACACCTGAAGCTAATATAACATTATGTTAACTATACTGGAATTAAAATTTTTAAAAAGAAGGAAACTCCTATATAAATCAGAAGTGTCTTCACTTCCTGGGATCTGTTCAATAGTACTTAAGGAAAACACTTTCTGCCCATTCCCCAGGCCATGGAAGACAGACTTCTATCATCTCTTGTATCTTTATTTTATAAATTTTTTATGTTAGTCAACATAGAGTACATCATTAGTTTTTGATGTAGTGTTCCACGATTCATTGTTTGCATATAATACACAGTGCTCCATGCAGTCCGTGCCCTCCTTAATACCCACCACCAGGTTCACCTCACCCCCCTCCCCTCTAAAGCCCTCAGTTTGTTTCTCGGAGTCTACAGTCTCTCATGGTTTGTCTCCCCCTCCGATTCCGCCCCCCCTTCACTTTTCCCTCCCTTCTCCTAATGTCCTCCATGTTATTCCATCTCTTCTATCTTTAAATGATAGTTTAGGGAAGGAAATTCTGCCCCTCTGTCTCTTCTTTTACTTGCTTCTGTCTACGGAAGGAAGGATATACTAATATGATTGGTGATTGCCTGACATCTATTGAGCCCCACTTAACAAATGGGAAAAGTAACAGTGATTCCAAAACAGGATTAGTATCACTGTTTCTCTCTTTCTCCCTCTAACTGCCTTACCTGTGGCTTGGTAAGTGTGAAAGCAGTTATCTGCTCCCATGTGGAAGCACACATACATGTAAGCGTACCTGGGGCAGGGCCTACAACATGCCCTCTGTATGGAAACTTGATCTTCTCTCACTCTTTCATTATTGCTCTCACTCACTCACTCACTCACTCATGTGTTCTCTCTCTCTCTCTCTCTCACACACACACACACACACATACACACACACACACACACACACACTTATTCACATTCTTGGTGGTAACTATGGTAACTATATGGGTAAGGCAGACCTATGGTCTTTAGGAAAGGCTTTATAAGCCAGGATCTACCATATAGATACAGTTCCCTGCACAGACAGGTCTCAAAGTCTACTTTCAGCAAGGTAATAGGAAGATGCTCTTTTGATCTCAAGATCCAGCTACATTCTCCAACCTAGCTTTAGTAAGAAAGCTATATGTTTGGAGGGTTATTGAGCACTCGCCCTGATCATTAATAAACCTGATAATCTGATTCCCATTTAACTATCAGTCACCATTAAGATTTTTTTTTTTTGCATTAGGCAGAACCCAGAATGGAGAAAGGGTGAGACTTAGTACTTCCTTCCAATTTACAATGGTTATTAACAATCCATTCCATAATTCTCTGTTTTGACAGCCTTACTAAACAACTTACTAAAAAAAGCAAAGACTCTATGGGTCTTTGAAATGGCATGTCTTCAAGTTCCTTGACATCTTTACCTCTGCCCAGATCAACCATGATCTACTGTGGCTTTGTACTCACAAAATAAACTGAATCTAACAACATGATGGTGGCTGTTTTTATCCCACCAAGACTCTGACTCAAGCAACCTTTACTCCAGAGCCTGATTCAACCAAATCCTATATATCTGGTAAACAAACATGTTATAAGATATGATCTCATCTGGAAAGTACTGAATAATGATAAGGATGATTGTACACAGCTGTACTACTAGCAGAGAAGACCTCTACCCATGAGCCTATGGCACAATACTACCACTATTGTCCTTTCAGAGTAGTGACTAAGGTCACCAAGACTTAGCAGCTTCATGTTTTAAATGATCCTTTCAAGTGACATCTTCATCAGGATCAGGAACAGGATGGGGTGACCCAAGTGATCCTTGTATCCCTTCCCCACCATTCCTAGAGGTCATTCTTGTTTTTATCTTCAATATTGCCTTATTCATACGGTCTTGGCATGTTTCCAGCAGTGATGGATATTCTTCTCATAACACATTTAATATCTTGCATCTGTCTTCCATAGCATCTGCATTACAGGATGCTGTAACAAATTACCACAAAATTGGAGGCTTAGCAAAACAGAAATTTACTCTGTCATAGTTCTGGTTTAGCTAGAAGTCTGAAATCAAAGTGTCAGCAAAGCCACATTCCCTCCCAAGACTCTAGGGGAGAATCCTTCCTTGTCTCTTCCAACTTCTGGTGGCTATGGGCATTCCTTAGCTTATCACAGCATAGCTCCAGTTTCTGCCTCCCTCTTCACATGGTCTCCTCCCCTGTGTCCCCCATTGTGTCTTCTTTTCTGTCTATTATAAGGACACTTACTAGGTTTAGGGCTCACCCTAATCCAGGATGATCTCATCTCAAAATTCTTACTTTAATTACATCTACAAAGAACCTTATTTAAAGTAAGGTCACATTCTGGGATTCCAGGTGGACATCTTTTGAGGGGGACACCATTAAACCCCCTACAGCAACCAAGCACCATTTTGTATTTCTGGAAACTTCTTCTATGCATGGAGCCCCTAGTTTGTACTCTGAAGTTTGAGGGTGTTCTTTCCCATTACTCAACTCTGAGATCTGCCACTTCACACTATTTTTCTAGCTTTGATCTCTGACTTCTGTATCAAGATTCTTTTGGCTATAAACATAGATGGCTTAAACAAGAAAGGGGGGGGACTTACTGGTTCATGTTAATGAAAGTCAAGGGATAATAATAGTTTCAGTTATAGCTTGATACAGAGGCTCAAGTGATAATATTAGGGCCACTTTCTGAGAATATCTTAGCACTGCTTTTGTCTCTTCTAGCTTTTCCAAATTGGCTCCTCTTTTGGTAACAAGATGACTGAAGAAGCCCCAAGTTTCACATTCTCATACAACCAAAGTCAGTAGAAAGGAAAGTAGTTCTACCTCTCAGAAATCTCAGTAAAGGACTCATGGCTTCTCATTGGTTCAGATTAGGTCACATGCCAATCCATGAGATAATCACTATGGCCAGGGATACACTGATTTGCCTAGGCCAAACAAATTCTACTCCTAGAACTGAGAGTGGAGGTCAATTCCAACCAAACCAAATAGACTGAGATTTAGGCAAAGTGGATCATGAAACAAAAGATGAAATTATATTTCTGTAATACCGGGGAATGAATATTGTGGGGATATCAGTGTCCAGTACAGCTTCCCTCTTAATAGTGACTTGGGTCCTGTCTTTGGCTAAGCTATCATTTGCAGCCCTGGATAAATATATCATTTCAGTCCATGACTTCATGGTATCTTAAAGAAGCTGAGTTCTGTGATTTACCTAGGCTTTCTGCCAGAAGCTCTGCCTGTGGGCTACACAGTCAGTATGTCCTGCTCAGTGCTCCAAATAGCACACAGTATGTAGAGGATACCTGCTAGAACTTTTCTGCTATCCTATGTTCAGCAGATAATCCAAAACACACTCTGGCTTTCCTAAAAGTGAGGATTGAGTAAATTTTCAGAGCTAGTGCTCTTTCTAGCAGTATGTCATTTGGTTTTCTTTGTGGATGTGATTCTGAGATGAGCATTAAAACAAAGAACTTTCTATCTGGGTTAGTGTGGAACCCTAAAAACCCCAAAGGATGAACCAAGTTGAAATTCTATGACAGAGCTAATGCTCAAAAATCAAATACCATAATCAGTCGTGAGACAAGATGGTTCCGTTAGGCTTTTAATATCCCCCTATACTGTGTGGGCAATTCGTGCCTGCTTGTATTTTGGCCACAAATAGCCTCTATAATAAAAATCCAGGCTCAGGGATTCTCTTGCACAAAAGGATGGCTCACTGTGTTGTGTTGGAAGTATGTTTTGTATTTAGTAAGGGCAAATTCAGTTAGAGTAAGCTAGGAGGGGGAAGATTTGAAGTGTATCTAAAAATACTGAAATATCTCAATTGCTCCTGACATCCAAAAGAGCAGCATCTTTTTGCTTATTTGGTTAAGTGGGTGAGGGGTGATATAAATTAGTACAATAAAATAATAATTACTGTTTATTGGTTAATGACTATATGATAGGCATCATACTAAGTACTTCATATACAATGCCCCTAATTTTTTAGCAACCCTATGGGGTGCTTATGATAACTCTTTACTAGCCTGGACTGAAAGAGACAGAGGTGGGACAAAATTAAGGAAGAATGACTTCAAGGCAGAGCATGCATACCAAGGCTAGAAAGAATAAGCCTACCACCCCCAAAGGGCTCAGAGGAGAGAGCATTCAGCCATAGAGGATTACTCTCCGGCCTTAAAACCTAATGGAATTTGCCCTACTGTGTTGTGTACTTGCCAGGGTATTACATGTGGGTTGAAGGATTAAGATCAGCATGAAGCAGAATCTAAATCTAGAAAAGAAGAATTCATTGTCCGGGAGGAATTCACCTATGCATTGGAATAGTTTATTAAAATATTTTGTTAAAGTTTATTTACTTAAGTAATCTCTGCACCCAATATGGGGCTGGAACCCATGACCTGAGATCAAGAGTCACATGTTTCTCCTACTGAGCCAGCCAGGTGCCCCTGCATTGGGACACGTGAAAACTTTTGTTTTGACATAGTTTCAGACTTAAGAAAAGCTAAAAAAAAATGGTATGAAGGGTCTTCATATTCACCAAATGTTAATATTTTCCACATTTGCTTTATCGTTCTCCCTTCCTCCATTTTCTTCCTATGTTCCTTTTCCTCTTTCTCCCCTCCCCACTGTTCTCTCCTCCAACCCATGCATATATATTCATTTTTCTCAACTATTTGAGAGTAAGTTAGAGATATTTTGCCCTTTAATCCTAAATACTTTATTTCCTAAAATCAAGAACATTCTGATAAAACTTCAATACAGTTACCAAAATGAAGAAATTAATGTTAATATGATACATATTTTTTAAGATTTCATTTATTTTTTTGACAGAGAGAGACACAGCGGGAGAGGGAACACAACCAGGGGGAGTGAGAGACGGAGAGCAGGCTTACAGCGGAGCAGGGAGGCCGATGCAGGGCTCCATCCCAGGACCCTGGGATTGTGACCTGAGCTGAAGGCAGACACTTAAAGACTGAGCCACCCAAGCCCCTGCTAATGTGTATTTTTATCTAATATATTAACCTTATTCAAAGTCCACCAATTGTCCTAATGATGTCTTTTATAGGGAAGGAAAATCATGATCACATGTGGCATGCAGTTGCCACATCCACTTAGTGTACTTTATTTGTGAATTCAAATTTAATGTTCTAGCAAGGCTATCTAGAGCTGGTCCTAATATTTACATGAATGCCTCCTTTGAAGCCTGGTCATGTTGATGGTCATGTTGATGACCAAGGTAGAGATACCTAAACATTCTTGGAATGCTCAGAGAATTGGAATGGGTTTATAATGTAAGACTTGAAAACCCACCAACTGACTTTGTACCCTAGGAGGACCAGAGACCACTCCTTCAATAAGGGATGCTCTAGTGATGGAGACACTAGTATCTTTGAGCTCAGTAATGGTCGTTATTTGTAGGCTGACTTTGATAGTATGAAATTCTACCATGGAAATGGGCTCTGTAATATTAATGTGGATGATGAGATTCTGGTACTACAGATGCTAGATTGTAACTCTAGGACACCAAACATTATCAAAATAAAAAGTAGCAAGAACAGAATGGTAATCAGAATGCCTTGATGCACAGAAATCTATGGCAATCAAGATAAAGCATGCTGTTCCTAAATGGGGAGTCAATGAGTGTATTGCTTAATTTGATTATAATAAAAAAAATAGAAAGCTTCTAATTGAAAGGTTGCTGTCAGGTGCCATAATGGAAAATTGTACTCCCTCACACGATTTCCAGATTTAAGTCAGTTCATAGACATATTGATTCAAATGATGCTGGGTCACCTCACATATAGATAGTGGCTGTTCCTTTGATGTTTCCCCAAAGAGGCCTTTAGCCATTTTCCAGGATAGTTGTACACGGACAAAAGGGGATATTCAGATTCCAAAACTATTATAGGTTTGAGCTGACATTGATCACGGAGGACGTAAAACATCCTTATGTTCCTCTGATTAGTGTGGAGGCTCTCAGAATCCACAGAAGAAAGGGAGTTTCAGCTCAAGCCTATTTCACAGTGGGTCAGTGGGTCCACATACCTACACTGTGGCTCTTCTCTGGTCTTTGAGTGTGTGTGTGTGTGTGTGTGTGTGTGTGTGTGTGTGTATGTAATTGGGCTTTGAGAATATATATATAATTATATATATATATATATATATATATATATATAATTGGGCTTTGAGTATATATATATATATATTTAATTGGGCTACATATTCTTAGATGCTGGAAGCCCCCTTCAGTTGTTTCTCTGATCCATGGATTAAGGATCATTATAGCAGAAAGGACCAAGTTGGAACTCATCAACCTTTCCCTGCCAGAAATTTAAAGCGAAAAATCATCATATTCCTGGAAGCACTGCAGAAATTAGTGTCAACATAGAAGATTTTGAAAATGTGGTCTTTTCTCTCAATGGTCTCTGTAAAACCACATGATTCATAGCTGATGACAGTGATTACTATAAACTTAACCAAATGGAAGCTTGATTGCAGTGCTGTGCTGGATGTAGTATCTTTATGAAAGCAGATCAACCTAGTTTCTAGCACTTAGTGTACAGCTATTGATTTGGAAGAATGCTTTCATCTTGATGCATATCAGCAGAGAGGATTGACATCAATTTACGTGGTAAAGACAGTTTCAAACACTCTTTTGCCTCATCACTATGTGATCTCATGTTCGACAGAATATAGTCTATAGGAACCATGAATTATCTCGAAATTCCTGAGAATTTACTTCTGTCCACATCAGATTAATTGGACCTGCTGAGCTGGAGTGGCAATACTCTTAGACAACTGAGTAAGACCTGGGTCCAAAAGGTGGGAAATAAACCCCATAAAGATTCATGGTCTTGCCATATTGATAAAATTTTTGGATGGTCTGGGAACCTGCTGGGATATTTTTCCCAAGGACAAATTGTTGCACTGCAGACCCATACCACCAAGAGAGGAGGACCTCACTTAATTTGGTCCTAATAGGAGCGTAATAGTAACAGACTTCCAGGGCTCTGGAGGAAGACTATGATATCATCCATTGCTCAGAAGTGTTCTATTTAAAAATAATTTCTAAAGGCAAGGGAAACAAAAGCAAAATGAACTATTGGGACTTCATCAGAATAAAAAGCTTTTGCACAGCAAAGGAAACAGTCAACAAAACCAATAGGCAACCTACAGAATGGGAAAAGATATTCGCAAATGACATATCAGATAAAGGGCTAGTATCAAAAATCTATAAAGAACTTACCAAACTCAAAACAAATAATCCAGTCCAGAAATGGGCAGAAGACAGAAACAGACATTTATCCAAAGAAGACTTCCAAATGGCCAACAGACACACGAAAAAGTGCTCCATATCACTCGGCATCAGGGAAATACAAATCAGAACCACAATGAGATACCACCTCACACCAGCCAGAATGGCTAAAATTAACAAGTCAGGAAACGACAGATGCTGGCGAGGATGCAGAGAAAGGGGAACCCTCCTACACTGCTGGTGGGAAGGCAGGCTGGTGCAGCCGCTCTGGAAAACAGTATGGAGGTTCCTCAAAGAGTAAAAATTAGAGCTACCCTATCACCCAGCAATTACACTACTGGGTATTGACCCAAAGGATACAAACAGTGATCTGAAGGGGCACCCGTACCCCAATGTTTATAGCAGCACTGTCCACAATAGCCAAAGTATGGAAAGAGCCCAGATGTCCATCAACAGATGAACAGATAAAGAAGTGGTGTATACGCACACATGCACACGCGCATGCACACACACACACACAGTGGAATATTACTCAGCCATCAAAGAAATGAAATCTTATCATTTGCAATGACATGAATGGAACTAGAGGGTATTATGCTAAGTGAAATAAGCCAGTCAGAGAAAGACAATTATCATATGAGTCCACTCATATGTGGAATTTAAGAAACGAAACAGGATCATAGGGGAAGGGAGGGGAAAATAAGATGAAATCAGAGAGGGAGACAAACCACAAGAGACTTAACAATAGGAAACAAACAGGTTGCTGGAGGGGTGGTGGGTTGAGGGATGGGGGTAACAGTGATGGGCTTTAAGGAGGGCACATGATGTAATAAGCACTGGGTGTTATATGCAACTGATGAATCACTGAACTCTATCTCTGAAACTAAAAATACACTATATGTTAATTGAATTTAAATAAAATTAAATAAAATTTTAAAAAATTCTGATATGCTATTGGACCCTAATTGAAACTGGGCACAAGTTATCAAGAGACTTTGCAAACTAGATGTGCATAATGACCAGGGCATCTAGTTATCTAGATTCTACATATTATCAGATCCCACATGTCAAAAATTTATGTAGTCATTGTAGCTAGCCGTTTAGTCCCCTCTATAATAAAATAATAGATTTGGATTGGACTCAAGTGGGTACAGAAGTTATGAATCAGCCACATGAATAAGTAGCCCAAATCCTCATGTCATCTAAATTTGTTGCATTATTGCCTTGTATCAGCTTACCCCAAGCAATGATAAACATAAAATTTATAATAAAGTGTTCAGAACTACCATTCAGAAGTAGATATTTAACTTTGTGACCCACATACAACTATCATAGCTAAGGGGTTTGTATAATAAACATCTTATCCTTTTGAATTTTTTCATACTTTTATTATAAAACTGTTGACTCCAAAGATAGATCATTCGTATATTTATTATAGTAATTATTCACACATTGTGGTACATGGTTTTGTTCTAACAAAATCAGTATTTGTAGAAAAACAGGTTTTTTTTAACAGTTGGAAGCAAAGTGTCTTTTCATAATATGAGGGATACATATTGTTCTATTGAAAGTTACAACTGTCAGGTTTGATAATTGAAATACCTTATTGATCTAATAACTAAAATAGCCTCTGCTTCTAAGCTAAAAACTATGAACAATTTATAGATTCTACAATTCAAGTCCAATATATAATTATAAATACTATCCACTCTCACATTTATTTTCTTGATAATAGTTTGATATGATGTTTTAAGTAAAGCTAATATTATCTGGAAAATGATAAAGGAATAAAAATTCTATATGCATTATTCCCTTGAAAGCATCAAAGGAAGTAAGAAATTATTTGATGAAAACAACTGTGTTTTTATGAAATTATACTCTTGATGTCAAATTGCAGTCTCTTGACATTGATGCCAACTTCTTTGATTAAGGAAATACCAGAAAAAGAAGGAAGAAGCTTTATTTTGCCCACAAATTCCAGTCAGCCATTTATAATACAAAAGTAAAATGTCAAAATCTACTTATGTTTTTTCTAAATTAGATACAAAATAACATCTTTAAAACAAAGATGTACAGTAATATACTAATTTGGCCTTTTCAGTGCTCCAGATGACTAGTAATTTGATGACTTATAAAGACTATGAACTAGTCGAATTCTGTAAAAAATTATACTTGACACTGACCAATGAATATTGTAAGGAATGTGATATTGCTTGAATATCATTGTGTAAGAAACTAACTCTCATAATTTGTATTCTAATGTCTAGTATGATTGACTTGTATAAGTTAATTATTTGAAAATCAAATATTTTAAAATATTTTTCTGGCTTTCTGCATACATATAATTTTTTAATATTGGTCATCAGATATAGCACCTCAAAATCAGCATTTATTCAAAATTACTTAAGGCTTGGTCAGTAGAACATGTGATTCTTGATCTCAGGATTGTGAGTTCAAACCCCATGTTGGGTTTGACAGTAATTACAAAAGAGATTACTTAAGAATATATAATATTATAAGAAAGATTATAAAATCTGTTGGCTTCTTCCATTGAAAGCAAGATATTGGGTGGGGGGACACCTGGGTAGCCCAGTTGGTTAAGCGTCTGACTCTTGGTTTTGGCTCAGGTCTTGATCTCAGGGTTGTCAGGTCAAGCCCCATGTCAGTCTCCATGCTCAGCCCAGAGAGGGAGAGATAAATCTTTTTAAAAAAGAAAATAAGATATTGGAACAAACAAGTTTTCAAATTCTCATATGATGTTTAATTTCATGAAAGCATAAAGACTTTGATTTTCTAATAGCTTAAAACCTCAAAATTAAAACGTCTAATTAAAACCTCAAAAATTTCTAATTCTCTAATTTTTATTTAATATTTGAAATAATTTTATTTATATAAGTTGTACTGAACTCAGTCATTTTATTTTGATAAATAAATAACATGCTAACTAAAAAATGTACCTAGGGACTGAGTATCTTTTTTTTTTTTTAAAGATTTTATTTATTTATTTGAAACAGAGAGAGAGAGAGATCACAAGTAGGCAGAGAGGCAGGCATAGAGAGAGAGGAGAAAGCAGGCTCCCCGCTGAGCAGAGAGCCTGATGCGGGCCTCGATCCCAGGACCCTGAGATCATGACCTGAGCCGAAGGCAGAGGCTTAACCCACTGAGCCACCCAGGCGCCCTGAGTATCTTTTTTCTAATTCACATAAAAACTCTAGTTGTTGGGCTAGTGGTGGCCCTGAGTGGGTTACCTTTGGTGACACATATAGGGTGATTGGATAAGGGAGAAGAGCATAGGTAAATATAAATTACTCTTAATACTCTATTTCTTGTTTGAGGTGGTAGGTTTACTGGTATTCAATTATAAGTAGATATAGAAAAAAATAAATGAAAATACATGTGTGAACTAGTGATGATAATGTATCATGAACTGAAAATCATAATGAATTCAGTCTTATGTACTAGAGGCCTATCAAAAATATGTTTGTGGAGCAAGATTAAAAGAAAATATATTCCTGGATGGGACTGGAAGAGATTATGCTGAGTGAAATAATTCAAGCAGAGAGAGTCAATTATCATATGGTTTCACTTATTTGTGGAGCATAACAAATAACACAGAGGACATGGGGAGATGGAGAGGAGAAGGGAGTTGAGGGAAATTGGAAGGGGAGGTGAACCATGAGAGACTATGGACTCTGAAAAACAACCTGAGGGTTTTGAAGGGGCAGGAAGTGGGAGGTTGGGGGAACCAGGTGGTGGGTATTAGGGAGGGCACATATTGCATGGAGCACTGGGTGTGGTGCAAAAACAATGAATACTGTTATGCTGAAAAGAAATTAAAAAAAAAGAAAGAAAATGTATTCCATGTGCAGCAAGAGAAACGATAAGGTGCACAGGGACTTGTTGGATCAATCCTAAAAGTTTAGACTTTAAACTTAAAGTTTAAAGTTTAGACTTTAGACCCTCCTTTTGCCCCAGTAAAGAAGAACCTAAATATAGAGCAATTTACAAGACACCTACCAAGCAGCCTGGGTGAGCTATTTATGGAATGTGGGTAGCTCATGGGCCTGTTTTTGGCAGGCAAGGTAAGTGTATCGGAGGAGCATCACACTGGAGAGATGAACCATGAAAGGAGTCAGAGAGAGTAAGGATTGGTGGATTGGTACCAGGTCAATGAAACAAAGGAACTAATTAATCTCTTTCAGAGATGGCAATATGTGGCAAATATCTATTATTTCCCTTGCACATACCATTAACCAATTATTGCATTTTACCCCACTGCACTTGAAATGCGGCTTCTTAATTCTTTTCAACATAACATTGTGAGTGGCTCTTAGTAATTGATCATAAATGAGGTGTAACCTATTTGCCATCTGCAGTCTGTACAAACTGTGTCAGATTATTACTCTGAATAGATGATAAACCAATAAATAGAATGGTAACTAAATGTAGGATATTGGAAAGTCAGGATGTTGGAAAGTCAGGAAAGTTACTCGGGGCATCATACTGGAGTAGTGTAGCAAAATAGGGGCCAGCAAACAAGGAAGAATTGATGTCAAGTTGGCTAAGAGTAAGGACTTAAAGAGAAGAGACCTAAAGATGGTAGCCCTACTTTCAGTGTGATTACATTGAGAACTTTTTTTTTAAAGATTTTATTGTTAAGTAATCTCTACCCAGTGATGTGGGCCTTAAACCCACCACCCTGAGATCAAGAGTCACACACTCTACTTTCTGAGCCAGCCACGCACTCCTACAATGGGAACTTGTAAATGAGCCCAGTTATCTCCACTTGAGTAGTATCTTATTTTGTGAAGATTACATAAAATACATGGCCACAATGAGGGGAAAGTATAACCTAATATGAACATGTTTTTCTTCCTCCGTCAAGAGAAGATGACCATTAGTTACTACTCTTCAGAGTTACATTGTTCATCCAGGATTAGCCTTGTAACTATACCACACTACCGTGCAGTTACAGGAATTCTCCAGAACCATCTACAGGCTAACTTAGAGAAGAAGGTAACTTTGGTCAGGTGGTGTTAGTGGGTACATCCTTGGTGAAAGTGAAAAAGTGGGCTGAGACTGTATATTTACGGCCTCTATACGTAGTCTTTCTGTCTGTCTCTGTGTGTATGTTTCCCTCTCTCTGTAGTTCTAGATAATATATAATAAATGTATATACATATGAAATATATATTATATGCCATATATTTGACATATATGTAATATATAACTATACATTTTATACATGAAATATTCAAATGTACATTATGTATATACTCATAAAATAGGGAAGTTCAAACTCTATAGCAGTGCTACTTGGTAGAACTTTGAGATGAGGAAAATATTCCCTATCTGTGCTAATATGATACCCAGTAGCCACGGGTGGCTTTTGAGAACTTGAATTGTTAATGCGACTGAGGATCTGGAGTTTTAATTTTATTTAATATTAATTTAAATAAAAATCGCCAACTGTGTCTAGTGGCTGCTATACTAGGCAACACAGCATTATAGAGAGTCAAGTCATATGTAGTATCTTGAGTCCTGCTTTTGTTGATTCCCTTTATCACCTTTTCCTAAGAAGACCCTGACAGACTCTCTGAGATCACTAGGATTCTGGTAACTGAGTTAGAAAATCATTGTTGAACTATTCTGATGATTTATTTTGCTTGTTTTAGCCCATGTTTTCAAAATGGTAACCACTCTCCTAACTACCCCTCCCTGCCAAGAGCATTCACAAATTCACGTTTAATTTATCCATCCTGACCTTTCACCTGACAAACCTCCCTAAGAATGGTAGAACCTTTGTTGTGAACAAGGCATTCTAGCAGCTCTAGATTTTGCTCAAGTTTTCAAACCTAGCCCACAGCAACCTGTCTTGTCCACAAAGTAGAGACACATGTCCCCAACTGGGGAGCATTGGCAATCATTTTGTAAGATGATCTCTAGAGACTTTGGCCCATGTGTGTACATCTTGAAGAAGCAGCCGGTTCCAGCTGTGATCAGCTGCTTTGCATATGAATGGGAATTATTGGTTTTAAAGTTTGGAGGAACCATTTCCAGGAGGCTCAGCTCTGGTGACCATGAAATCACAAGACAGGAGCCTGGAAAACTTCCAGGTGATGTGGAAGTCCAGCCAGTGCCAGATGTGGTAGACTCCCATGTTTGGGAGCCCCACACCAGCTTTGATTCTGTTCAGCATGTTTTCCCTTCCTTTTGGTAGACCACCAGCTGTCTTCTGTGCCTCAACTCAAGTTACAAGAGCAAAAGTCACTTCAGCCCTGGGAAAATGATCCCCCTTAGCAACTCCATAGCAAATTCCTGAGGAGATGACCTCGATTACAAACTGTCTCAGTTAAAGTGGCCTTATTGGGCTTACTTAGAACAAAACTGTAACAGCTTCCATTGCATCTGTAAGTGGTGTAATTTGAGGAGGGGCTTCTCAGAGTGTGAGTTCTGGGACTCTGGTTCACAGGGTGTAATTAGAGGCATAGCCACCTAGCCAGGGTTATTTGGAGGATAGTCCCTGCAGGCACTAAGTGGCAGGTGTGATCTCAGTGACAGCTGCCCCTAAAATATACAGTGTCCATAAGACTATCTGCACGCTACTTAGAAATTAACTGAATGCTCTTCTTTGTTCGCCACAGAAATCTTTCACTTTCCCCATGTTGTCCCAGACATCTTCTTCCAAGTTAGTAATTGGAAGCCATTAAAACAGTCCTTCAAAGATGTTCTTAGGTCTTAAATTGTTAGCGCACAATCTCCCACACAGAGCTATTGTAAAGAGCCACAGCATACACAGTGAAGCACGAGGGGCCTTGACAGCTAAGATTTTGCTTAAGAGAGAATCACTCGAGTGATGGAACTTGAGGGGCTTTTGAGAATAGAATGAACCATGAGGGGGATTGGCTGGGGAGGGAGAGAGTGGTTTTGTCTTCAGATTTAAAGGAAATAACCAGGCCCCTGGCGTGAAATGTGGTTTGTGCTCAGCCTAGTGGGACCTATGTTAAAACTGGGCCACTACAGAGAAGATTAGCTTGCCCCCTATCTCCTGAACCATGTGATTTGGAGAGCAGGTGCTGCCATGGGCTGAGTTCAGACTAACATGTAGAATATAACATATTCTTATGTTATATGAGAATGTTACATATCCTCTTATGACATGTAAAAAGTTATGAGGTGCATCTGTGCATACAACAGGGCGACAGTTAAATAAATATGTGATTTCCCAACCGCTGTCCATGTGGTGTGGTTTCATTGACTATTCAGATATGGTCTAGCTTGTGGGATAACCTCTCCCACTGGTGTGTCTCTAGGGAGAGCTGACTCAGTAGTGGTACTAGAAGCAGGGAGAATCCCTATACTGCACGACTTCAGTGTTTACAGGTGAGACAAAATTCCTGCAATTGACCACCTAAGAACAAAAGGTGTACCTAATTTAACCACAAGGCGACAACCTTTAGTTGACATAGTCAGGGACAGTTAAGTGGCTAGGGGCGTTGAGAAGGCAACAGTTACCTCCTTAGTTTAATATGGAAGCTATTATGCATTAGTGGGGTAACACGAAATACAGTAACTTATATGGCAACATTTGGGGAGTCATCTGTCTCCAAGGAGAACTGAGGGGCTTGCCTTGTATGACTTCAGTGAAGAAAAAGGCAGGAGGGGCACCTGGGTGACTCAGTGGGTTAAGCGTCTGCCCTTGGCTCAGGTCATGATCCCAGGGTCCTGGGATTGAGTCCCGCATCTGACTCCCTGTTCTGCGGGGAGCCTGCTTCTCCCTCCCCCCCTTCCCCACTCATGCTCGCTTTCTCTCTCTCTCTCCCTCTGAAGTAAATAAATAAAATCCTAAAAAAGAAAGAAAGAGAGAGAGAGAGAGAGAGAGAGAGAAGGAGGGAGGAAAAGAAAGAGAGGAAGGAAGGAAGGAAAAGAAAGGAAGAAAGAAGGAAGAAAGGAAAAGGAAAAGGAAAAGGAAAAGGAAAAGGAAAAGGAAAAGGAAAAAAAAAGCAAGATTAGGCTGTGTCACTATGCAACCATTCCCAGAGGGGGCAGCAGAGTCTGACAAAAGCATGGGCATGGGGAAGCAGCCTCTATCTCTCTCTCTATCAATTATCTATCTATCTCATTCTCCAGCTTTACTGAGGTATAATTGATGTATTACCATTATGTAAGTTTAAGATATACGGTGACTTAACTTTAAGCACTTATATATTGCAATCTGATTACCACTGTAGTGTAAACTAACATCTCCATCACATCTTGTAATTACCATTTCTTCTTTGTGGTAAGCACATTTAAGCTCTCCTCTTTTAACAACTTTCAAGTACACAGTACAGTGTTGTTAACTATAATCACAAGGCTACGCATTACCTCTCCAGAACTTATTCATCCAACTGGAGGTTTGTACACTTGGACCGACATCTTCCCATTTCCCCCACCTCCCCCATTTCCTGGTAACCACGGTTCTACTCTCTGTTTCTATGAGTTTTACTTTTTCAGATTCCACATAGAAGTGAGATCACACAATATTTGTCTTTCTCTGTAGGACTTATTTTACTTAGCACAATGCCCTCCAGATCTTCCATGTTGTTGCAAATGGCAGGATTCCCTTATGGTTCAACAATATTCCATTGTATATCTATCTATGTGTCTATTTATCTATCATTCATTTATATATATATATATATTAAAATTTCATTTATTTATTTGACAGACAGAGATCACAAGTAGGCAGAGAGGCAGGCAGAGAGAGGAGGAAGCAGGCTCCCCGCTGAGCAGAGAGTCTGATGCGGGACTCGATCCCAGGACCCTGGGATCATGACCTGAGCTGAAGGCAGAGGCTTAACCCACTGAGCCACCCAGGTGCCCCTCATTTATATATTTAATCTTCCAGATTTACTGAGATATAATTGACACATAACATTGTATAGGTTCAAGGTATACAACTTGTTGATTTGATAGACTTATATATTGCAATATGATTGCATCTTTATCTGTTCATCCATTGATGGACACTTAGGTTTTTTCCATATCTTGGCTATTGTGAATAATGCTGCAATAAACATGGGAGTACAGCTATCTCTTGCACATCCTGTCTTCATTTCCTTTGGCTATATACCCAGAAGTGAGATTGCATGATCATATGGTAATTCTATTTTTAAGTAATTTTTTAAGCAATATTTTTAATATTTTTAAGTAATAAATATTTTTAAGTAATTCTATTTTTGAAGCACCCCCATGCTGTTTTCCACAGTGGCTTCACCAGTTTGCACTCCACCAGCAGTGTGGGAGGATGCCCCTTTCTCCACATCCTCGCCTGCATTTGTTATCTCTTGTCTTTTCAGTGATGCAGCTGCCATCTACTGAGCACCAGCTAGGTACTGGCATTTCATTTAATCTCCTGTCGTTTGCATTTCATTTAATTTGCTTGCCCTTCATATCTGCAACTCAGCACATTTCCAGAAAATCAACCCATTCCCTCTCTAGTTCTCTACACCTGGGCTGCTAAAAGCTACTTGAGAAAAATGTCAAAAACCCATGGATTGGTGTTCAACCTGTGTTGAGCTCTCTTTGCATTTTTTGGCAGTTGTTCTCTATATCCCTAAGCCACATCTCAAGATGTGGTCCTCTGACCAGCAGCATCAGCATCACCTGAAACTTGCTAGAAATGCTCATTCTTTTTTTTTTAAGATTTTATTTATTTGACAGAGAGAGACACAGTGAGAGAGGGAACACAAGCAGGGGGAGTGGGAGAGGGAGAAGCAGGCTTCCCGCTGAGCAGAGAGCCTGATGCGGGGCTCGATCCCAGGACCCTGGGATCATGACCCGAGCCGAGGGCAGACGCTTTACGACTGAGCCACCCAGGTGCCCCTAGAAATGCTCATTCTTGGGGTGCCTGGGTGGCTCGGTTGGTAAAGCATCCGACTTGATTTTGGCTCAGGTCATGATCTCAGGGTCGAGCCCCATGTCAGGCTCCACATTCAGCGAGGAGTCTGCTTGAGATTCACTCTCTCCCTCTCCCTCTGCCCCATTAGCCCCACAAAATAAACAAATAAATCTTTAAAAAAAAGAAATGCTCATTTTAGGCCCTACCTCAGACCTTCTAAATAAAAAATTCTGGGGGTGGAGCCTCACAGTCTGTGCTTTAAAAAACCCTCCAGGTGCGGCACCCGGGGAGCTCAGTCAGTTAAGCGTCTGCCTTCAACTTGGGTCCTGGTCCTGGGGTCCTAGGATAGAGCCCCCGGGATGGAGCCCAGCTTTGGGCCCCCTGCTCAGCAGGGAGTCTGCTTCTCCCTCTGCCCCTCCCCACCACCACTCATGCTCACGCGCTCTCTCTCTCTCTCAAATAAATAAACAAAATCTTTAACAAAACAAAAAACAAACAAAAAACCCAAGCCCTCCAGGTGATTGTGATGCCTGCTCGAACTGATTTGGGAACTCAAGAATCAGCTCCTCTCCCCACTTTTTTCAAAACCTATTTCAAACTTTTTTCAGTCTCTTCAAAACCCCTATCCTCAAAGCCTCTTTATTTTCATAAAAAACAAAGACCTTCAAGCAGAGATCCCCATATTTTCTATACTCATAACCATAACGTTGCTGTTTCAGTAAATACCCTTTTCTTGTCTGCACTTTCCTTTCAGCTACCCAGGTCCCCCAAAATAGATAGAGAAATAGATAGATGCATTCTGAGCTTCAATTCCTTTCATCTCCTAAGTAATCTTTCATCAATTAGCCATATCTGTTAAGCTTTAAATCTATCTATTGACTTTTGTTCCTCAGATCATATTTCCCCATCTCTTCTATCTTAAAACTTTCCCCTGTTGGGCACCTGGATGGCTCAGTCAGTTGGGCATCCAACTCTTGGTTTCTGCTCAGGTCATGGGATTGAGCCCCATGTCAGGCTCTGTGCTGTGCATGGAGTCTGCTTCAGATTCTTTCCCCGTCCAACTCCCTCCCCCTGGTTTCTCCCCTTGCTCACATGCATGTGTGCTCTTGCTCTCAAATAAATGAAATCTTTAAAAAAATTTCTGCTATATTTCCCTGTAACAAAATCCTATCACTACTTCCCTTTCATAACCAGGAGAAGTACATTAGCTCTTTCTACTCCCTCACATGTCTTTGATCCAAACTTCACAGCAATATGACTTTTCACTTCTATATCCCTTTGAAACTTTCTCTCCCAATCACCAATGATAAGAATGCCAAGGGGGAAGTTGCAAACTTTAAATAAGTTTTCAGAAAAGCTTCACTGAAAAGGTGAACATTTCCTCCTATGTCTCAAGCCATCTTTACTCATTTTGCTTTCTGAAGCAGTTCCTCTGCCTAACTTGTAAATGTTGATGTTTGCTAAAATTCTGTGGTTGAATCCCCTTCTCATTCCTTCCAAATTTTTATCAGTAGTTTTGGCCTCTCTCCAGAACTCCAGGCAAACATGCTGACTCAATCAAAAAACATTTAAGTACCTATTCCCTGCTTCAGTATGACATCACTAACCTAGCCTTAACAACTAGAAGTCATTCTTAATACTTCTCCCCCTTTATACCCAACACTCTTAGGAGTGGAGATTTTGCACAATAGATTTGGGAAAGACACAAACGAAATTGACAAAGGGGAATGGGATAAAGATTTAGAAGGTTTGGTCAAGAAAGATAGTATTCCCTTAAGACTGGATTAGTGTTGAGGGAACGGGAATGGGACAAAGTAGGAAGGAAAAGGTACACTATGAATATGGCATGTTAGACGTCATGGGGACTTTGCTGGCTAAGACTACAGTGAACAAGAAAAGGGACATTACATAATGTATATAAGATCTCATGGGAAGAAGGATGAAAGGAATCACAGTCTTGACTGTGAACTCTCAGGGAGAACAGAAATGCTAAGCTCATAAATGTGTATGAGGATTGGAAACAAAAATGACCAGAAGGGTGGCTAAAGCACACCATGGAAGGGAAAGCAAAGAAACAGGAGAAGGGAAAGAATACTTTCAGTTTATTCTTTTTATGAAAAATTGATGTGATGGAAATTTAATATTTGTAAAAATGAGGTTGAGAAAACATCTATTAATATTTATTATATGTAAAATACTTTAAGTTGTAAGCTCAAACAAGAACAATTTATGCAATAATACTTCTGAAATTAGAAGTCATTTTCATTACAAAAGATAAATCTTATCAGGAGATGGAATCACCTTAGCGTGGGATTTGCGAGTCTATTACACATTAGTTCAAAAAGGGTGGCTGCATATATAATAAGATCGGAGGAAGAATTCCTAGATTATGGTTGCATAAACCCTATCTTGCATATTAATTTCATTCATCTTGTGTGACAAGTTCCAAGAAGGTGTAGGTCACAGAAAAATTGCAGTTCATACCCTGAAGAAGAACTTCTTACAATGGGCTGCTATGGTGGTTCTCCCCAGTAGTACTTTTTCTCTGTGAACTATTTTGGGCACACTTGTGGCTCTAGGGCTTAAAGTGGTTTCCCAAAGTGCATATATCTTGCCATTTATCAAGAGAAAAACAAGTGAGCTCTTTGTTCCATTCTAGCCACAACTTTGGAGGGTTTGTACTAATGCATTAGACTCTACGGTACATTTGTACAATTGCTGTAATAGGGCTTCCTTCTCTTTTCATCTTAGAACTTAAGAAGGCAGGAGAAGCTGGTGGAGTTGTTTACTGGATCCTGAAGAAAGGTACTTAAACTCGGTTACATTATGTCGGTATTTCTGGTCAATTCAGCCACACAAACGATTAAGTAGTCCTGTTACTTTCATAAAATGACATAACTGGGCAATTGACTAAAACTTTGGCAGAAAGAAGCGGCAGTTTTATCTTTGTGTATAAGCTGTATTTCCCCACAAAATAATTCTGCCCGTTTTTAAACCAATTGGCCAGCCAATCCATGTGCTTGTTGGTAAATTTAAATTCAGACAACCAGTTATGATGTCAAGTGAATGCCTTGCAGCACTTTTGCTTTTTAACCAATTTTTCCAACTGTCATTTTAGACCCATCCTACTGTGTTAATTCAACTGTCTATATGCCAGTGCAGTGAAAGCCACACTGGTAACAGTGGCATGAAACCCACCAAACACCTGATGGATTCTCTGAAATCTCACTCTTTATTCAGTTGTTCTTTCACCTGTCTTCGGTCGACAAACACTTAATATGTACAGATCCTCCATCTCCCTGTAGGTCTACACAAACTCTCATTAACTGAAATGACTTCACAGAGACAATGGTTACCAGAAATCATGAGGTGGGCCCGGGCAAGTTGGGGTATGCATGTTCCCAGAAGTCTCTAGAAAAAAGTAGGACAGACCCAATCAGTTTTGCATGATTTAGATCGGTCCTTGAACCGATGAACCATTGATGACCCTTTCAGCTTTAGAATTGTCTTAGACATAGCATCCGATCCCTGTAAATTGCAGATAAATAAAATGTGGTATATGCACGCAAAGGAATATTATTTAGCCATAAAGAGGAATGAAGTGCTGATGCATGGTACAATATGGATGAACCTTGAATACATTATCTTAAGTGAAAGAAGCCAGTCACAGATGGACTGATAATATAGGAGTCCGTTGATAGGAAATGCCCATAATTGGCAAATTTATAGAGGTAGAAAGTAGATTAGTAACAGTTTAGGACTGGAGCGGGGGTTAGTGATATGGGAGTGATAGTTGAATTGTGTAGGGTTTCTTTTTGAGGTGATTAAAATACTGTAAAGTTGTGGCGAGAGTTGCAAAAGCCTGGGAAAATACTAAAAATCATGGAATGCTACAATTTAAAAGGGTGAATTGTATGGCATGTGAATCATTTCTCAATAAACCTGTGATTTTTTTTTAAATCCCCCAAATCATATAGTTGTAACAATGCTTTGTCTGACTGTGTTTTTCTAGGCCTTTAGGGGCTACACATTCAAGTGGGAAAAGAAAACGGGACATTGGCAGTCATTAGTCACTGGTTTCTCATACCTGCTCAGTTAGTTACTAATAAGCTACACAATCTGGAGAAAGTCAATTTCCTCATATATGAAATGGGAATATCACCTAACCCCCTTGCAGGATTGCTTCAAAACTGAAATGAGATACTTTCAATAAAGAGCCTAGCACGGTGCTTGGCACATTTATAGCCACCCAAGAAATTTTAGTTCCCCTTCCGCTTCCACTCCCACTCCTGTGTGGAATTTCTCATCTGCTTAGATTTCCTACTTGTGAACATGTGCCAAAGTGTCATTTCATCCCATCCCTCCTTGTGAGGTTACCACATAACCATCAAACAACAACCTGAAGTGTGAGGTTTGAATAACACCTAAAGAAAACTTGACCAGGGACACCTGGGTGGCTCAGTTGGTTAAGCAGCTGCCTTCGGCTCAGGTCATGATCCCAGCGTCCTGGGATCGAGTCCCACATCGGGCTCCTTGCTCAGCGGGGAGCCCGCTTCTCCCTCTGCCTCTGCCTGCCATTCTGTCTGCCTGTGCTTGCTCTCTCTCCCTCACAACATACAAAAAAAAAAAAAAAAATATAAAAAAAAAAAAAAAAAAAAAAAAAGAAAACTTGACCATGTAAGTCATTAAAATGTGTCTGTATACGAGTGGAAAAGACACAAAAAGAAATGAAAATCAGAGCTGGAGGACCCCAACAGAGGAGTACCCCTCATTGGTAACAGAAGCATTTTGCAGTTGGCGACACCCCCACAAATGACTAATCTCCAAGAAGAAATTTGATTCCTTCAACTGCAGGAAAAGAAGTTTAACACAGGCAGCTGTGGCAATAAATCTTCCTATCAGTTGTGGTTACAAGGCTGGAAAATCTCGAGTTAACTGTGCTCGTGAATCATGCGCATTTATTTCTACTGGTTTAAATATATTTTTTCCTTTATGTACAAAGAGATAGCTTGTAATAAAGCTACCATTAAACACTGGTGTCAGAAAACCACCGAAAAGAATTCATTTTCTAGCATCTATGATAATAATATAGACGCCAGTTCATGACACACTGTTTTTCTTTCTTTGTGCAAATATTAAAATTTTTCTGCTTGCAGTGTTCAAGATAGTGTCTCCTCGATCCCAGCCACAGAGAAATACACTAAGGAGAGGGCTTTTTAGTTATTTGTACACTAGTTGAAAGTTAAGTAATTGTTAAAATAGTCATATTTGCCAAAAAGGTGTAGTCTACTGAGAGATCCCCTAATACTGAAGGAGGTTAAAAAGAATCCACAGTTCAAGGGCAACAATGGTAAGTCTTGTGATTTAAAAACTGGTAGCCTCGGTCTTAAAGTAACGTTTCCCCTTTGGGAACATGAAGGGGTATGCCCTTACTTTGCAGTTGAGTTGTTTAATACAAACATGGAATGGGGTGGAGGAGAGGAGAATACAAACGTGGTGGAACACTAGACAGTTGCCTAACTAAAGTAAAACTAATTAAAACTAGTTTACCTAACTAAAACAAATGTCCACTTTCATCCGAATGGGTTTATTGAGAATTTGTAAGAATGGTTACTTTGGCTATGATTCTGCAAAAACAAGATCTGCTCTTTTTCTAAGAGAAACTTTTTTTTTTCTCTCTGAGCAGGTTTTGATTCATGAGCATTCAAGTAGTACCATAAGGAGGTTTTCTTTCTTTCTTTTTTTTGCAGTTTTTTTCCAGCTTTATTGAGATATAATTGGTAGATAACATTGTGTGCATTTAAGGGGTGTGATGTTGTGATTTGATACATGTATATGTTGCAAAATGATTAATACAGAAGGGTTCGTTTACACCTCCATGACCTCATGTAATCACCACTTCTATTTTATGGTGAAAACATTGAAGATCTACTCTCTCAGCAACTTGCAAGTATATAATACAGTGTGGTTAACTCTAGTCACCATGCTGATCCCCAGAACTTATTCATCTTCTACATGGAACTTTGCACCCCTTGACTAAAACCTCCCCATTTCTCCCAGCCCCCCAACCCCTTAAAACTACCATTCTACTCTCTGAGTTCAGCTTTTGCAGATTCCATATATAAATAAGATCATAGAGTATTTGTTTTTCTGTCTGACATATTTCACTTACCATAATGCCCTCAAGATCCATCCATTTTGTTGCAAATGACAGGATTTCCTTTCCCATGGATGAATGAAATTTCTGTGTATTATATCTTTTTTATCCATTCATCTGTAGTTAGGCACTTAGGTTATTTCTGTAGCTTGGCTATTGTGAATAATACTGCAATAAACACAGGAGTGCAGATATCACTTTGAGATTTTGGTTTCATTTCCTTTGGATATATACTGAGAAGTAGGATTGCTAGATCACATGGTATGTCTGTTCTTCATTTTTGAGAAATCTCCATATTTTCCATAGTGGCTGCACCAGATTACATTCCCACCAATAGTGCACAAGGTTTCTCTTATTCGCAGCCTTGCCAACACTTGTTATCTCTTCTCTTTTTTTTCCTTTTATTTATTTTTAAATCCCCATATAATTAACATACAGTGTTATATTAGTTTCAGGTGTGCAATATAGTAATCCAACAAGTCTCTACATTACTCAGTGCTTATCACAATAAGTCTACTCTTAATCCCCTTCACCAATTTCACCTGCCTCCTCCCCACCTGTCTTCTGGTAATCACTAATTTGTTCTCAATATGAGTCTGTTTTTTTTTCTCTCTTTTTGTTGTCGTTCTTTTGTTCTGTTTCTTAAATTCTGCATGTGAGTGAAATCATATGGTAATTCTCTTTCTTTGACTGACTGACTTAGCTTTATGTCCTCTAGATCCAACCACGTTGTTGCAAATGGCGAGATTTCATTCCTTTTTATGGTTGAGTAATACTCCATTTTGTGTGTATAGATAGATATAGATATAGGTTTAGATCGCCCACCTCTTCGTTATCCATTTATCAATTGATGGACAGTTGGGTTGCTCCCATAAACACAAATACAGTCAACTGATCTTTGAGAAATGAGCAAAGATAATTCGATGGAGAAAGGATAGTCTTTTTAGCAAATGGTGCTCAAACAACTGGATATCCACATGTGAAAAACACTATATGGATATAGTCCTACACCTTTTATAAAAATTAACTCAAAATGAACCAGAGACCTAAATTTAAACATGAAAAGCATGACATTTCTAAAAGATAACATAGGGAAAAATCTGTGCTATGTTTGGTTTGATGATGACCTTTTAGATACAACAGCAAAAGCATGATCCATGAGAGAAAAAATTGATAAATTTCAGTTCATTAAAAGTAAAACTTGTGCTCTGTGGAAGACAATGTTCAGAAAATGAGATAATCACAGACTGGGAGAAAAATCTTTGTAAAACACATATATGATAATAGACTTATATCTAGGATATATAAAGAATGCTTAGTACACCATGAGAAGGATACACAACTAAAAAGTGGGCAAAAGACCTGAAAGGACACTTTACCAAAGACGTTATACAGATGACAGGTAAATATATGAAAGATGCTCAAATTACCTATCTTCGGAGGACTGTAAATTAAAATAACAATGATATACCACTACATATGTATTAGAAGGACTACGTCCTACATTGGGGAGGGTATGTGATATGGTGAGTGCTGTGAAGTGTGTAAGCCTGAGGATTCACAGACCTGTACCCCTGGGGCAAATAATACATTATATGTTAATAATAAAAAATTAAATAAAAAAAAAGGACTGCGTCCTAAACACTGACAACACCAAATCCTGGGAGGATTGGGAGCAACAGGAACTCTCATTCATTGCTGGTGGGTGGTAAAACTATTCTCTATGATACTCTGATGGTTGATACATGGTATTATATGTTTGCCAAAAACTATAGAACTGTATAATACAAAGAGTAAACCTAATGTGAACTATGATCTTTAATTAATAATAATAATAATATATCAGTATTTGTTCATCATTTTTAACAAATGTACCACAGTAATGCGAAATGTTAATAGGGGAAACTGTGGCCCAGGGAAGAGGAAACTATGGGGACTCTGTATTTTCTGTTCATTTTTTCTGTCAATGTAAACCTGCTCTAAAAAAATGGTCTATTAAAACAACAAAAAACACATGAGAGACTGGGTTTGGCCTGCAGGCCATAGTTGATCAACACCAGATTCAGAATCATTAAAAATATCCTCATCAATGTCTGTGTGAATCCAGGAACACAGCTTCCACCCGCTTTCCTACCTCCTCCTCTGTTAGTTCTCCCAATTCTGAGATTCCACACATAGGTTGGGATCCCCTTAACCTCTCTTTTGTCCTGGCTACATTTCAGGATTCTTTCTTTATTTTTTTTATTTTTTTAAAGATTTTATTTATTTATTTGTCAGAGAGAGAGAGGGAGAGAGAGCAAGCACAGGCAGACAGAATGGCAGGCAGAGGGAGAAGCAGGCTCCCCGAGGAGCAAGGAGCCCGATGTGGGACTCGATCCCAGGACGCCGGGATCATGACCTGAGCCGAAGGCAGCTGCCTAACCAACTGAGCCACCCAGGCGTCCCAGGATTCTTTCTTTAAAAAAAAAAGACTTTATATTTATTTGACAGAGAGCAAAGAGGAGTAGGGGGAGGGACAGAGGGCGAGAGTATCTCTTTTTTAAAAGTTTTAAAAATATTTACTTATTTATTTTTAAAGGTTTTATTTATTTATTTGAGAGAGACAGCACGAGAGGGAACACAACCAGTGGGAGTGCGAGAGGGAGAAGCAGGCTCCCCACCAAGAAGGGAGCCAGATGCAGGGTTTTATCCCAGAACCCTGGGATCAAGACCCGAGCGGAAGGCAGACGCTTAATGACTAAGCCACCCAGGCGCCCCTCCTTTTTTTTTTTAAAGGTTTTATTTATTTATTTGAGAGAGAGAGACAGCGTGCACACAAGCAAGGGGAGGGGCAAAGAGAGAAACAGAATCCCCGCTGAGCAGGGAGCCCAAAACGGGGTTCCATCCCAGGAACCTGAGATCATGACCTCAGCTGCAGTCAGATGCTTAACTGACTGAGACACCCAGGCACCCTGGATGATTTCTTCCAGTCTTTCTCTTTCATGATCTGAAACAGGGACTGGCTAACTGTTTCTGAAATCAGTTGTTTAAGAGATGGTTTAGATTTTGCATGCCCTAGGTCTCGGTGGCAACTACTCGGTTCTGCCATGGTAGCACAAAGCAGCCTTAGACATTACGTAAACAAATAAGCACAGCTGGACTCTAATAACGTTTTATCTCGGAAAACAGGTAGCGGGCTGCTTTCGACCCACGTGCTGTAGTTTGCCAACTGCTGATCTAGATGGGATGCTGACTCTTGTCGAAATCATATCCTCTAGCCCGCACACCACCTTGCATTTCTTTTTTGCGTTATATTAATTGGGAACTACCCGTCCCCTCCAGGTCACCACAAACAGTGGTTCTGAGGCACCCATGGGGCTTGTGTCCTGTTTCTAAACAGCACTCCTTTGTGGAACTCTGTGTCCTCGGAATCCCTCACACACCTAAGGCCTAGAAGCACCCCGTTGATCTCACACTCCCCAATCTCAGAGTCCTCTGAGAAGGTTGTTTTTAAGCCTGTCGGTTTTCATATCCCCCTCTCCTGGAGTGAAATGTCTGCCAGGGGTCCTGGGTGGCTCAGGTAGAGATCTCAGAGTCCTGAGATCAAGCCCTGCATCGGGCTCTCTGCTAGGCAGGGAGCCTGCTTCCCCGCCCCCCGCCTCTGCCTGCCTCTCTGCCTACTTGTGATCTCTCTCTGTGTCAAATAAATAAATAAAATCTTGAAAAAAATGTCTGCCAATTTAATTATGAGGTGATGGCAATTGGCGGGGCTTAGCACCCATCGTGCAAAAGTTCAGGTTCTTTTCGGTGAACCCAACCAACCCAATGGATGCATTGACAGCCATTTGCCAAGGGTCTCATCTCCTTTGGCCCCAGAGGTTATGAGCCTCCCTGGATGATTGAAGGCACTGCTGGCAATGGGCACTTGTTAAGAGCAGGTGACTGAGAAGAGCAACTAGGGAGTAAGGCACAGGGGATCCCTGCAAGGTGATGAGTGCCAACGACCACTGTAGCTAAAAGGAGTAAACCTCGCAGGCACATTCATTGTTCATGTCCCCGCTTACTTTAGAATGCTGCCTTTAGAAAAATGTAGAGGCTTCTTATTTCACCCAAATTTTAGATTGATTAAAACGTGAAATTCTACAGAAAAAGAGAAAGAAAGAGACATATGTATGGTCTCACTTCTGTGTGGAACCTGGAAAGGCTGAACTCAGACACGGAGAGGAGGGGTGGTTACCAGGAATTGGGGGCTGGGGGAGTTGAGGAGGTGTTGGTTAAAGGATACAAACTTCCACTTCTAAGATGAATATGTGCTGGGGACCTAATGCACAGCGTGGTGATTACAGTTAATAATAGTATGGATATCTTTGAAAGTTGCTAATAGAGTAGACTCTTAAATGTTGCCACTGCAAGAAAGAAGTGGTAATTAGGTGATGTGAAGGAGATGTCAGCTGATGCTCTAGTGGTGATCAGTTTGCACTATATAAGAGTATCACATCATCAAATTGCACACCTTAAATTTAGACTGTGTTATATGTCGGTTATATCTCCGTAAAGCTGGGACAATATAAATTAACCCACATCTTCCTTAAATCTGAATTCAAAGAACAACTTAGTCTAAAAGTTCTGAGGCCAGATTTCTTGTCCTGGTTTTGCCTGAACACGCTGGGCTTTATTTTTCTCCTCCATAAAGCAAATGGATCTCACCAATTATTGTTTGTAAGGAACATTTTCTCCAGTCAACAGAGAAAACGTGGAAGCCACAGAAAGCCATAGGTAATGGAAAAAGAATCACAGAGAACTCCATGTTTAGTTGTGACCATTAACTACATTTGGGCTCTTTTCCTGTTCCTATGCCATTTTCACCGTCATGGTGTCACACTATCTATACAAAATGTGAACGGCCTTGCCACAGAAGCATTTTCCCACGGTACTAGACAATTGTTCAAGGGTCTTCTAGCTCTATGATTTCAGGTGTGTTTAGTTTCTTATGGTCAGTATGAAGACTATCAAAAATCATGGCGAATAACATTTGTCTTCTAAGCAAGGCAATATAAAGCTTTTCATGGAACATGAATGGAATAAATGTGAAAATAAATTATTTGTAAACTTAGAAGGCATTATGAAGATCCTTTATTTGTACTTGTTAGCCATGGTTTGGATTATAGCCCAAAGAAGAGTTCAGCCTGGTGGATTGAAGAACAGATGGTACCATTCCTTTCTCCCCAGGGAGAAGTGTATGATACATACGGCTAGAAGTTAGCGTTTATGAAAATTACTGGAGAGGAACAAATATCTTGTTTAGAAAAACCAGAAAACTTCTCTGATTTAAGAAGTTTAGAGTATGATTTTAACACCTGGCAAAATAGTGAAACAATATTGCTATGTGGAGTAGAATGAAGATGGCTGACTGACTTCGAGAAAGAACTATGGCAGGCTTTATGTGACAATAAAACAGCACTGAGAAATCAATAAGGCAACACTGGAAGTTTGGACTTTGGCCAGATATTGAACCAACACCTCCTACATACAAGGCATTGGCCCTAGGCACGTAGCATCTAAGGAAAGCCGAAGCACTCTTATTGCCCGTAGGAACTCACAGTTGAGTCATGAGATGAAGGGGGGACATTTGGACGCAACTGGTTATAGGTGAGGTGCAGAGTACTGAGTGTCCTGGCAGACAGACACCTGAGGCGTTCTAGAAATTTCTTTCTTCTGTTGACCTGGAGCCATCAATGTTCCAGTGGGTCAGTCACTCCAGCCCAGAAGGAATCCTGGGGCTGGGCAGCGTCACATATAAGCGTGGAACACACGGTAAGCTTTCCTTCCATTCAGCTGAGATCTGAAGTCAATGCCAAAGGTAACTCAAGAGCAGCAGCGCCTTTACTAAAATGGCGAGAGGAACATTCCCCAAGTCCAGTTATTAAAATGGCCAGGGACGAGGTGAAATCACACCTGCCAGGGGACGCGGTATCAGAGGTTTCAAAGTCGCAAAGGGAAACCATTTCCAAGCCTCCAGGATGAGGTCCCAGAAAGGCAATTAGAAGGCCCTTCTCATGAAAGGGTTCAGAAGTATTTACAAGAGCATGCCCAAGAGAAGGAGTTTATTTCTGGGCTACTGACACCGAGGTTGCTTTCCTCCTTAATTAAGTCTCTAGATCTTTGGAAACCAAGTATTTCTTTACCTTCCTGCCAACTTTGACCCTAAGTGGCACGGGAACCTAACATTTTCACCTACGTTCTACCAAGTGCCAGGATAACAGGCCAAGCAACTTGGCAACAGTCACCTGGATGATTTTCAATCTCTGGAAGGTTGACAAAAAGTGATTTAGTTTGATGTCAACATCATGAGGTATGAGGTATACCTCAGGGTAGCATACCTTGACTCCTCAGGCAGAAGTCTGGTTCCTTTTCTTATGCTCACACTTTTCCCTCTGTGTTTTACTTATCTGCTTGCTTGTGTATCTCCCCCACTGGGCCTGATTTTAGGAGAGACTCTGTGTCCTTGCTCCCCGTTGTTTGCGCAGTATCTAGCCCAGTGCCTGGAGCATTACTATGCACTCAGTAAACAGCAGTCAAAGGAAAGAAGGCTAGGACAACCTGTGCGGGGCCATCGCGAAGTGGACAGGATTGGCTCTGATATGAGAAGATAATGCCATGGGAAGGCAGTCGAGAGAACTCTGCCCAGGGTCAGCCAGTTCCTCGGAGATTTGCCTACATCGGTGGTGCCATGGCTGGAGCTGCCCCATGTGCAAGGACCTTTTCCTCATTTCAGTCGGCGATGCTCAGGAATGATGGTGCTGGGGAATCCAGCTTGATTGATACTCTGATACCACTGCAAGACCCAAGTGAGGACCTCAGAGTCCATGCGCTACAACTTCCGCCTTTTAAAGATGGAGAAACTGTGGCACAGAAGGCAACAGCTGTCGTCCCTGAGGCACTAGGTAGCGGAGGAAACGTTCACCCCCATGTCTCCAGACATCCAGGCCACTGTTCTTCCCTCTGCAGTTGGCTGCCTCTCCTAAGGCCTGAAACTCAACAGGCCAGCGTTTCAAGGGCAGCTCCCCAAAGGAAGTAGCCATATGGGTTTGGGAGATCTCTTCCCCCTTTTCCCACCTTAGTGTCCCCAGTGGGAAAAGCGGCCTTGTAACGTATGCCTCCCGGGGCCATGGGGAGCTAGCCTTAGAGGAAGCAGTGCTTGTAGTGTTTGTAGCGGAGTGCCTGTTACATAACTGGTTCCCAACTCTTAAGTCCCTTCTCTTCCATCTGGGCACATAGGACCTTTCGTGACACACAGAAATGAAGAGGGTCTTCAGGGGTTGGGAAGAGTCAGCTCTGCAGAGGGTCTCGGCTGCTCAGACCCATCTCATCCTTTAGGAGACACGTGTGGACCTCAGCCCTGCACCCATGGGTTCTTGCTCTGAAGAGACTCTCCTCCCTGCTCACTCCTGACGCCCCTCAAGGAAACATAGCCTCACAACACAGACTTTCCAATCTTCCTAGTAAAATGAATGAAAGAACCTTTTGGGGAATAAAGTGATTTCTCTTTAGCTCCACTTGTTTACTTTTCCATAAGCTCCCAAGATGGCTTACATGTTAGCTGTTAATCACACCATCTGTTCAAACTGTACTTCAGTAAATGATTCAATTCATACTTTTCTTCTAAAAGAATCTTTTTAAGGATGGTGTTTATGTCTCTGTTATCCTCATAGTACTATGAGCTATTTTAACTTTGCTATCATTGTGAACACATATTGAATCCTCCACTTGTTAAATGTATATAACAAGACAACTCCTCTGCGTTTGTTCCGCTCAACTCTCGGCTTAGAAGGGAGAGGGTGCTATTTACTAGAGATTCTATATCGTTTAAAGGAGAAAAATAATGACGCTGTTCCAACCAATATTTTCTTTGGTATCTTGAATTTAGTAACAATCACTGGGTTCTAGCTATGTGAGACTGTTCGGGCCAAGCCCAAATGAGCAGAATGTTCTTAGCCATCAGGAAGCACCAGCTCTGCTGAGGAGCCTAGCTGCTCAGATGCATCTCGTCTTTCAGGAGGCCAAGTTGCCCCTGGTTTAGAGAGGTACCTGGGAAGAAGGGTCTGGATCTCCCCCAGCTAGTGCAGGTCCAAAACTTAGGTGATAGCAGGCTTGGGCAGGAAGTAAAAGGGCTGGTGGCGCTTTTAGGGAAATGACAGGCCCTGGAGGTAGTAGGAGATTGGGGGTGGACTTCTTACTGTTACAAAATGCTCTGTGGACCCCTGAAGGTTCTGTATCCATGTGAGTGTCTGTGGGAAGTTCACACAATAGCATGGCTTTGTCCTAGTGCTGGCCTGTATAGATGCCATTCTCTCCTGCTTTCTGAGACCCGTAGCTGCACGGAAGGAGTGCTACATTGTACAAAGCTGTACAAAGTGTAAGGCGTGTGCCAAAGAGGAACATGTAAATTCATGTGTGAGGGACTTTGATGAAGGAGGAACTTACTCTCCAGGCCTTTTTAAAAACTTCCAAGAATGGGACCCAGCCCATATAAACGAGCTAACTCTTGCTGATCTGGTGATACACACATACTGCTGTTCCCATGAACAGCTCATTCATTGCCCAATCTCTGCCCAGGATTGATGTGGCGTCTGCAAAATGCACGTGGTTCTCAGCTAATGGAACTCCTATCTATTCCTGGAAACTATGGGCCTTCTTCATCCGTGTTTATCTGGGTCTGGAGAATTAATGCCTCCTTCATCAGTATGTGGATATTAACCTATCCAATTCATTACCAGCCTCCTAGCCTCATCAACAGATGCCATGAAGTGTATCTTGGAGAGAACATGAGACACTGCTTCAATTTCTTTACTTCCTTTCTCTGTCAACTCTCCTGCTCTGCTAACTAGCGCTAATGAACAGAAAGCAGTAGGTAGTCGAGATACCTTAGTAAGATGTACGCATGCCAGTGAATGAGAGCTAGTTCCCATGAAATGTCGGAGCCGGCCTTATTAGTGACCTTATGACAGGTCCAGTGGCCCGAAATAAGTAGCTGTGCCTTTTTGCAACACACATCTAAGCAAAAAGCTTTGTATTTTGTAGGCTTCTTTGGATTCTGTAGAGAACAGATACCACATTCAGGTGTGCTTCTCCAACCCATGGGCCAGGAAGTCTATCATGGTACCATTTTTGAGTGGGGCCAATGGGAGTAGAGGCTGTATAGCAGAGCTGGCTCTCATGAAAACTGTCCTGATTGGTTTTCCTGATTGGATCCATCAGACCCAAGTGTTTCAGGGTTGTCACAGTGTCTGTGGCAGACAGATATTTTCTGTGTAGTCTCTGGCATGCCCCAACTGGAGAATTA
Organism: Enhydra lutris kenyoni; assembly: GCF_002288905.1. Taxonomy (NCBI): domain Eukaryota; kingdom Metazoa; phylum Chordata; class Mammalia; order Carnivora; family Mustelidae; genus Enhydra; species Enhydra lutris. The sequence continues at coordinate 3,160,760 of NW_019154173.1, forward strand.
CTGCACCAGACCCCTAGAATTTTTGAATAAGGTATCCCCTTTTTTGGCAGCAATTCTCTAGTAGAAAAGCAAATCCTGGTTTGCTACTGTACCCTTGTAGAGACTGAACATTGGATTATGAAATACCAAATTACTATTTAACCGGAATTTCCCATCATGAAATATGTGTTGTTAACCCATCAGATCATTATATATATATATATATATATATATGTATGTATGTATATATATATATATATATATATACATACATACATATATATGTCAGTATTCCATTGTAAAATGAAAATGGCATAGGAGAACATTCAATCTGAGCCAGTATGGAAGGCGTTAGTGACTGCATGAACAGGTGGTTTAGACTTCCACTCTACATGCTTTACTCCTTTTCCTGCAACCTTCATAGAATTTCCTATGACCAGTTAACAGAGAGAGTAAAGACTGGAACTGGTTTGTATCTACATCTGCTTGGTCTGCTGGAACCAGGCAAAAGCATATAGATGGTACATTGCAGCCTTACTCAGGGTTAGCCCAGAAGGACAGTAGTGAAATAATAGTACTGCTCAGAACTCCAAGTGTGTCCACTTGAAGGAGAAATGGCCTAGAATATTAATCTATTTGTGGACAGTAGTTAATAGCTTGACCAAACTGCCCATGGACTTGGAAAGGCCAGTGTTAGAAGTCTGGCACCAGGAAGTGTGGAGAAGAAATATACAGATGGGTCTCTCAGAGTGGCCACACAGTATTAAGTGTTTATGGCCCGTGTAAACCCCTACGTGACTACATCGACTTTAGAGAAGGCTATCAGTACTCAACCAGACAAGGTGTGATAAATTGCAGGATGACCACAGACTCTCCCCGTTCCCAAATGCCAGTCTTTTAGCACTAGTGATTTTGCCATGCTCCCCATCAAGAGGTGGAGCCCTGTTACTCCACTCTTTGAGTTGAGGCTAGACCATATGACTGGCTTTGTTTAGCAGTGCTTTAACAAATGTGGTGCATTCAGAATGCCGTGAACTGGCGCCTTCTCTCTCTTGCTGAGTTTGGAACTCTGAGACATCTTCACCCAGATGAGCCTGAGGAGACCATGTGGAGAACTAGGATGTTTTGGTCAGCAGCCTACCGGTCACCATATATGTGAATAAAGCCTTCCCAGATCGTTCAGTCTCATTGCAAACACAAGATCATGTGAAGTCGCCCAAACCAGAAGGATCCCCCAACTAATCCACAAAATCATGAGAAATAACTATTGTTTTCAGCCAGAAAACAGAAGCCTCAGTGCACAACTCTTTATAAATAAATTTGAAAATGCAGATAATTTATACTATACTAAAACTTGCTAAATTGACTGTAGTAGCGAAAGAAAGTCTAATAGGCCAATTGCGAAAGAAAGTAAAATAAATTTAGATAAGGATCTCCCTCCTTCCGATAAATGCCACCAGATTAAGAAAATTCTACAAAACTTTCAAAAATAATGTGATTCCAATACAACTTGAACAACTTCAGAGCACAGAAAAAGAATGAATGCTTTCAGATTCATTTTGTAAACCTTTTCTTTCAAAATTATCTCGCCCAGAAATTTTGGGAGAACAGTTCAAAAACTTATTATATACCCTTCGCTCAGACTTTCCAATTTATTTTTTATAATTTTTTAAAGATTCATTTCATTTATTTATTTTGGGGGGGGTGAGGTAAGGGGAGAGGGAGGGAGAGTCCTTGGTAGACTCTGCGCTGAGTGCAGAGCCCCACGAGGGGCTCAATCTCACGACCCCGAGACCATGACTCCCAAGACCACCACTCCAAGACCACAATCCGAGCTAAAACCAACAGTTGGATGCTCAACCAAATGCACCATCCAGGCACCCCAGACTTTCCAATGTATTTTGTAAGATGTCTTGCATTTATTTAGTTGTGGTGTCTCTTTATCCTTCTTTAATCTGAAACACTTCCTCAGTGTCTTTTATGACTCAAATTTTTGAAGAATACAGCTCAGTTATATTTCAAGAAAGTTCTCTCAATTTGGATTCATGTGATGTTGCTTCAGGATTAGATTCAGGTTATCCTATAAACTTACTTTGTTTCCTTCTCCTTGCGTACTATCTATCAGGAGACACTTATTGTGGATTTCAACATTAATGATGTTAACCTTGAATACTTGCTGATGGTGATGCATGTTAGGTTTCTCCACTGGGAAGTTACTATTTTCTACTTCGGGACTGTGTAAATATCTGGTTCCTCATACAATTTCTACCTAATAGTTTTAACAAAACTTTCTCATATTATTAAGCATGATGGATTTTTAAAAACCTTTTAAGCCTAATTTCAGACATACAGAGAAGTTGAAAGTATAGTACTTATCACCCAAATTACCAGCAGCTTGTTATTACATTTGCTTTATCATTCTCTATGTGTGTGTTTATGTATCTACATGTGTGATATTTTTTTCCAAACCATTAAAATAAGTTGCAGACACATACTTCAGTTTATATTCCTACAGAGCAAGGTCATTTTCTTTTAAAACCACAGCACAATTACAAAACCCATGAAATTAACATGGACACAGCACTGTTAACTCAGCAACAGACCTTATTCAAATGTTACCAATTATCTCCACAAAGTCCTTTATAGGAAAAAAAACTTGTGGATCATGAGCTGCATTCAATTGTCATGTCTCTTTACTTAGTCTCGTTAATCTGGAGCCATTCATCAGTTTGCCTTTGTCATAACCTCAAAACTTTTGAGGATTAACTGGCAGTTATTTGTAGAATGTCCCTCAGTTTGGGTTTATCTAATGTTTTCTCGTGATTAGATTCTCGTTATGCATTTTTTTGGCAGAAATATCACAGAAGCAATGTGTTCTTCTCTTGGCATCATATCAAAATGCAAAGAAATGTCAATTTGTCCCATATCTAATGTTACCTTTGTGATCATTTTGGTCTTTCCCTTAAAGCAGTGTCTGCCAGCTTTCTCTGCTGTAAAGTTATAATATTCCCCTTTGTAAATAATAAATATTTTCTGGGAGATATTTTGAAACTATGGAATTAACTGGTTATATGTCAAACATTTACCCCTAGTGTTAGTATCCATTGTTGATTCTTGCCTAAATCAGTTATTATTATGATGGATGACAAATGGTGATTTTCTAATTCCATCATTTCTTCTGTACTTCTTAGTTCATATCCTGTTGTAAGAAAAAGTTTTTCCTTCTACCTCATTTACTTATTTATTTATTTCAGGAGATAAAATTCTTATTTTTTTCAGTGGATTGTAATCTGGTTTTGCCATTATTTAATATTGATGCTCAGTTTGTCCCTGATTTGGCCATTGCTACACACTTTAAGCTGACTCTTCTGTCCTTTTGACATGTACCTGCCATTCTTTGGCCACTTTCTTCTTTTTTCTCAATAGCATGGTATGCAAGGGGCATCATGTACTTTCCCAGTCCCAGCTTTGGGATCAGCCAGTTCTCCAAAGAACTTTGTTTCCTTGTGGTAGAGAATGATATTTCCAAAATAAGATCTGAACACTAAGTATGCCAGTTGCCAGTGTGATGTCGCATTTCTAGGCTTCCTCCATAGACAGAGGTAGGAAATATGCATATACACACACACACACACACACACACACACAGACACACACACACACATATACACATATAGACACAGTATACATATACGTACTTCAGCACACGAATATGTAAGTGTATATATGAACATATATGTTCATGAAGAGACATGCTTCTATATCTCTTTCTATATCAATGTGTCTATCATCCTATCTATAGTTACTTCAAAAATGAGTTTTGTGTAGGCTTTCCAGGTAGTGTGTTCTTTATAGTTACACATTATCAATTCTGAACTACTTTTAGTGAATTCTAGTATTAAGAAAGTAAAAATATTTGGACAATAGAGGCCCAGTCTCTCATGGTCAGAGAAGGTAGTTATAAATATGGAAAGGAGGGGGGCCTGGGTGGCTCAGTTGGCTAAGCGTCTGCCTTTTCGGCTCAGGTCATGATCCTAGGGTCCTGGGATTGAGCCCTTCGTCAGGCTCCCTGCTCAGTTGGGGAGTCTGATTCTCCCTTTGCATCTGTCTGCCTCTCCTTCTGCCTGCTGCTCCCCCTGCCTGTGCTCTCCCTCCCTCTTCCTCTCTCGTTGTCAAATAAATAAATAAATAAATAAAATCTTTTTTTTTTAAAGATTTTATTTATTTGACAGAGATCACAAGTAGGCAGAGAGGCAGGCAGAGATAGAGGGGAAGCAGGCTCCCCGCTGAGCAGAGAGCCCGATGCGGGGCTCAATCCCAGAACCCTGAGATCATGACCTGAGCCAAAGGCCGAGGCTTAACCCACTGAGCCACTCAGGCGCCCCACTAAAATCTTTTTAAAAAAAAAACAAACAAGAAAACTATGAAAAGGAGGACACTAAATAGAGCCATGTTTTGTTAGATTGGGAGTAGTATGAGCTCAGTGTTTTTTTTTTTTTAAAGAATTTATTTTTCTATATGACAGAAAGAGATAGCGAGAGAGAGAGAGCACAAGCAGATCGAGAGCAGCAGGCAGAGGGAGAGGGAGAAGCAGACTCTCTGCTGAGCAAGGAGACTGACACAGGGATGGATCCCAGAACCATGGGATCATGACCTGAGCTGAAGGCAGATGCTTAACCGACTGAGCCACCCAGGCACCCCGAGCTCAATGTTTGATAGAAGGTAGACAGATAGATAGAGTTTTCATTGCTATGTCTTCAAGTTCACTAATCTTTCACCATGGCTAAGGTGATGTTAATATCATCCAGTATAGTCTCCATTTTAAATATTGTATTTTTCATCTATGGAATTTTGATTTGGGCTCTTTTATATCTTCCATATCTCCTTTTTGTTCTTTAGAACACGGATATACAGTTATAATAGTTGTCTTAATTTCCTTTTCTGCCAGTATTACCAACCTTGTCAGATTCAGGTTAGTTTCATTGGTTTCTCCTTCATTATGCGATGGATTTCTTTGCATGCCTGTAATGTTTTGTTGGATACCAGACACTGTGACATTTTACTTTGTTGGATACTGGACATTTTTGTTTATCTGGAAATATTTTTAACCTTTCTCCTAGGATGCAGTTTAGCTACTTGGAAAGAACTGGGTTCTTTGGATTTGTTAAGCACCAGAACCACATTTAGGGGAGGAGTAATTATGCCACACTACTGAGGCAAGATCTTTATGAGTACTGCACCCAGTCCCATGATTGTGAAGTCTGGTAGGTAGGAATAGGTTCTATTTTCCCTCCCGCATGACTGCTGGGTACTGTTCCCTATAGTCTTTTTGGATAGCTCTTTCCCTGGTCTTGGGTAGTTTCACACATCACACATATGTATCCCTGCAGATCTGCTAAGTTTTCTCTCTGTGCAGTCCCCTCCCTGGTAATCTGTCTAGCAAACTTTAGCCACTTCATTCTTCCCAACACTCCTACCCATCACCTCAATTCAGGAAGTCCACCGGGCTCTCTTGATGAGACCTGGAAACTTTCAAGGCAACAAGCTGGGACAGTTGCAGGGAATACATTTTCTGTTAACTATCTTTTTGGGTCACTGTCCCTTGTAACCTGATGTCCAGTGTCTTGATAATCATTGTTTCATTTTTGTGTAGTTTTTTGTTGTTTAGGCATGAGAGTAAGTAAGTTGGTCTCTGTTATTCTACACTGACCAGACGTGGGATTTCCTTCTTTATAACTTGAAACATTATAAGCAGAGTTGTTTTGTGATCCGTGTCTAATAATTCTATCAACTGAAATTTTGTGTGTCTTGCTTCAGTCTTTATTGTTCTGCTTATTCTTGCCCACGTGCCATGTTTGCTATTTTCCTAGTTATTCCGGTCTGCATCCTTTAACAATGATCTGTCATAAGAACTTTACGCCAGGATGAAGTCACATTCTGATTTCCATTTGCCTCTGCCAGATGGAATACTGAGGGGGTAATCGGGGGTACTCTCAGTGGAGGACAACGTTAAATTTTCAGGGTTGGGATTGCCTACATATCACAGAAGTAGAACTTAGGATGAACTTCCGTGTACCCTTGGTGGGGAGCCTTTTGGGTGTCAGCCGGTTGAAGGAAGGCCGTCATGTTAGACTCCATAGGTTGTATACATCTCAACCTTTTGTTTATGTTCCTCTTATCCTAAGAGGTTATGTAAACAATGTTCTGATTTGGAAAATATCTAGGTCTCGATTTTCTCTTTATTTTGTCTAGGTAACACTTTACTCCCTTTTCAGCTTTTCAACTGTTGAAAGAAGGCATTCTTTACGTTTCATCCAGGTTTTTTTTTTAAAGATTCTTATTTATTTATTTGACAGAGATCACAAGCAGGCAGAGAGGCAGGCAGAGAGAGAGGAAGGGAAGCAGGCTCCCTGCTGAGCAGAGAGCCCGATGCGGGGCTCGATCCCGGGATCCTGGGATCATGACCTGAGCCGAAGGCGGAGGCTTAACCCACTGAGCCACGCAGGTGCCCCTTCATCCAGGTTTTTTAAAGTTTTTTTCAGGGGCACCTGGCTGGCTCAGTTGGTGTAGAGCGCGACTCTTGATCTCGGGGTTGTGAGTTTGGGCCTCACACTGGGTGAAGAGATTACTTAAAAACTAAAAATAAAAATAAAAAAATTTTTAAAATAAGGTGTTTTTGCCAGAGGGACAGCTGGTATGAAGAACCTTGCCTACCTTAACAAAAATCTGGAAATTTGCCGTGGATTTTTAGAGGATGGCTTATTGGTACAGAGGGAGTTGCTAATGAAACTGCCCAACCCAATCATGCACAATCTGGTCACTTTTATCTTTGCAAGCACCTTCTTCATGCCGGGCCTTGTTTTTCTGCTCACTGCAATTATTCTTGAAATACATTCATTAGGAACACCTGGTTCTATTTCTTAAATTTATATGTGATTTATTAGCATGAGTCATTGTGTGGACACATCTGGTTGATTATGCAACATATTTGACAACTTCTGGTTTGGTGTGCTCTCTAATGGCCCTGGCAGGCTGGTTTTTGGAGGAAGGTGTCTGATTCTGCTCTGAGGCTCTGCCCAAGTGAGACTGTCTGTGTTTCCAGTTCTCTTAGCTGTGATTTAGCTAGCATGCTGAACAACTCAACAGGGCTAACATACAAAGCATTTAAGACATATCTCAGTTTGGGGCTAGAAAAGTATTAAATGTGGGAACCTGGGGGCTGTGTAAGGTCTTGTTCAAATAAAACCGTGTACTTGAGTAGGAAAAGCACAGTACCTCTTGGCTAGACATGGAACTAGCATCCTAAGAGCAGCCTTCTATGCATGGGTCCAGAAGCTGTGCTCCGAGGGTCAAATATTTACACCAGAAGGGAAAGGTTTCTATCTGTAGATTGAGGGAATTTCTGCTTTCTCTAATGTTCTTTCTCCCCAGAACACTGGGACTCAAATAATACACTGTCAAGCCTGGCTCAACCCAGAGCATCACAGCAGCAATCGCGACACTGGAGCTTTCTAGAACACGGGGACCAAAAAGAACTGAGCAACCACCAGACACAGTTGATGATGTCAGAGGCAAAGCCTGTAGTCAGAAACTAGGAGGCCTAAGAGGGAAATGCCAAAAAAAAAAAAAAAGTAATAATAATAATAATAATAATAATGAAGAAAAAGAAAAGGAAAAGCTAATTACTGAGACCTCACTGCAAGGATCCAAGAGGACAAATTAGAATGGCTAACATACACTGAGTACTTACTACGTGCCAGGTATTGTTGTAAGTGTTTTAGAAACAAGGAATCCTTTCATTCCCAGAATAGCCCCATGAGGTAGGTACCATTACAATTCTCATTGTGTCCATGAGGAAAGGTAGGCACAGAGAAGCTAAATGATGAGCTCAGTCTCACATCTACTAAAATGTGGCCCTTGTCCTTAGTCCCGCCCACAGTGCTCCTAGATGATGGGTTATGCTGGAGTCCAGAGAGAACCTGGCTCGCCATCCACTACCACCTGGGGGAGGGAGGCTGTAGGTTTGGGGAACACAGGGACAGCAAAGGCAGCTACATTGGCAGCACCTATCCTAGTGGATCTGAGTGGTGGAGCTATCCCTACACTCTGTGATCAGGGCAGGGAGAGGACTGTGAAAGGAGAATGTCCCAGGTGCGAGCAGGGAGTAGTTTCCAACCTTTATTCCCTGTGAGCGATTGAGGGGGCAGATCTGGGGTCACTCTTTGGTCCTGGGCCCTCATTTCCCCCTTGGGCAAGGACAAACTGAACCCATGGAAAGGTTGCCCTCAGCCCTAGAAGAGGCCAGGCGTCCTGCCAGGTCTCTGTCGGCACCTAGCGGTCACTGGGGCATAGGACAACCGACGCAGGATGAGCCTGAACCTGTGTGACGCTGGCCAGTTGGGAGATGCGAGGGCAGAGCAGGGGGGTCCTTCACTTGGGGGTGCAGGGGAAGGGCGGGAGGCTCTGTGAAAGTCACCCCCTCCTTGAGTCATTTGTGAAAGCAACGCTGGGGCCTTTCCCGGTAGCTGTCCTCAGGTCCGCCATGGCTTTTGTGACGCGTACAATTTCAGAACCAGAGGTGGAGGGTCAGGAAGTGGTGTCCCAGAGAGAAGCTGGCTCTGGGCTGAGGGCCCGCCCACTGTGTCCTCACCCTGGTGGGCAGACAGGCTGCAGCCGGGGCCCCAGCACTGCTCTCTCTGCTCACAGAGCGTGGCGCTGGGTGGAACTGATGGGAATTTTTTGGTGGCAGTGAGGCCCTCAGAGGACAGGGACAGGCCCTCCATGACAAAGGCCTCTGAGGGCCCCTCACCTTTTCTTGGCCATCTGGGCCTGGCTTGGAAACACTTGGAGGTTTTCTTCTGCTCGGCAGCTGGGTCCCCTCTCAGCCCCAGGTGGTTCCACCATGCTCTCCTTCCCTACCTTTGGTGTCAGACTTGCGACCCTGCCCCCTCCCTTCTCTGGAGCTGCCGCCTCCCACTCCACACCCCCAAGCATGGCTGCAGAGGGGGGCCTGCCACCCCAGCTTCTCCCCCCTTGGGCCCCAGATGGCAGGCAAACTGAGAAGCCTACTTCAAGGGCTTCACTCTGCACCAGGCAGGGAAACAGGATACACACAGGAAGGCTAACACACACCAAAGCCACACACTGCAAAGAACCTTCCAGAGGTCTCAAAATTCCCATTGCCAGTCTGTAGGTTCCTGTGCCTTCTGGGTCAGTGTTGACACCTGGAGGCCCACTTGGGCTTCTGCCCTCTTCTTTCTTCTCTGAGTGTTGGCTCACCAGACCTTCCTTGCTTCAGTTTGCTGTCTTGAAGGGTAATTTTGGCCTGGCCAGGATATCCAGACAGGAAGCTAACTGGGTGCCCCCTGTGTCCAGTTTGGATGAGGAAGGCTCCAACAGCCCACAAGAGTAGACGGCTGAGACCCAAAGAGCAAGCGTTGATGAAATTAGGAAAGCAGGAGACAGAAAGCAGGCATTAGGTTGATGGTTGTCACCCGGAGAAAACTTTATTAATACTGATGCTAGGGGGGCGCCCGGTTGGCTCAGTGGGTTAAGGCCTCTGCTTTCGGCTCGGGTCATGATCCCAGGGTCCTGGGATCGAGCCCCGCGTCGGGCTCTCTGCTCAGCAGGGAGCCTGCTTCCTCCTCCTCTCTCTCTGCCTGCCTCTCTGCCTACTTGTGATCTCTATCTGTCAAATAAATAAATAAAATCTTTAAAAAAAAAACTGATGCTAGGATTTCATCCCAAACATAAAGAATTTTCGGTATGGAGTATAGGCTGTAGTGTTATTTTTTTGCTTTCAAAAGCTTCCTATGTGATTTGAAGGGGCTTCTAGCGGTAAAAACATGGCACTAAGTGATCAGATCAACTCAATTCAAGGTGTAAGAGGAGGTCTGGTTAGGAAGTTGGGGAGGGTCAGGAAATTGCTGAGGCCCTGAAGACCTTGACCTAGATCCTGAGTATTATGTTGGTACAGCTGGTGATACAGCTCTGCTGAACCCCTCTCTGAAGGCCTTTTATAAAACCTGTCCCCCGGACACCCTAACATAGAACTTCGAAGAGGTCAATGATGAGTGTGATCATTGGGGATGAGAAGCCTCCTTGATATGTGGCGGCCTCCGAGGCCATCCTGTTGGCCCACACACTGTGGGCCAGTCTCCTGGGTGATAACTACACCCAAGAATACCTCTCAGTGTAATGAAAACACAGAATGTCTTCAATGCTAGCAGAACATTGGGAGTAATTAAAATGGCTGTACATAGACCACCACAGAATAGGATTAAATCACTGTATTATTTCTCAGAGGGAGAAGCCAGCACCCTGCTGAGCAGGGAGCCCAATGTGGGGCTCCATCCCATGACCCTAGGATCATGACCTGAGGCAAGGGCAGATGCTTAACCAACTGAGCCACCCAGGCGCCCCATTAAATAAACTTTTAATTTCAGAATAAATTTGTATTTACAGAAAATTTGCTAAAATAGTGCAGAGTTCACATATCTCCACACCTGGTTTCCTCTATTATTAACATCTTGTAGTAGTGGAGTGCATTTGTCACAATCGGGAACATGACGTTCGCTAGAGTTCACACTTTCTTCAGATCTCCTTAGTTTTTACCTAATGTCCTTTTTCAGGGGTCCAGGATCCCATCCAAGATACTGTTACATTTAGTCGTCATGTTTTCTTGGGTTCCTCTGAAGCTGTGAGCTTCTCAGACTTTCCTTGCTTTTGATGACCTTGATAGTTTTGGAAAACTACTGGTCAGATATTTTGTGTAATGCCCCTATATTGGGGTTTGTGTGCTGTTATTTTCATGATTAGACTGGGGTTATACAGTTTGAGGAAAAAGATCACAGAGGTCAAGTGCCATTTTCATCACATCATGTCAAGCATATATAATGTCAACAGAACTTAGTTAACCTTGATCACCTGGATGAGGTAGTGTTTTCCAGGTTCCTTCACGATACAGTTACTGCCCCCCCCACCCCTGCTGCCTTTTTTATATACTCTACTGTTCAGAAGGAAGTCTCCATGATCAGCCCACATTTATGGAGCATAAAGTTATGCTCTCCCTTCTCAAAAGCTGAGTAGCTACATAAATTATTTGGGATTCTTTGCATAGGAGATTTGTCTCTTTTCCTTCACTTATTTATTCATTCATGTATTTATACCAGTGTGGACTCTTGGATATATTCTTTTTTTTTTTAAAGATTTTATTTATTTATTTGACAGAGAGAGATCACAAGTAGACAGAGAAGCAGGCAGAGAGAGAGAGGGAAGCAGGCTCCCTGCTGAGCAGAGAGCCCGATGCGGGACTCGATCCCAGGACCCTGAGATCATGACCTGAGCGGAAGGCAGCGGCCCAACCCAATGAGCCACCCAGGCGCCCTCTTGGATATATTTTTTATAAGCAAATACTACTTTATTTCGTTGCTGAAATTGTTCCTAGTTTGGTCATTGGGAGCTCAATCTGTTGACCCCTATGTCCCTTTGATAACTCCCATCAGTGCAGCTTTGGGGGAGAATTTTCTTACTTTCTGGCACTGGAAGATGCTCCCAGTTCATCTTGCATATTTCCTGCCCCAGTCCTAGAATCAGCCCTTTCTCCAAGGAGTCCTGGTTCCTTTTATTGGAGCATGGTATTAAAAACCAAGATTGGGGGAATACCTGGATGGCTCAGTTGGTTAAGCGCCTGCCTTCAGCTACGGTCATGATCCAGGGTCCTGAGATCAGGTCCTGCATGGGGCTCCTTCCTCAGCGGGGAACCTGCTTCCCCCTCTGCCTGCCTCTCCCCCTGCTTGTGCTCTCTCTCTGTCTCTCTCTCTCTGACAAGTAAATAAGTAAAATCTAAACAAACAAACAAACAAACAATACAAGATTGAGGTCCTAGGTGTGTTCATTGCTACTGGACTGCTCACTTTATTTTTTGAACAAGTAACGTACAATGCAGCTATCTCTGAACCTGACCTCAATCCATTTCTGACCTTCCATTTATTCTATAATCTCATTCCAACATAGACGCTCAAACCTATCCCTTATGTAAAAGCAGTGCTTTCCACTACCAAATAATATAGCAAACAAGCATTCTGATAGTTATAAAAGAATACCCTTTGCTTATATGTAAATATCACCATATTTCACAGCCAACTAGACATCTGGCCCCATCACTGCTTGGAGATGCCACCCTATCTGTACTATGTACTGTTTTCCTGATGAAGTAATATGTAAAGTATCTATCCTTAGCACATTCCTTATCCTAACAGTTTTTTAGTGTCTTATCTACTGCTGACTTGCCATCTGTCCCTGACCCCAATCCAGTACCTTATCCTATGTAAAATCAGTATTTTAAATGATCAATTATCAATTATATAGAAAACATAGAAAATCCCCCAACCTTCGCAAAATTCTAGATCCATCCCATCCCTGACTCTTTTTTTTTAATTTATTTTTTAAAAAGATTTTATTTATTTGATGGAGAGAGACACAGTGAGGGGGAACACAAGCAGGGGGAGTGGGAGTGGGAGAAGCAGGCTTCCTGCCAAGCAGGGAGCCCAATGCGGGGCTCGATCCCAGGACACTGGGATCATGACCTGAGCTGAAGGCAGATGCTTAACGACTGAGCCACCCAGGCACCGCGCCCCCCCCCCCCCCCCCCCCCCCCCCCCCGTTCCTGACTGTTATCCTAACACTGATATAATAGTCATGATAATAAAGATTCTGTTTTATGAGCAGCTAATCTGAAAAATGGACACACGTGCTGCTCAACCCTTCACCGACACTCACTTGACCCCTTACTGCTACTAAGCCCTCTTTCAGTTATAAATTACTCCTTTATAATGTCCAATTAGTATTCAAAGAGCCAAGAGCCCTCCCTGATTTAATCCCATCACTGACCCTGATACCATCTTTAACTCTCACCAACTATTGGACACACCCCTGCTCCACTGTCCCCTGTAATACCTGTGATTGTGTGATAAGCAAGTTATATGAGAAAGATATATCCCTAATTTTGAATCCATCCCTAACCATCATCCTATTTTACATCGCTCTTTTTACTAATAGTAATGTTATCAACAGAAATCTCTGATCCTTGTTCACACCATAGATAGCTGCTGTGTAATTCTTCCATTTAAGTAAAACCACTACTTTATCTTATCAACTAATCCACCACCCAGAAGAACTTCTGTGATGCGCATCCATCACTAGTGACCCTCATCCATCGCTAAACCTCACATCACATCTGCCACTCAGTCTTCTGAATCTTCATGTCACCCCTGAGAACCAGGCCAGTCTATGTGTTATATAAATTCCCCATTTTCCCAAATTACTAAGTAACACAGTAGATGGAACTGATTCTTGTGTACCTGATGCTAACCTCACCCTAGTCCCCTACATGATCTCTTAATATAAAATTTTAAAATTAAGTGATGTTTGAAACAAACATGCCTGACCCTTACCGCATCTCTAAAACAAAGTGATCTTATATTCTCTGCAAAAATCGCTTTTAAAACATTTGCAAGGAATATGCAAAATAGTCTTCTTTAACCCTTTTTCCATCCCTGACCTGTTCCCCTTTTTTGACACTCTGCGTAGCTATTATTTATCACACCACTCCATTGACAAAACCCCTCAATCTCATCTCATCTCTACTCATAAACCCTTTTTTTTAAAATAAAGATTTTATTTATTTGTCAGAGAGAGAGAGAGAGAGGCAGGCAGAGGGAGAGGGTGAGGCAGGTTCCCCTCTAAGGAGGGAGCCTGAGGTGGGACTCGATCCCAGGATCCTGGGATCATAACTGGAGCTGAAGGTAGATACTTAACTGACTGAGTCACCCAGGTGTCCCACCTACTCAAACTCTTAATGAAATCCTCTACACAATAGCATATCCTATTTAAAAATTACTGTTTTTAGTTACCAAGCAATTTGGGAAGTCAGTCTTGATACACAGTTAATCCCAGAACTTCACTGTACCCCCGACCCTCTTACCTTGGAATATTTGTTTTTGAGAATAAAAATAAACGTGAGAGGGGCGCCTGGGTAGCTCAGTGGGTTAAAGCCTCTGCCTTCGGCTCAGGTCATGATCCCAGAGTCCTGGGATCGAGCCCCACATCGGGCTCTCTGCTCCGCGGAGAGCCTGCTTCCCCCTACCCCCCGCCTCTGTCTGCCTCTGCCTACTTGTGATCTCTGTCTGTTAAATAAATAAATAAAATCTTAAAAAAAAAAATAAACGTGAGAAAGAGAAACCTGACATTCTGTGAAAAATCCTGGTATCATTACCAAGCAATATGCATCATAGTTCAGAGACCAAAAAGGGGATTGTAACACTGGGCCTATTACGTGAATGGATATGAATGGACAACTTCACTTATAAAATGGTCGATTTCAGCCACTGGAGTCAAAGGTGGCACTTTCTGTAGACTTCTCTGTTCACACTGGGGATAGTTGGCGGATATAATGTAGTTCCATAAATACAAATCAGGGAAAAAAGAAAACATTTTGGGAGAATGAAGTTGGAGGTGTTAATTTGTGGGTCTGTGTGTGTGTGAGTGAATGCACGCGTGGGTGTATGTTGTGGGGGGGAGTTGACCTCTTTTTTATTGTTTTTGGGTTTTTTTGCTGTTTGTTGTTTTTTTTTAATTGAAGTATAGTTGACACACAGTGTTGCATTGGTTCCAAGTGGATGCCTCTTTCTTCCCTCCTCCTCTCTCCTTCTGCCCTCTTCACTCTTATCTTCCCTGTAACTACCTTTTATGGTCCTTCAATCATATCTTCCAAAACCTGGATGCAGACAGAGGTGTAATAGCCACTGCCCACTCCTCCCTCTCCTGGTACCCCAGATGACCAGCACCCATACAACTTTTATTTTAGAAGATTTTATTTGTTTATTTGAGAGAGAGAGAGAGAGAGCACTCGCGCATGGGGAGGAGCAGAGGAAGAGGGACAAGTAGACTCTGTGCTGAGTGTGAAGCCTGACGTGGGGCTCCATCTCAGGACCCTGAGGTCATGACCCAAGCTGAAATCAAGAGTCAGAGGCCCAACTGACTGAGCCACCCAGGTGCCCCCAGACAACTCTTATTTTAAACATACAACTATTGACCATGCTGGGAAACATCCAAGGCATAGCAGGGCTATCACTCACAGAAAGAAGAGATTTCAAAGAACCTAACAGAGCTCTCAACATCAACACTTTGGTTCTGTAGTTCTCAGCTGCATTTAACTCCATGGTGTCCCCAAACCAAGATCCCAGTGATCTTTTGTATTCTGCTTTGTTTTCTCATCCTCTCAGCTTGTCTTTTGAGAGACAAATACCTGAAGAGAGAAAGTAGTTAGAACTCCAGGAGGTGTCCCCTTGATTCTGTGTGACAGTGAACTGAGAAGCTCTCCAGAAAGTGTGACCACCTACCCCCAATTCTCTAGGCCTCCGCCTTTCATTCAGGAATAAATTCTGTTGCTTTCATATAAGATTATATCATAAGTAAAGTTATATCTTATGTCTAGAGGTTATTCTATTATACTCCTGGGGCATGGTCTAACATAAACACTAGCCTGGACGATCATATGATTACTTCAGTGATGCCATCCTCATGAAGAAAAGGTGCACATTTGACCACAGGGAGGTTTCTAGAAAATTCCCTTTCTCTAAGCAGGAAACAATGTAGGTGAAGATATATTCAGTCCTAGGTGCAGGGAATAGCAAACTCTTTCTGTAAAGGGCCAGATATTAAATAATTTAAGCTTTACAGGCCATATATAGTCTCTGTCACAAATTCTTTATTTTTTTTAATCAACGCTTTAAAAATTTAAAAACTGTTCTTAGCTTTTAGGTCTTATAGATACAGGTGACTGGTCAGACTAATTTGGTGGGCCATAGTTTCCCAACCCCTATATAGAGAGTCAGTCTTACCTCATAAATCCATCAAGGCCCTCCACCATTTTGTGGACTTTCCACATTATCTGTAGAGGTTTATGATGAATTTACCTTTTCTGACTATCTGAAAAGGGACCGTGGAATTGAGTTTTGTGTATAGTGTGTGGGAGGCATAAAGTTTCATTTGTACACATGCATACTCAATAGCTCTGAGACCACTTATTGAAAAAGCAGTCCTTTCCCCACAGACTTGAAATGCTACCACTGTCATATATTACATGCCTCATTCAGATAGCTATGGATTTCTCATCAGTAAGTACAGAGGCTGGAAGACAATGGAAGGTCCTCTGGAAAGTGTTGATGGGGGAAAAAATCAACTCAGAATTCTGTTACCTGGTGAAAGTATCCTTCACAAATAAAGGTGAAATAAATGTTTTCAGTCAAAATGAAACTAGGATTATTTGTTGCCACCAGACACAAAATAAATGCTCTAGGACATTCTTCAGGCTGAGGAAGAATGACACCAGAAGGTTACACAGCTCTTTAGGAGCCAATAAAGAACATTAGAAATTTTCAGGATTCCTGTGTGGCTCAGTTGTTTAAGCGTGTGCCTTCAGCTCAGGTCATGTGGGATCAAGCCCTGCCTTAGGCTTCCTGCTCAGTGGGGAGTCTGCTTCTCCCTCTCCCTCTGCCCCTTCCCCCACTCATGGTCTCTCTCATTCCCTCTCTCTCTCTCTCTCTGTCCTCTCTCAAATAAATAAAATCTTAATAAATTCTGAATATTTGGGTAAATACAAAACGATTTCTACTTAGTTCCTTTAAAATACAAATGAATACAGCAAATATTCTAAGATTATTTTGTGGGGTTTATAATGCGTATAGATGAATTACATGTGACAACTACAGCATAAAGGACACTGGGAACGGCACGTGGACCATTATTGCTGTAGGGATTCTCTATTCTGCCTGAAGTGGTAAAATTTGGACTCTAGGTACATTATGAAAAATTAAGGATACATATTATAATTTTTAAAATTTTTTCTATTGTTTACCCACTTTCTAATTTATTAATTTTGGCTCTTATATTTGTTATTTCTTTTCTTTTGCTTTCGTTGGGGTTAATTTGCTCTTGCTTTTTGAGCTCCTTAAGGTGAAAGCTTCAATCACTGGTTTTAAAACCTGTTTTTCTAATATAACCATTTTAGAGCTGTACATTTATACCTGTGTATTGCTTTACTTACATCCTACAAATTTGGATATAGTTTCATCATTTGCAGTTCAAAATATTTAAAATTTCCATTATATTTCTTTTCTTAACCCATGAGTTACTTGGAAATGGGTTGTGTAGCTTCAAAATATTTGGAGATTTTTCATATATCTTTGGTTTTTTTATTTCTAATTTATTTTTGTTGTAGTCAGAAAACATATTCCGAATAATTTCAGTCCTTTCAAAATTTGACACTTCTTTTTATTCCCAAGAAAATAGTCTTTACTTGTGATTGTTCCATGTGCATTTAAAGAGAACATGTATTTTTCCATTGTTGTGTGCAGTGTTTCTTTAAGTCAATTATATTGATTTTGTTGATACTATTATTCAAGCCTCCTCTATCGTTACTGATTTTCTGTCTGCTTGCTTTTATAATTACCGGGAGAGGAGTATGAAACTGAAATTGCCAACTATAATTGTGGATTTGTAGATTTCTTACTTTAGTTCTGTCAGTATTTGCTTAATAATTTTGGAAACTCTGTTTTAGTCAAATATGTTTAACAATGTCCAATTTCCTTGATGAATTAAGCTTTCATTATTGTGAAATATCTCTCTTCCCCTCTGATAATATATTTTGTTCTGAAATTTACTTTAATGATATTTATATGGCTACTTTAGCTTTCTTATGATTAGTGTTCCTATTATTTAACTTTTCCTTTTGTTTAATTTCACTCTACTTGTGTTCAGCAGATTTAACATCTATTAAACATCAATCATATTGATGGGTTTTCCTTACTTACCCACATTGGCAGTTTCTGCCTTTTAAATATGATTGGAGTTTAGTCCATTTATATTTAATATTCACATGGTTGTGTTTGCATCTGCCATTTTGCAGTCTTGTCTATTAGTCTCATCTGGTCTTTCTTCCATCTTTTGAGTTATTTAGGTGCTGTTTAACATACCACCTTATTCCCTCTCTTGACTTACTTGACATACCACAATTTGTGGTAAATGCTAGAGATAGAATTACAAAAATTTTATTATATTCTACTGTCAAATATTTTACTGATTTTGGTATAAAATGATGCAGCAAAGTTATAAGAGGATGCTTTCCTACTCATATAATCTGGTTTTATTTACAAACATTTACTGCTGCGTGTTTTATTTATTTATTCTTAAAAAAGACTTTACTTATTTGAGAGAGAGAGAGGGAAAGCATGAGCAGGGAGGAGGGGCAGAGGGAGAGGGAGAAGTAGATCCCCTCTGAATGGGGAGCCCCATGCGAGATGGGGCTCAATTCCAGGACTCCAAGATCATGACCTGAGCTGAAGGCAGATGCTTAACTAACTGAGCCACCCAGGTGTCCCCTGCTACATGTTTCAAATACTACAATGTATTGCTATTATTTTTATTTTATGTAGCCAATTTCCTTTAAAGAAATTAAGAATATATAAAACCTGTTTTATAATTTATCCATATATTTACTTTTTCCCAAACCCTTCATCTCTTCTTGTAGTCCAGAGTTTCCATATGTTATCACCAAACTTCAGCCTGAAGTACTTCCTTTAACATTTATTCTAGAGCAGGTGTGCTGGTGATGAATTCTATCAGCTTCTGTTTGATTGAAAATGTTTTTATTTTGCGTTAACTTTTGAAGGCTGTTTTTTTTTCCTGGATAGAAAATTATAGATTGACAGCTTTTTCTAATAGCAATTTATAGATGGTATTCCTTTGACTACTTTGAATTAAATTTAATGAGAAATCATTTGTGACTCTTAACAGCTGTCCTCTGTATTCAGTTTTTTAATTCAGCCTACTGTTAGGATTTTCTCTTTATCAGTGGTATTCAGAAATGTGACTGTATTTTTCCTTATTTTAGTCTCCTTTGTGTTACTTGGGTTTTTTGACCTGCCTCAATCAGGACATTTACCATTTTTACTGAATCTGATAAATTACTTTTATTTCTGCAGTTTTTTTTACTGCCCTCTATTCTTGACATTTCTCCCTTTTCCTTCGCAAACTCAAGTACACGAATGTTGGTTTGATATTATCTCAAGGGTCACGGAGACTCTTTTCATCTTTTTAGCCTCATTTATCTTTGTGCTTAAGATTGGATGATTACTGTTACGTTTCGTATTCACTGATATTCTTTCTGCGGTGTTGAATATGCTAGTCAGCATCCAGTGAATTTTTCATTTCATGTAATCTTTTTTTTTTTAGAATTTCCATTTGGTACTGATTTTTAGTTTCTTTTTTCTAAAAGATTTTACTTATTTATTTGAGAGAGAGAGCGCGCAGAGTCGAGGGAGAAAGGGAGAGGGAGAAGCAGGCTCCGAGCCTGACAGGAGGGCTCCAGCCCAGGACCCTGGGATCATAACCTGAGCAGGAAGACAGACATTTAACCAACTGAGCCACCCAGGCGTCCCTGCTTTTCAGTTTCTATTTGTTTATTTTTCTGTTTAGCTCCCTTATTGTTGTCAGATTTCCCTTTAAATTGGTGAATGTAGTTATAAGAGCTGTTTTGTAATCCCCGTTTGTTCATTCAATTTACTTGGCTATATCTGGGCCAGGTTCTACTGACTAATTTTTCTCTTGGTTATGGGTCACATTTTCATGCTTCTTTGTATATCTAAAGTTTCGGATTGCACATATTCCTCTAAGCATATAAGGAAATCTTCTTCAGACTTCATACAGGCTAAATTCTCATCTTTATATCTCATGTCATTGATTCGGAGGAGTAAATCAAATTATTGGACCTTTGAGATCAAACCTCTCAGTTTGCCATGGAAAAGAAACAAAAAACAAAGACTGTTTTCTCTGCTTTATGATCGCCTGCAACTTTAAACACATTTGGATTCTAAAGAGTGAATATGCACAAAACAAAGGCTCTGGCAGGCTTCTAAGCAAACCACTGCTAGGAGCTACCTCTCAAGAATGCAAGGTAGATTATGTGTTAATTGTATCTCAGCAAAGCTGGGCGGAAAAAGGAATACGAAGTAGAATCTACATGTTTTAATTAAGCCTGTGTCAAGGATTGAAATTTTGAACACAAATAAGAGTTACTTTTGAAATTTATAGAAAACAAGGAAAAATGGTCCCAATATAAATTTAATGAAACTGCAAGTTTTAAAGGATCATTTATTGCAAGATGCTGTTTTTCTATAAAAATAGACACAGTTCTGTGTACATGCTGGAATGATTACATGTCCTACCTTTAACGATCACGCATCCAAAGCTTTGGGCAAATTATTATTTAAGATAAAATCCAGTTTTCTTAGGTATATTTAATAACATTTGAAGTGGCCTTGCCATAAAAGATTTGAGAAAAGCATGACAAAAGGAAAAATTTCAAACCACAAGAAAATCCCATATATAGATCATGTCGGTTGAAATTTCAGCAAAAAAAATCCAGTGTACAAGCATGGTAATACACACACACACACACACACACACACACACAATGTGTATAGAAGAAAGGGCACAATGGAATAGATTGCAATATCAATTGAGTTTATGTAATTGAAGGTATCCTCCTTTTCCTGTTTTATAATTGCTCAATCTATCATGTCTTTGCTGGATGCATATATTATCATTAGAATTTGATATAATGTACAAAGGAAATTTATGAGTATTCATTATCCAATGCTGAGTGAAGAAACAGTGCCACAAAACTCTGCCTACACTGTAACCACAATATAATTGAAGAAAATAAATAATGGTATGTTCATCTGTGGGTGGATGTTTGTGTGTTTCAGAAAGCTTGTGAGCAAATGAGAGTTTATTGATGAACGGTAGGCAATATTTATTTGATTAAATAATACCACCTTTCATGAATGGTTGTACATCTTGTTTACAACATTTGAACACATGTTCTGCATTCAGCTGTTCATAGTGGTTCCCTTGGGATAGCTTGATTTAGGATGAAGTGTTTCCATATGTCTTTCAGAGATTTGTGTGTTCTGCAAGTTTCTTCACAATGTTTATAATTCAATAGCAAATCCAGAACAAATATGTACAGAAAAAGTTATTGGTGACAATTTGCTGCATTGACCACCTAAGACCTAAGGAATCTGTATGAGCATACACAACAGGATTGAGGATACACCATATTTTACAAGTCCTTTTCTGTTTGAGATGGCACTACCTGTGAATTCCTTGCACTTCTTTATAAATGGCTGCTGTACCTGGGCTTATTGTTAAGAAGCATTTCTAATTTTGAGGAGTGCCTGGGTGGCTCAGTCAGTTAGGTGGGTGACTCTTAATTTCAGCTGAGGTCATGATTCAGGGCCCTGGGATTGAGTCCTGTGTTGGACTCTATGCGGGGAGTCTTCTTGTCTCCCTCTCTCTCTGGCCCTCCCCCCCAACTCGCTCATGCTCTCTCTTTCTCTCTCTTTCAAATAAATAAATCTTATTTAAAAAACAAGCATGTTTAATTTTGAGAAATTCTAAACATACGAGGCTAGTCTTTTAAAAATACCAATATTTCAAAGAATATTTAATGATGTTTAGAAAGTACTCCAGTTACAGTAAGTGCAGAAAATAAACTTGAATACCAGCAGTATGAAGGAATTTTAATTTTACTTTTTAAAAGTTATTAGTATATTGTATAAGTTAGAGGTGAGAATGACATTTTAAAAGTCTTTATTCTTCTTGGGATTGCACTACCTTTACTTTTTGTTTTAGACTTCTCAAAATTTAAACAGTTTGCCTGCAGCAAGTGTTCCTTTTGTAACTCTCTTGGATAATAAGGCTCTTCTGACAAAAGAATAAAGAAATTCTAAGTTCTCTAAATATATAGGTATATGAGCATATGAAAATTGTATCAAATAATGAGGATTTTTTTTCAAGAGTATCTTCAGCATGCATTCAATTATGTTTAAAGAGAAACAAACACACCTGTTAGTACATTTGTATATATTTGCCCATATTTGTACACTTGTGTAAAAATGATGTATTTTTAATCATGGTGGTTATTATAATAAGAATGCAATTAAACTTCACCCAGATTTCACCTGCTGTGTCCATACACACATGGGTGTGAGTTTGGGTGTAAGTATGTGTCTATACATGTGTGTGATGTATATACAGGCCTATCTGATTTTATTGTGCTACCCTCTGTTGAGCTTCACAGATACCTTTTGCAAATTGAAGGTTTGTGGCAATCCCGCATAGAGCAAGTCTGTATGCTGCACTTTGCCAACAGCATTTGCTCATTTGTGTCTCCCCGGCACATTTTGGTAATTCTTGCACTATTTCAGACCTTTTCATTATTATCTTTCTTATGGCCATCTGTGATCAGTATGCCAGTTTATTCAGATGATGGTTAGCACTTTTTAGCAATAATGTATTTTTAAATTAAGGTATGTCCTTTTTTATAAGACATACTGCTATTGCATATATAACAGACTGCAATATCGTGTAAACATAACTTTTATATGCAGTGGGAATCCAAAAAAATTATTTGACTCACTTCGTTGTGATATTTGCTTTATTGTGGTGGTCTGGAACCAAAATCCACAATATCTCTGACGTACACCTGTGTATGTATATATATACAAACTCATATTTAGCTTCATACACAGCAATAAGTTTATATTAACACTGAATTATTCATATATCATGTTTTGGATCATATTTTCCTGTTTCCTAGACAGTTTGCCATTATCATGAAAAATTTGCAAGACCTAACTTTTAGTAAATAAATAACTATAAAGGGAAATATTGATGAAAGATTATTGATAAGTAAAAAATGCAAATGTTTTCACCTTGGAGCTTTAATAGAATACAAGGGTTTGTATTTGCTAGAATACACCTGGATCTCAATGTTAGAAAGATGTACACACAAACTTTATTTATTTATTCAGTAATGTAATCTGTTATATTTTTGATAATAAAATAAGATTAAATTTTATTTTATTTTGTTTTGTTTTATTTTATTTGGGGGTTGGGGAAAAGGAGAGGCAGAGGGAGAGAGAGAATCTTAAGCAGGCCCAGCCCAGAGCTCAACACAGGGCTTGATCTCATGACCCTGCAGTCATGACCTGAGCCACAAATCAAGAGTTGGATGCCCATGGGGCGCCTGGGTGGCTTAGTGGGTTAAAGCCTCTGCCTTCAGCTCAGGTCATGATCCCAGAGTCCTGGGATCGAGCCCCACATCGGGCTCTCTGCCGGGCAGATAGCCTGCTTCCCTCTCTCTCTCTGCCTGCCTTTCTGCCTACTTGTGATCTCTGTCTGTCAAATAAATAAATAAAATCTTAAAAAAAAAAAAAAAAGAGTTGGATGCCCAGCTGACTGATCCACCTAGGTGCCCCAAGATGAAATTTCAAGTAAAAATGTAGGTTAAATTTTTGAGAAGGGGAAAAATCCTATATTTTCTGAGACACACTTGTGTAGTTGTGATTCAGTGTTTGTTTAAGAATATATGTGTACAGGGCGCCTGGGTGGCTCAGTGGGTTAAGCCTCTGTTTTTGGCTCAGGTCATGCGTGATCTCAGGGTCCTGGGATCAAGTCCTGCATCTGGCTCTCTGCTCAGCAGGGAGCCTGCTTCCTCCTCTCTCTCTCTCTCTGCTTATCTCTCTCCCTACTTGTGATCTCTGTCAAATAAGTAAATAAAATCTTAAAAAAAAAAAGAATATATGTGTATATAGGGCACCTGGGTGTCTCAGTCAGTTAAGCGTCTGCCTTCAGCTCAGGTCACGATCCGAGGGTCCTGGAATGGAGCCCCGCGGTGGGCTCCCTGCTCTGTGGGGAACCTGCCTCTCCCTCTCCCTCTGCCTGCTCTGCCTACTTGTGATTTCTTTCTCTGTCAAATAAATATATAAAACCTTAAAAAGTATATATGTATATGGATTATACATATATGTTAGCATAATAAAGATTAGAAAATGTAGATCTTCAAATCATGATACCTGAGGGGTGGCATCATAGGGATTAAATTTCACGTTGTTAAATAAGTGTTTTAGGAACTGCACATTTCTTCATTGAAATCCTAATATTTTTAGTGAATGTGGCAACCCACAAACTCTTTGGCAGTGTTTTATTTACTAAAACTGAGGTCTTGAAAAATGTTAATGAAAATATGATCCAAACCAGGACATACAAATACATCTCATTTTAATGTAAACTTATTGTTGTGTATGAAGCTAATATACCCGTTTTTGTGTGTATATTCAAATGGATGCATGAGTATATGGAAACTGAGTTTGTATTTGTGCACTGAAACAAAATCCAAATGTTTATCAGTGGTAGTAACAGATACTGTTTATGACAGCACTTTACTCTTGATCAGCATGTGGTTATTGTCTGAATCCTTTGGAAGCACTGTGTCTTAGTTACTTATGAGAAAATGACGTATAACTGATCCCGGAGACACAGTAACCTCATAGGGAAGCCACTGAAGACCATATAATAACATAGGAACTTGCCTGTGTTCCAGTGTTGAATGATGAAAGCATCAAGCTAAATCATGTCCCCTCTGACTGGAATGTATACATATTTGAGTAGGTGTATCATTCCAGGTGTAGCATGCAGTCTTGAGAACCATCTAGATACTTTTCTTAGGGTTCCAGACAAAGAATTGCTTCTCCCTAAATAAACCAAGGACTAGTGCCCTTGCCAGAAAATGGAGGAGGACTCCTAGGGAACTTGGGAAACTAGTCAGGTCAAGAACCACTTGTATTGGTGCCTAGATTTGCTCTTCTCTAAGCCCTTAGATGCAACCATTCCCCCCCCCACCCCCGCCCTTAGGCCTGGATCCCTGAGGTTTGCCCCCTGATATCCCAAGACAATTTGGTACCAAGAGAAAACAGTGGAGATATAGTGCTGAGTGAAGAAAAAGTAGAAAGACAAAGACTAGGGAAGTGGAAAATGAGTTCTTGAGCGTAAAAGATGCCAGATGAGAATGTAGGTTTAGGCCCCAGTGTGACTGCAGGTGGAACTCAAAAACAAAATCAGGATGGTGTGAGCAGGTTTCTTCAAACTGACCAAGAAGCAAGGAAGCCATAGTTCCCGACGCCTTTGTCGCTGGCCATATATTTTTTTCACACAGGTCAGGCGGGGGAAGAGGGCATGTGGGCAGTTTTAGATAGAATTTCCGGGACGACACTGCCATCGTGAGGAAATCTCTGGAAGAAGCCCCAAGGCTGCTTCTCTGAAATGACTTTTACTTTGGAAAGGTCCATTCAGTGGGGAGGGTGAGGGGCTGGGCCCCGATCCAAAGCTCAGTGCTCCTCCCGAGGCCTACCTGGAGCTTTGAATAAAGGTGGGGTGCAGATGTAGGAGGTGGCTGGTGGGAAGGCAAGGCTGCCAGCAGCCGCCAGGAAGTCAGGGCACAGGAAGTCGTGGGGTGGGGTCTTGATATTCGCCTTGTGTGGGCGGGACCAGAGGAAACCACTAACAGACAAAGTACGGGGCCTGTGAGTCTCTCAGCCCCTCTGACCACGTGGCGTTCCCTGGCCCTTGGACCTGGGCTCTTTTTGGTAGCAGAGTCTGAGCGCCAAGGACAGGACAATTCCTGGTGGCTTATAGCATGACCCAGTGTGCTTGCTGGAGGTCTCAGGTGCACCCAAATTGGAGCTGGGAGAGTCTGGAGACAAATGAAACTACCTGGCCAACCCAAGAACTGTTACCACTCCTGATACAAGATCAGACTTTGCACAGACTGATGGAAACCAAAAACAAGTGAAGAGGATTGAAGATGAACCCACATTTCCAAAAGTCCTTGTCTGCTGGAGGTGGCACTACCTGTGACCTCGCTTCACATCTTCATACATGGCTGTTGGAGCAGGTACATTGTAAAAGAAGCATGATTGTTTCTAGAAATGCAAAAAACAGGTGGCAAAATTTTAAAACATGTCGAAATTCCAAAGAATATTGATGATGTTTTAAAAAGCATTCAAGATACATGGCAGGAAAACTTGTTTTAATGCTTAAAGTAGAAGGGAATTTGAACATGATTTTTAAAAGTACATATATGTGCAAAGTGAAGAGATAATGCATGGCAAGGATATTTTTTAAGCGGTTATTTTTTCTTATCGAGGTACCATTTGTTTTCTACTTTATAATTTCTCAAAATTTGAATGCTTTGCCAGTAGCAGATATAACTTTTGTAATTTCTTGGAGTAAAAAGGTCTTCTAGGGTTAAACAAAAATGTTTTCAAGCACTCAAATACATACTGATAGGCAAGTATGCAAGAGGTTTAAGAAAGTGCTCAAGACTGCAAAACTGTACCCAGTGTGCATCCAATTATGTCTAAGGAGAAACATACCTCTGTGTGTAACATTTATATATATATATATATATATATATATATATATGGATATATATATATATATATGCGTGTACTTATGTATCATGTGTATGTGCATACATTTTTAAAAAGCAATATATCCACGATTGTCAGTTTTATGGTAAGCATGCTTTTCAACGTGAAATTCTCAGTCAACATATTTATATCCATATTTACATTTATATAAAAGAAGACATTAATGAAAAAATTATAGTTGCATGTAAAGGATGTGAATGTGTCCACCTTAAAGTTTTCTTAGGCTGCACATCTGGGTGACTGAATTTAAGAGACAACCAATTTCAACCTTCATTTATTGAAGAATATTTTTCTTTACAGTTTTTGAAGAAAATTTTAAGGTTAAAAATTTGGTGTAAATTTTGAGAAGTCTAAAAAAAGGAAACCCCCTAATGTTCTGGGAAATGAATATTTAGTGTCTGTTCCAGTGTTAGTTTTAGAGCATACATATGGCATCATATTAATGATTAGATAGGGCAGATCTCAAAATAAGATTCCTGAATGGTCACATGATAGGCATTTGATGTCCTATGTATGAATAAAACCAGATTAAGTGAGAATCTTACTAATATTTTAAAATGAGTCAATCAAGTAGTTCTTTGCAAGTATTTATGTCGCATATCCACGTTTTGCCAACGTTTCATGATAATTTCAAATTATCAGGAATTAGAAGTGAAAATTTTGAATCTAAAACATGTTGCCTATGTAAACCCAATTTAAATTTATTGTAGCTTATTGCATAAATACAGAACTGTGTGTGTGTGTGTGTGTTGACATGATGGAAGTAAATGTGTAAAAGGTTATCAGTGCTCAATACAAGATTTTATGACAGTACTTTTACTCATTGTTATTTTCTGAATCCTTTGCAAGCACCATGTTTTAGTTACGTATGAGAAAACACTACAAGGCTGATCCCTAACAATTAGTGGCATGTACATACGTAATAATAATAATTTAAAAATCATAGGAAGCCATTGAAAGTCATATAATCACATGCATTGGCATGTGGTTGTGTTCCATTGTTAAATGATGAAACCGTGATACAAAAGTACGTCTCTTCTGACTGGAATTTATATAATATATATATAATATATATATGTATATAATATATACATATAATATATATATGTGTCACTCCAAGTGGAACGCTGCCTGGAAATCAGACTGTAGAGTGCTCTGGACCCTACTCGTAGGGTTCCAGCCAGATGGCTCCCTCTCCACAGGCAAGGCCTGGTGCCCTCAGAGAAAATGGAGGAGGATTCCCAGGGAATCTGGGAGTGAGATAAATTGAGAACCACGTGGCCGGGTGCCTAGATTTGCTCTTCTCCATGCCCTTATTCCCATCATTTTCTTCACTGTCTTAGCCCTGGCTAAGAACTGACCAACTGAAGCAAACAGCATGGGGAAACGGAGGTCGAAGCTGAGTGGAAGAGCAGACCTATAAAGCCTTGGTAGAATGGAAATGGAATTCTTGAAAACATGGTTTATGAGGGTAGGTGGTTTAGGCTGCTGATTTTTGAGGGAAACCAGCAGCTAAAGTTCATCTAGCCTAATAGATTTCCCCCAACTGGGCAAATGGCTAGAGAACTTTTTTTTTTTTTTTGCTATTGAAAGGGCGGGAGTGGAGAGCCCAGGAAGCTGGGTTAATTGGCTTTTCCAGAGTAATACTGCCCCCAAGAGGAGGTTTGACAAAACCCAGTGGTGTTAGAACCATGAGGCCTAGCATTTGAGGTTTGGCCTTTTAAGTGGTTGGGTGGACTCTGGCCTTCAGGTGGGCTTTCTTCTTTTCAAATCTGAAGCAGCTGATCTAGTTGTCCTTGAGGCTGTTCTTGGTGAAGAGCAGCCAAGGGGGATTTGGAGATACTGCGAAAATGTGCCTCAGTGGTCAGGTACTCTATGAAGGTGTAAGGTGCCCTCTGACCTCATTACTCTGCTTCAGTTAAGGAGATAGTTGGGAAATCCTGCATCAGATAACTAAGCTGCCTGTTTGGAGTTAATAGTTTGGCTTGCCCATAGGCTAGATGGGGGAAGCTAGACGTGTGAAGGCTGGGCTCTGTATCTGAAGTTAGAATTGTGGGGACTGGGCGTCTGGGTGGCTCAGTGGGTTAAGCCTCTTCCTTTGGCTCAGGTCATGATCTCAGGTCCTGGGATCGAGCCCCCCATCGGGCTCTCTGCTCAGCAGGTGGGAGGGGCTGCTTCTCTCTCTCTACCTGCCTCTCTGCCTACTTGTCATCTCGCTCTCTCTGTGTCTAATAAATGAATAAAAATCTTGAAAAAAAAAAAAGAATTGTGGGTGACAGGTGCAGTAACCCTAGCCCTGGAATTCCTCAAACTCAAGAATTTTGTGTTTACATATTTCGGTTTACATAAAGAGAGAATATTTGGCCAGGGCACGGAAGCCTAAAGCAACAGCACCTTTCTGAGTCCCAGGAACTGGAGCATGACACTGTGACCAGTAGCAGGAGATTGATTGTACCTATTACCAAGCCTAACTACCGCTCAGCTCTTGACACTCATTTCAAATCAAAAGCTGTTTCAACGTGAAAAGTTAAAAAAAAAATAAAATAGAGAACAATAGAAAACAGAAAAAAATAGAAACACCCAGTAGGAAAAGCGGCAGTAGGAAGTGCTAGCAAGCACTTCCCAGATAATAAAAGGCATGCAACACAGAAGTATTAGCAGAGATTTTCAAACTCTTAAGTACCACATTCAATTGTAATCCGTTGTGGTCTCCCATAATGCCCTTCTTCATCATACCCTAAGCAAGCCACTGAAGATGAAGCCATTATCACCCAGTCTGTGTAATGATTTCTAGAATTGGACAAGCTCCTACCAGGTGAGAAGCATTGTCAATTGGCTCAACTCTTTGGAGATCAGTTGGTGGACATCAGTTAATCTTTAACATGGGCATATCGTTTGTCCAGAGACTTTGAGTCTCAAAAGTGGTCACAGAGCCACAGTCCCACAGGAAAGCAGAGAGCTGGGGTCAAGGAGGATCACTGAGGTTTCCTTTGCAAGAGTGGATAGCAGGGAGGAGCAAAGGGTCCATTTTCTGGGTTCAGCTACAATAGGTAGTCTTTGTAAGTCCTTGGAAAGATTGAAATCCATTCTCTGAGTCTTTATCAGGAGAGATGTCCATAACTTTGATTCCAGGAAGAAAAAGCAAAGTGTTGGAATTTTGGGCTCAAACCATCCTAGGTGTCTAATACAAATGCAATGGAAAAATAAAGACTGTCTTTCTCTGCTTATCTACATGTTAATTCAAGTTGAAAATATAAATACATGAGGATTTTAAAAAGCGAATAGGCACAAGGGAAGTATTTGGAAAGCATACAAACAGCTAACAGTGACTAACTGTCTAGAGTGATGTTTCCAATGGCTTGCCTTCAAGTTTTAATTTTACACTTGTCTAAAATCTCCAAATGCTGAAAGTGGGAAAAGCTGATATTCGAAAAATTTTTTTTAAATCAAGAAACCAACATTATACCAATAAGCAGTTAAGAAAAGAGGATATCAAAAGATCTATTTTTCTTTTTAAAATGTGCACAGGTCTAGGTTCATGCAAGATTTAAAGACCTCAGACTTCATTGTTATGCGGACGGAATGGTATTTTCAAATTCTGCTTAACAGAAAATAATACAAATTTTTTTAAAGTTTATTTTTTTTTAATTTATTTATTTGTTTGTCGGAGAGAGAGGGAGAAGGAGTATGAACAGAGGGAGCAGCAGGCAGAGGGAGAATCAGGTTCCTCACTGAGCAAGGAGCCCGATGCGGGACTCAATCCCAGGACCCCGGGATCATGCCCTGAGCCAAAGGCAGATGATTAACTGACTGAGCCACCCAGGTGTCCCAGAAAATACAAATTTCTGAAGCATATTTTTGAAAAGATTTATTTATTTGAGAGAGAGAGGGAGTGTGCACATGAGCTTGGGGGAGGAGCAGAGGGAGAGGGAGAAGCAGCCCCCCCCCCCCCCCCCCCCCCGACGCCGCTGAGCAGGGAGGCCCAAGGAGGGGCTGGATCCCAGGACCCTGGGACCATGACCTGAGCCCAAGGCAGCTGCTTAACTAACTGAGCCACCCAGGTGGCCCTCTGAAGCATATTTGATGTCATATGGAGAGGCTTATGTGATGTAAGATTTGAGAAAACATTAATAAAAGGAAACAACTTAAACTGCAAGGATATTCCATATGTATTATGAAGTCCAAATACCAGCAAATCCTGACAGTCTGCACACACATGCCCACACATAGCCAATTACGTAATAAATATAACATAAGAGAATAAAATGCAATAGATCCAATATCAGAGACAATAAATATTGAGTTTCTGTGAGAGTATCATTTCTTTGTTTTCTGTTCGCTCAATTTACTGAATCTTTTTCGGATGCATGTTATTCTTATAATTTGATCAACAATGAAGGAATACTATGTAATTTAACCATAAAACATCATCGGGTTTTTCGTGAATAGTAAATGCTGTTGGCAAGTACCCACTGTCCAATGTTGAGTCAAAAATTCATGCCACCAAACTCCAAATACAGTGTGAACATGATGGATTTGAAGACATAGAAACATTTAGAGTTTGTTTGTATGAGTGCATGTGCATACAGCATTGTACTGAGGAATGTAGGGTATAATGATTTTAGTCATGTTTAGTGCACCAGCTTTGCCAGTAAATACGCTGATCATGAGATGTAAGCTAAATCTGTTTCGCTCTCATAAACAATTGTATATCACTTAGAATATTTAAACCAATGTATTCATCAAGTTGCTTATTTATAGCGGTTCCCTTGTGAAAGAGGGATCTAGGATAAAGTGTTTCCATTTGTTCTTGACAGACTGTATATTCTAAGAGATTTTTTAAGAAGTCGATAATATATCTGTAATTTGAGAACCAATCCAGAACAAATGTGTACGGAAGTTACTGATGTAAACCTGATTTGTTGGCCATTTGAGACCCAATCTGTTTATATCTCTAATTGCTCACAGAAATCAAGAGGATTCAGGACACCCTGTTTAGAAAACCCTTGTCTGCTTGTGAGATTACTTGTGATTTCACTGCACTTTTTACATGGCTAATGTTATCTGGCACTTTTGTAAGCAGGAATGCTTGATTCTAAGAAATGCAAAATGATGAGAGGCCACATTAGAAATTGGAAGTATTCCAAGGAGTATTTAATGATATTTGCAAAGAACTCTATAATTGGTGAAGAAAGTATGTTTGAATACTTGAAGTACCAGGGAACTGAGATTTTAGGTTAAAAAATATATGAGCACAGGAAGGATGTGAGAATGTATGCAAAAACAGTTTAGAAGTTGTTTCTTCTAGTTTTGATTGGTGCCGTTGATTTTGGCTTTATAATTTCTCAAAATGTTAACAGGTTGCCAACAGCAGGTGTCACTCTTATAATTTCTCGGGAGACCTCTTTCTAGAATAAAATGTAAAGAAACTTCAAATTGGGGAAAATATATATTGATATGGACTATGCGATTTATATTAGGTTATGCAGAAGATTTTGTGCAAAACAACAACCCATCTGAGTTAAATTATAATCAAGGAGAAATGTGTGTGTCTGTGTGTGTGTCTCCTAAGTAAATGGGGCAGTAAAAAGCATTTCTTGTAATTTACTTTCTAAACTGAAGACTTGAAAATTTTATATAATATTCTCAAAATGCCAGGAGTCAGGAGGGAAATTTTCTTATGCAAACAATAATGTAGTAACATCCAACTTTAATATAAATTTATTGTTGTTTATGAATGTAAACAGAACTCTGTATTGCAAGGACTGGAAAGACATCATCCAAAAAGTTATTATTGGTCGTAGTAAGTTTTATGGCAGTGCTCTTTACTCTTGATTGACACAGGATTATTTTTGAACCCTTGGCAAGGATGTCTTTGTCACTGATGAAAATGGTTTTCTGACTGGTCTCTAAGGGATCAATGGTAACACACACACTCTCAATACAGTCATAGAACAACTGAAGGCCATTTAGTGACATGGGCAAGTGCTTGTGGTCCAGATGGTAAATGGGAGCATGAGACTAAATTCTCAGTAACCTCTGATTGGAATATATTTATCCTGACATGTGGCGCAGTAGATTGCAGATAGTAATGAAAGCGATGTTGGCCACCCCTCTTTACCGCACTAGTGAAATGGCTGCCAACCATTCATTCAACGCATGCTTCCATCTATAATCAGGAACTGTAGAATTCCTTAAGAGCAGTAGAAAAGAGCCAGGCAAGGAAACATGGATTGATACCTAGAGATGCCCTCCTGGTTGAATTTCCAGCATTTTCTTTTTCTGTTTAGGCCTGGATCCTTGAAAATTGCCCCCAGAACTAGACTACTTGACAACGGGAAAATACTGTAGATGTAATGCTGAGTGAAGGAGAACAAAACTATGACGACTAGGCTTAGTGGAAGCTGAATTCTTGAAAGAAGAGTCCTGGTAAGAGTGGTTAGTTTTAGGCCCCAGTTTTATTTTAGGTGAAAACCAAAGCAAAAGTGCCTCCTTGTGAGCAGGTTTTCTTAAAGTGGGCAAGATACTAGGTAACTGCGTTTCTGAGCGCCTTTGCCACTGAGTAGCGTTTTTTCAGAAAAGGACGGGCGGGTGAAGATGACTTGAGGGAAGGAGGCGGCCTATTTGCTGGCAAAGCTGGTGCACTACTGCCATCCTGAGGAAATCGTTTAAAAACGACCTCCGCCATTATGGCCATTTGTGTGAGGACTTTCGGTTTAGAGAGTCGCGTTCAGTGGAGAGGCAAAGCAGGCCGTGACCCCAGATTGGACCTCTCTAGTTTCTCTCAGTTACTCCAGGAGTTCTGACCGAAGGTCTGATAACCATATGACAAAAGTGAGGCCAGGAGTAGGAGCTGATCAGTGGGGAGACAAGCCCGAACCCGCCGCTACCAGGAAGTCCCGGCACCGGAAGTTGTGGGGGCAGGGCTTTGGTTTCCTCCGAATGTAAGTGAACGTAGAAAAAGGGCCTGGGATCTCAGTGTGGGCGTTGTTGACGTTTGTCTCCTGTCCCTGCTCTTCAGAGGGTCAGGCAAGCCTGTTCAGTATCCTGGAGCTTTAGAATCTGAGCTCCCTGTGCTAGGAGCACCATAGTGTAAAAACAGTCTAATTTGAGGCAGATGTGCTTGCTGGGAAATCTCAGATAGAAGATTCCAGAACCTACTGCTTGAGCAAGGGGGACAAATGGAGGAGCATTGGAAGCCATCCTACCAAGCCAAGAAGACCCCAGACTTCTGCTAGGGCATCGGAAGCATATGCATAGTGGGCAAAAACAGGAATTCTCTGAGCCCAGAGGTAGCAAAGGCAGTTGCTTCATTCTGACTTCTCAAATCTCAGGCAAAGGCCTGCCAACAGAGCTCTGCTCTGATCTCAGTTCTCTTGCTGGGTTTGGAGGAGAGGGAGGACTTACAGCTTTAGTTGTCTCAGAGGATGCTGAGGTCCTTGATAGCCTAGCTTTCTCCTCATACTTGTTCTTCTCTGTCACTGCTTCATAAGTTCCAGATGAAGATGCCTAATAAACTTGACAAGACTCTTTGGGTGTTGAACACTCTCAGACCCATGCTTCTTGCTTCCAAGATAGTGATGGATGCCTAGAATTTCTTGGGAATCTGCCCTAATTGAGGACCTGCCTAGTGCCCTTCTTCCTTCCTTACTCTGTCTGCATTTGACCTTTTAGAATAGTTGAAGGTGCTTTTGTCTTGTGCTTGGGTGGTAGCTTCCTGTGACTGAAAATATTCATTTCTGTTCCTACTCCATTTAAACCAATGGCAAATGGGTAAGGAATTAAAGAGACAATTTACAAAAGAAGAAATCCAACTATTCATAAGTGAAAAGGCACTCAAATTTACTAGTGTTCAGGAAGCTACAGTGGTCAACAAACATCGTGTTTATGTGTATATCATTAGTTTATAAATATATGTGCCAATGCTTATATGTATTTATTTAGCTATACATACATATGCATGTTACACATATATATTATGTGTATGCACATTAGTTATATATATAATTTCTTACTGCGTATAGGCATGTATATGTACATGTATGTGTACGTATGTATATGTGTAAATATGTACATAAACACACACAATTAAATAAATTCTGTTAAATCTTTTTTCCCCAAGGCCTAAAGCAAAGTCTGGAAGTTGGCAGGAACTAGTTCTATATTTTCTGGATGAATATATGATTGCCTGTACATATTGAGAGATCTGGAATGAAAAGCATCAAAGTGCAAATAGTACTTACCATACTACCATATACTGTTTAGGAAGGGGTGATCATGTCCCTTTTTTATTTCTATTATTTTGGTTACTTTTTTTTCTTTTTTACAAGAAAATGTGCTTTAAAAAAAATTAAGGAACATTTATTTCAGTGTACTTAAAAATAAAATCCCAGGTTATTAAATATCATCAGTAATAAGTCATTTTTAAATGCATATCTACTTTATGCCTGTCTATTTCTCTTATAGGTATTTTAATAGTTTTAAAAATTAAGTTTCGCATTTAAAAAATTGTCTTCTGAAGATTGACATTATGAAAAGTTAATGATGTCAAGGGACTGTGAAATTGAAGTTCAAGTTTTCCCCACGAATAATAATACACATCTAACCCACCCATACAGATAATATATAAGAAAAGAATAGAACAAAACAAAACCTATCAGTGCCTATATTAAGATGATATGATTACAGGTGCTCTTTAAATGCTCCCTGGTAATGACTTATTTTCATGGTGCCTTTATTACATGTGAAATTTAGACCAAATATAAAGTGATTTCCAAAATAAAGGCCTAAAAGAATTATTAAGCTTACAAAAGGTATTACATTACAGAAGATATTCATGATATGATATAAGATGCAACCAAGGTAAGATTTCTAGGTAATGTGACAAGTTGAACACTGGCATGTAATTTTTTTCTCCTAATTCCCCTCCAAAGTAGATACAGAGATTTTTCTAAAAGGTATAAACTCTGTACAGAAAAAGTAAGAGAAGAGACATCAGAAATATTTAGAAGGTGAAAGCAGATGGAAAATGGTAAATGAGTAGTAGACAAGAGAAAAATTAATCCTGATATAGAAGAGAAAGTAGTGAACTAATCTGATTTAAACCAAACCAGATTTTCACTGTGTTCAAATTATATCTCAAAAAACCTGACAGTGCCTCTCCCAAAGGAGGAGGAGGAAGAAAAGAGAGAAGATGAAGAAGAGGAGGACTAAGGAGAGAAGGCAACTGTGACATAAAATGAGAAGATTCTCATATAATGAGAAGATCAGAGTGCCTCCCTACCTAAAGAAAATACCGGTGATTATTCTCTAAAAAGGCTAAAATAAGGATTCTCTGGACTGAGGACCAGTACACACAGTGGCAACCTGGGTCACCTTACTGGAAACAGGACGAATAAGTGACAGTGGTGGTGTGCTAGATGCTGATGAGCACATCCTCTTCTCCATTTGGTTTCTAGAACATGACCAACAAAGCTTTTCCCCTCTAGAGGGAAGGATGGTCAAAGCCTTCTCTGGCGAATTAAACTTCCAAGCCAGATCACTCTATAATGAAGTCCAGAAGCACCAAACAACATTTAAATCAGTCTAGGATTGAGTAGAAAACTGAGGACTCTCAGGTACCTAAAAGGAGGCATAACAGAAAAGATACAGACCAAAACATAGCAGAATTATCTTGGAGAAGACCAACTTAAAGGAAGAAGAGAACTTCAAAAATTAATTATTATCAGTATGGTCAAACAGGCCTGAGGTAATACTGCAACTGTGATAGAAGAAAAGGATACAATGAAAAAGATAAAGTTACAATGAAAAGGAACACCACAAGTGAAAATGGCAAAGCAGAAATACAAAACTCAACAAGGAGGTTGGAAAAAGACTTTACTTGTAATATCAAAAACAAGAAAGAAAAAAAACCCAAGAGAATTAGAGTATATCTGTAAATGCGTTTAATTATCTCAGTAATAGGAGTTCCCAGAAATTTCACAGGAATGTGGAATATGATATCCCATACTGAAAGGGGCCATCAGGTTGCCAACACTGTGGGTGAAAAAATGAGGACATATTGGGAAATTTCAGAACCCTGGTAACAGGGAAGATCATATAACTAACACACAAATATGAAGAATCAGAATGACTTTGAAATTCTGAATATCAACCCTGGAATCTAGAATGTATCAACCCTGGAATCTAGAAAGTGTTGTCTTCAAAATTCAGGAAAAAAACCCCACATTATTTCCAACTTAGAATTTTATACACAGAGAAACTTTTCACTGAAATGTAAGGGTAAAGGTATTCTCAAATATGTAAGGTCTTAAAGATTTACTTCTCATAGAGTTTTTTTTTTTTAAATGCTGCTGTAGCTTGTGCTTAGAAAAAGGAAAAAAGATTTAGAAACAGGAAAATACAGGTTTTATGAAACCAGAAATCCAGTAGAGAAGATATAAGAAGGGAATCCTCAGAATGTTGATGAAAGGAGTATCAGAATGATGGTTAAGCACCAGACACAGGCAAAAGCAGAACACATTGGAGGTGGTCAGAAAATTTTGCCAAGAAAATCAAATTGATACAAATATTTAAGATGAGTGAAACCCTTGAGATATTTTAGATAGCTTGTATACTTTCATAGAATATGAAACAAATTTGTTATTGTCATTATGCATGAGTGAAGTAGAATTTTGAATAACCTGTTTTCATGATCATATATATGAAATATATGATTTTTTAAAAAAATTTTTGAAGTAGGCGTCACACCCATGATGGGGTTCTAACTCACAAGCATGAGATGAAGAGTTGCGTACTCTACCAACTGAGCCAGCCAGGTACCCCATGGATGTTTCTTAAATAACCATGATAAATTAATTAAACAGGCGGAATTATTTGTTTAATGTCTGGAAGACAAAACCCTGAGAATAGGAAAAGATTTTGGCAAGATGTTAATTATACAATATGTGAACAACAACAACAAAAAAATAAAAATACATATTAAATAGAAATCCATTTTATAAATAAATCTTCAGGTTATATTTGCAGGGAAAAGAGCCATGAAATTTTTAAAATTCTGGTTATTATGCATAAAAAGTAGAATCATGACAATTGATTTCTTATTCAAAACTAAAGATTTATTATTCAAAACTAAATAGTTTTAAAGTGGCCTCTATCTTCTTTGTATATGTGGGGAAATAAAGCTATTCTCACCATAAAAAAGTAAGAAATTTGAAATTATGTAAGAATATGGATTCATATAAAATAATGAATACATTAAAGATGGCACAAAATTAGTTTCAGTATGATCCAACACATATTTTTAAAAGTTCACACATAGACACACAAATATATCCACCAAATGAATACATTTCTATTGACGGAATTATTAAATTAAAAAATATGCCAATGTGTGTAAACACATTAAGCAAATATGTATGAAAAATATTAAGAAGTATATAAAAGAGAATATAGTAGTTCCACTTGAAAAGGAGACATTGGAAACAACATGAAAATTCAAAATGTAGGCATGACTGCAGTTGAAATCTTAAAGTCTAATGTATGTTCCCAAGATTCACTAGAAACAGAATAATCTTTTATCTATTCTAAGATGGAGAAGCAGAAGTTAGTTCCTGCTTGGGATGCCTGGATGGCCCAGTCAATTAAGAATCTGATTCTTGATTCTGGCTCAGGCCATGATCTCAGGATCCTGGGACTGGGCTCTGTGTCAGGCCCGCTGCTCAGTGCAGAGTTTGCCTGAGATTCTTCCCTCTCTCCCTCACTGCCCCCCCTCCCCAATTTATGTACTGTTACTCTCTCTCTCAAGGAATAAATTAATTCTTACTATAGAAGTGATAGAAACATGGGAAAAATCATCAATACACACATTTTTCTTCATTAAAAAATAAATAAAGGTACATTTGGTATCCCACGTAAGACTTGTCACAAATCAGTTAAGAGTTATATAGGCCTTCAGAGAAGAATCTTTGGATCTGAGCCAAACAATAGCCTTCCACTAAGCATAGAAGGACTAGTGTGTCCTAAGACTCCCTGGGAAACAAAGAAACCAAATAAAGGCCTGAAGAACAAGTGACAAGAGAAGGCTTCCTCTCAGCATGGAATTACAGCATCTTCTTCCATTTAGTCCTGATTGCCTGAGACTTGTCTCTAGAAAACGACTTGGTAATTCGGAAAATGCTAGAGAACTAACGTTGAGTGAAGAGTTGAACTCTTCTGAAAAGGTGAGAAAAGGTAACCCCTGACATAAGAAGATGTCTGATGATATGGTGGTTTAGGCTGCAGTTCGATTATAGATTGAAATTGAAAGTTAATCACAGTAGCGTAAGCAAGGATCCTCCAACCTGGCAATATGTAAGGTAGGTCTGCTTTCCAGTACCTTTGTCTTTTGTAAGCCATGTTTTCAGACTGGATGGGAGGGAGAAGGCGGCCTGGGGGAGGGGGAGGGCAGGGCTGGGTGATGTTTCTGGAGCACTACTGCCATCATGCGGAAGTTGTTTGGTGACTTCCCAAGTCACGGTATTTCTTCCAGGGAAGACCCAGAAGTTGAAGGATGTTGGACCTGGAGGGAGGTTGAGCATCCCCTGGCTCCAAGCATTGCATTCTTGCATTCATTTCTAAGGCCTTCCAGGATATGTGGACAAAGGTGTGATATAATTCTAAGAGCCGGCTAGTGAGACACCAGGACCATACAGACAGCTACCAGGAAGTCCAGGTACAGCAAGCTGTGGGGAGGAGCTTTGGTGTCCACCCAGTGTGGGCGGGATTAGAGGAAGTGACTCACAACTAAGTGCCCGGCTTGTGATCCTTTGCCTCCTTTCCTTGCCCCTTGCACAGGAGGAGTGAGGCACATGAGGCAGACAGTCTGGGTCATAGAACTCCAGCACAGTCCATTTGGTAGCAGTATTATAGAGCTCGCGGGGGGCGGGGGGAGGTGTGGGGATAATCTTACTTACAGATCATCAACTGTTAGAAAATTAAAATCCAAAGGAAAGGGAGAAAGAATGGAGCATGAACTTCCCAGGTGAAAAAATGCCATGAAACTGAAGTCTATTGGCATAGATTCTCAAATCACCAATACCCAAGTATATTTAGAATTTAAGAAGTTCTCAAATATCTCCTCCTCTCCCCCATCCCTCACCCACCCACCAACATATCCTGAGCAAACTGCTGAACATGAAGCCATCAGTATTGTGCAGTTTATATGATCATTTGTAGAAACAGACAAGCTCCTTTGTGTGGGAAGCATTGTCAGTTCATTTAACTTGTTGGAGGGTTATTACTGTGCCCCAGTTAACTTTTCACGTGAGCATACCCTTTGTCCAGAGACTGCCTTTCAAAAGTGATCACATAGACACATTCCCATAGGAGACATGTAAGCGTTCACATGAAATAGAGTAGGAAAAAAGAGTGGAAGAAAGAAGATAAAAAATGCCCAAGCTTGTTTCTATGGATTGCTCAGCCTTTCTCAAGGTTGTATATTGAGATCATCTCAGATACAGAAGAGTGAGTGGCTCTTAAAAAAGCAAGGGTTCAGGGCTCCTGATACGTTCAACTCCACAGAGGAGGGTATCTTGTCAAGTCTATAAGGAATCTTCATCGGTAAAAGGCTAAGAAGCAGCCACAGAATAATACTTGCTGACCTGAAGGGCCTCATCTTCCTTAGGGGAAAACCAACTGTGAAAGGAACTGTTTCTGTCCTTTGTGAGAAATGAGATGAGGTCTCTGTAAGTGGGTAGGCCCTTACACTGAGCCCTAGGAAAAAGCTGAAAAGCCATTACCTCCTGGGTTCAGAAAATACCTGCAGGCCTTCTCCATTCTTGGTTTGCATCCGGTTGTGTACTGACAACTAACACGAATTGGAGGGTAACCAGTTCACTCCTACTGATATTCTGGAGTTTATTGGTTTGGCATGGCAGAGGGACAGGCACTCCTGCTCAGGCTGTCCTTGCTTCAGGCAATGGGGGCATTTGACTTCTGTGTGAACCTGAGAACTTCAGGTTGCAGACTGGCTGTTGTTAAATGTCACATGGAATGACATACTTTTCCCCATCCCACCTCTGTGTTGATGCAGAGAGGGCCCAGGCCCCAGAGTACAGGGACACGTTGTGCCAGCCCAACTGCCTCATTTTCTTGGGGGCAGGGCCAGGAGACAAATGCTCATAGACAAAGGCTCTGAGTGGTTTCCTTTAGTCCTAACCACAAGAAAGAAACTAAGGGAAGAAACTAAGGCCCCGCTATATACAGTCCTTGCCCCTCACTCAGAAGCTTTTCTACCAACGTTCTAACTTTTTCCAGAGCTTCTGGAAAGCTTCAGCATTCAAGTAAAGGATGCCCAGGTTGGTCACGATGAATTCAGTCATTTAATTAGCCAGACATGTTAACTGCTAGATCGCAACAGGAATGAACGCTAACAGCTTTCGCTTTTGTAAAACCACTTCCTCGTGATGGCAGTGTGGCTCCAAAAGAACCAACCAACCCTGCCCCCAGGTCCTCTTCTCCCGCCCATCCGGTTTGAAAAAAATGCCGCCTAGTGACAAAGGCACCAGCAAACATGGCTGCCTTGAATTAAATCCAATTTGGGGAAACTGCTGACAGTGTTGCACTTTTGCTTTTGGTTTCTATTTGAAATTGAAATCCACCCAGTTCCAGCTGTCCTGTCAGGGTGTTTCTGGAACATAGTACCCTGGAACTCCGGGCCTGTGCCCTCACCAGCTCCAGCTAGTCCATCAGGGTGACCCTGGGGCAGAGTGCCCCACGACCCTCAGCCCACACCTGCCACAGCTTCAGCCAGACAGCTTAATTGTCAGGCACATGCAGTATACATGGACGTTAACTACATAAGGCCATTCCTTCAAGACTGGAGAGGTGGTTGGTTCATTTACTTTATAGAAACACAGAAAGTGAAACAAAATGAGACAAAAATATGCTCCAAAC
Source organism: Enhydra lutris kenyoni (assembly GCF_002288905.1). Taxonomy (NCBI): domain Eukaryota; kingdom Metazoa; phylum Chordata; class Mammalia; order Carnivora; family Mustelidae; genus Enhydra; species Enhydra lutris. The sequence goes on from NW_019154173.1 coordinate 3,202,069, forward strand.
AAAAGGACAAGAAAAAACTATAGAAAAAGAACTAAACAAAACAGAGTAAGCAATCTACCTGACAAAGAGTTCAAAGTAATGGTCCTAAAGATGATAAGAATGGATTAGCTCAGTGAGAACATCAACAAAGAGATAAAAAAAGAACTAATCAGAGTTGAAGAATAAAATAACTGAAATAAAAAATACACTAGAGGAAATTAATACCAGATTAGAGGATGAAGAACAACAGTCTGGAAGACTGAGTTATGGAAAACACCCAAGCTTTACCAGTAAAGAAAAATTAAAAAGTAGAAGAAATGAGGATAGGCTAGGTTAAGGGGCCTTTGGGACAACACCAAGTATACTAAAATTAGCATTATATGGGGTCCCAGAAGAAGAAGAGAGAAAGTGGTGGAAGACTTATCTGAATAAATAATAGCTGAAAATTACCTTAACTGGGGGAAAGAAACAGATATCCAAGTCATGAAAGCACAAAGAGCCCCAAATAAGAGGAACCCATGGAGGGCCACACCAAGACACATAACAAATAAAATGTCCAAAGTTAAAGATAGAGAATCTGAAAAGCAGCAAGAGAAATGCAATTAGTTACATTCAAGGGGAACCCTCCCCCCATAAGGCTATCAGATTATTTTTCAGCAGAAGTTTTGAAGATTAGAAGGGAGTGGCATGACCTATTCAAAGTGCTGAAAGGAAAAATCTACAACCAAGGCTATCCTATCCTGTGAGGATATCATTCAGGATTCCAGACAAACAAAAGTTAAAGACATTCATCAACCAGTAAACTGGCTTTACAGGAAATGTTAAAGGGACTTTAAGTATAAAAATAAAGGCCATAATGAGAAGAAAATTTTGGAAGGAAAAAATTTCCCTGGTACAAGCAAATGTTTACTAAGGTAGCAAGTACATCAATCTTATAAATTAATATGAGGGACTTAAAAGTACTAAAATCAATTATATCTTTAAAAAAAAAAGATTTATTTATTTCAGAGAGCATGAGTGGGGTAGAGGTAGAGCGAGAGAGAGTATCTCAGACTCTTTGCTGAGTGGGGAGCCTGAAGCAGGACTCTATCCCATGACCATGAGGTCATGGCCTGAGCGGAAATCAAGAGTCAGATGCTTAACCAACTGGGCTACCCAAGTGCTCCAAATCAATTATATCTTAATTAGTTAAGGCATTCACACAAAAAGATGTAAAATTCATGGGACACCTGGGTGGCTCAGACAGTTAAGCATCTGTCTTCGGCAGAGGTCTTGATCCCAGGGTCTTGGGATCAAGTCCTGCATTGGGCTTCTTGCTCAGCTGGGAGCCTGCTTCTCCCTATGTCTGCTTCTCTCTCTGCCTGCTGCTCCCTGTGTTTGTGCTCTTTCTTTCTCTCTCTATGCAAAATAAATAAAAATCTTTAAAAAAAAGGTTTAAAATTCAATATCATATACGTAAAACATGAAGGAGGGAATAAAAAAGTAGTGCTTTTAGAGTGTGTTCAAACTTAAATGAACATCAGTGAAATATAGACCACTATATACATAGTATGTTATATATGAGCTTCATGGTAACCACAAACCAAAACCTATAATGGATACACAAAAAATAGAAAGTAGTCCAAGCATAACACTAAAATTCATCAGTCATGAGGGAAGAGAGCCAGAGAGGAAAGGGACAGAGAAGAACTGCAAAAACAATGAGGAAAACATTTAAAATGTCAGTAAGTACATACCTGTCAATTACTTTAAATGCAAATGGCCTACATGCTCCAATCGAAAGACATAGAGTGATGGCATAGATAAAAACAACAACAACAACAACAACAAGGCCCATCTAATATGCTGCCTATAAGGCACTACAGACCTAAAGACATACAGATTTAAAATGAAAAGATGGAAGATACTCCATGAAAATGGAAGCAGGAAAAAACTGGGGTAGCAGTACTTATATCATGCAAAAAGACTTTAAAACAAAGACTGTAACAAGAGACAAAGAAGGGCATTACATAATGATACAGGGATCAATTCAGCCAGAGGAGAGCATTATAAATACCTGTGCATCCAACATAGGAGCACCTAAATATATAAAGCAAATTGTAACAGACATAAAGGGAGAAATTGGCAGTGATACAATAATAGAAGATCATCTAGATGGAAAATCAATAAGGAAAGAGTGGCTTTAGATGACACAATAAACCAAATGGACTTAACAGATAAATACATAACATTCCATCCCAAAACAGCAGAACACACACTTTTCTTTTTCTTTCTTTCTTTCTTTCTTTTTTTTTTTTTTAAGATTTTATTTATTTATTTGACAGCGAGAGATCAGAAGTAGTCAGAGAGGCAGGCGAGGGTTGGGGGTTAAGCCGGCTCCCTGCTGAGCAGAGAGCCTGATGCTGGGCTCAATCCCAGGATCCTGAGATCATGACCTGAGCCAAAGGCAGAGGCTTTAACCCACTGAGCCACCCAGGCGCCCCAGAACACATACTTCTCGAGTGCACACAGAACATTCTCCAGGGTAGATCACATGTTAGACCACAAAACAAGTCACATTAAATTTAAGAAGATTGATAAAATATGAAGCATCTTTTCCAACCACAATGATATGAACCTAGAGATCAATTAAAAAGAAAAAAAAAACCTGGAAAAAAAATCTGTGGGGGCTAAACAGCATGGTACCAAACAACCAAAGGGTCAAAGAAGAAATCAAAGAGGAAATCACAGAATTCCTAGAGACAAATGAAAATGGAAACACAATGGTTAAAAGTCATGGGGAGGCAGCAAAGCAGTTCTAAAAGGGAAGTTTATACAATATAGTCCTACCTTGAAAAACAAAAATCTGAAATAAACAATCTATAAACTCACACCCAAGGAACTAGAGAAAGAACACATAAAGCCCAAAATTAGAAGGAAGAAAAAAATAATAAAGATTAGAATGGAAATAAATGAAATGGAGTCTAAAAAAACTTTAGAAGCAGTTCTTTGAAAGGATAAATGAAATTGAAAAACTTTAGCCAGACTCCTCAAGTACAAGAGAAGATTTGAATAAATAAAATCAGAAATGAAAGAGAAGATATTAAAACCAACAGCACAGAGCGCCTGGGTGGTTCAGTTGGTTGAGCAACTGCCTTTAGCCCAGGTCATGGTCCTTGAGTCCCAGGATCGAGTCCTGCATCAGGCTCCGAGCAACATGGGGAGTCTGCTTCTCCCTCTTACCTTCTCCCCTCTCATGTTCTCTCTCACTCTCTCTCTCTCTCAAATAAATAAAGAAAATATTAAAAAAAACAACAGCACAGAAATACAAAGGATTATAAGAGACTACTGTGAAAAATTATATGCCAACAAACTAACTGGACAACCTGAAATAAATGGATGGCTTCCTAGAAACATATACTCTTTCAAGATGGAGTCAGAAGGATATAGTAAATCTAAATATAGTAAATCTAAACAGACCAATTACTAGTAACAAAATTGAATCAGTAATTAAAAAAAAAGATTTTATTTATTCATTAGAGAGAGAGAGAGCACAAGCAGAGGGAGAGGGAGAGGCAGACTCCTGCCCCTCCCCAATTGAGCTGGGAGCCTGACATGGGGCTTGATCCCAGAACATGCAGATCATGAACTGAGCCAAAGGCAGATACTCAAACATCTGAGCAACCCAGGTGCCGCTAGAACTAGTAATTTGAAAAATCCCAACAAACAAAAGTCCAGAGCCAGATGGCTTCACAAGTGAATTCTACCACAACTTTAAAGAAAATTTAATAAAAGTATTCCAAAAAGTAGAAGAATGAATTGTTCCAAATTCATTCTATGAGGCCAGCATTACACTGAGAAGAAAATCAGATAAAGACACTACAAAAAAAAAAAATTACAGGCAAATATCCCTGATGAACATAGATGTAAAAATGTTTACAAAATATTTGCCAACTGAATTCAATAATACATGAGAAGGAACATTCACCAGGATCAAGTGGGATTCATTCTAGGGATGCAGTGATGGTTCAATACCTGCAAATCAAAAAATGTGATACACCGTATTCACAACACGAAGGATAAAAGTTACATAATCATCTCAAGTGAAGAAAAAACATTTAACAAAATTCAACATCTGTTCATGATAAAAACTCAACAAAGTGGATTTAGAAGGAATATACTTCAACATAATAAAGGAGCTCATAACATAACAAAAAGCTCATAGTGAACATCATACTCTGCAGTGAAAAGGTGAAAGAATTTCTTCTAAGATGAGGAACACGATGAGGATGTCCACTCTTACTATTTTTATTCAACATGGTTATTGGAAGTTCTGGCTGCAGCAATTAGACAAGAAAAAGAAATAAAAGGTACCCAGTTGGTAAGGAAGAAGTAAAATTGTCATGATTTACAGATGATATACTATACATTAGAAAACCTTTAAAGAGTCTACCAAAACAAATTTGAATAAATAAGTTGAGAGAAATGCAAATCAAAACCACAATGAGATATCACTTGGTTCCAGTCAAAATGGCTAGTATCAAAAAGATAAGGGGCGCCTGGGTGGCTCAGTGGGTTAAGCCTCTGCTTTTGGCTCAGGTCATGGTCTCAGGATCCTGGGATTGAGCCCCGCATCAGGCTCTCTGCTCAGTGGGAAGCCTGCTTCCCCCTCTCTCTCTGTCTGCCTCTCTGCCTACTTGTGATCTCTCTTTCAAATAAGTAAAATCTTAAAAAAAAAAAGATAAGAAATAAGTTTTTGCAAGCATGTGGAAAAAGGGGAACACTTACACACTGTTGGTTGGAATGTAGGTTGGTAATACCCCTGTGGAAAACAGTATTAAGTTTCCTCAAAGATTTAAACGTAGAAATACCATATAACCCAGTAATCCCACTTCTGTGTATTTAGCTGAAGAAATCAGAGCACTAATTCAAGGAGATATATGTAATTCTATGTTTATTGCAGCATTACTTACAATAGCTAATATATAGAGTCAAACTACATGCCCATTGATAGATGAATAGGTGAAGAATAGCATAGTACTTCTCAGCTATAAAAAAGAACAAAATTTTGTCATTCATGATGACATGGATGGATCTAAAGGGTATTATGCTAAGTTCAATAAGTCAGACAGCAAAAGACAAATACCACGTTCTCACTTTTAAACAGAATGTAGAAAACAAAACAAATGAACAAACAAATGAAAATTGAAATAGACTCATAAATACGTAGAACAAACTGGCGTTTTCCAATTGGGAGGGGATGAGGGATTGGGTGAAATAGGTGAAGGGGATTAAGAGGTACAAACTTATAGTTATTTTTAAAAAGGGTACAAGAATGAAAAGTACAGCATAGGGAATATAGTCAATAATGTTGTAATAACTTTGCTAATTTAGGCTAACAAGGCTTATCACAGCATTTTGTTACATAATTTGTTGAATTACTATTGTACACCTGGAACTAATATAATATTGTACGTAAAATATACTTCAATAAGAAATAGGAATGGTGTATTTTTAGTAAGGAATTGGATAATTAAGTAGAGAATATAAACAGTATAATCTACTTCAGTGATTCAGTGATTACTTCAGTGATAGTTTATCAAGTTGGACAACCTCGGTAAACTGTGACTTTACCTGTGACATAAGAGGAATGTTGATCCTATTTATAACCACAGTCTTGAGGGAAACTCTGACCACAGCTTTATGATTTCCTTATCATGTTTTATATTTACCTAAATATCTTGATACATTTAAGTTTACATATATACATACAGGTTTGTAATAGTTTATTTTCTTGCATACATTTTTCATTTTATAGCTTTTTTGTATTTTATGAGCATTTTGTAGTGTACTTTTGTTATCACAAAATATTTAAAAATATAGACAAAAACTTTTTCTATTTATGCAATATAACTTTCTGTATGGAGTATTTAGTTAATATGGAATTCTGATAAGTGAACACAAAGTGACCTAAAATATTAGTGTAATCTGTGTGTGTTTTTTCTTTAATATATAACTTGGATAATAATGTACATTGTAATTTTTTTCTTGCTCACTTCATTTCCTTTTCTTTACACATTCTTCATTTTTCTGCACCACTTCTCTATTCTTCAAATGGCTGACCTGTACTGACTACATAATTTGGCAGTATTGTTATAGTCTGCCTTAGAGGGTTCTGGTAGGATCTCAAAGATAGGCTGAGGTACATATTTAACCAGATGTCAGGGTTTGGCTTCATGTCTTGATCAAGTATCCCCACTCATCTTAGCAGTATCCCAGAGGAGTAACAGAAATCTTTGGTAAATAGCCAGAATGAATACCATAATAGTGTAGCGAGGAAAAAGATTTTTCCATCTTGCCTTCTAGGTTTGTGGCTGAGACACCCCTGTCATAAAAATAGAAAGATTAACAGGAGACAAAAAAGAAAAAAGATTAATATATAAACCATCTGCATACAGGGGAGAGACCTAGGAAAACTGAGTAACTCCCGGAAATGGCTACCTTAAATACCACCTTCAGTGAAAGACATAAGGTGTTGCAGGTAGGGAGTCAGTTACATTTACCAGGAAAAGCACAGTAAACAAGAGTATGGTTGTTAGGCAGATTTAAGTCTTTGTCTTGTCCATTGATAAAGGTTTAGAGATTGAGTCAGATCCTTACCACTATAGCATTAAAGACACCCTTACAAATGGTGATTTTCCATACAAATGTAAATTTAAAAAATGTAAATATTTTAGAAAAGAGTAACTTCAGCTTGGTTTTTAGAGTTTCTCTCCTCTGTTTTTTTAATAGATTTTTTATTTCTCTACTGAGAGAGAGAGAGAGAGAACAAGCAGAGCAAGCATGAGTGGAGGGGAGGAGCAGAGGGAGAGAGAGAAGCAGACTCCCTACTGATCAGGGAGACAGATTTGGGGCTCAATTCCAGGACCCTGGGATCATGAGCTGAACTGAAGGCCACCCAGGTGCCCCTTCTGTCTGATTTAAAAAAAAAATAAAAAACAATCCTTGTGCCAAAGATGCATACTTTGGAGTGTCCAATTATGCTCATCTTCAATAGCATATGAAAAAATACAGAAATAATATCAACACACATGCATCCATATATGCAATTAAGCAATGCCAGTATTTTTCTGACTCTTGAAAATTTGTAATGTGGATGTGGCTCCATCCTCTCCATTCCCAATTCTAATTAGTTTGTTCTTTCTGAGCCAAATGAGTTTTTGGATCTACAGGTGGCTGATATGTGTCTTTTCTGGGAATTTCTCCCTTGGGCTGGTTAAGTAAAAGAAAATCAGCTTGGAGTCGGGGGGACTTTGCAAAGTTTCAAGGCTTCCATTGAAATGCAACACATTGTGAAAAGGGCTTGACCTAGGAAACAGGTGGACTAATGATTGAAGGTCAAACAAGTCTGACTTACTTCTCCCTATTGTTACAATATGCCAAAAATCCAAAATAGAACTGAATTTGTTACCTGAATTGTCCCTGCACTTAAGGCTCAGAGAATGCAAGAAAACCAGGAAAAGTTGGGAAGTGTTCTTACAGTGCCTCAGAAGTGGGCTTATAACTTGCCTCCATAGTGTTAATAGTGTGAGCTCTGAAGTCAGGCTAATGTAATTTAAAATTTGTCTCTTTTATTAGCTCTGTGACCTTTGACAAGCTATTTAAACTTTCCCTGCTACCTTTCCTTATTTAGTAAGAATCATACTACTTATCTAGAGGGATGTTGTAAAGACTCAATATAAGAATCTTTATCAAGAGCCTTGAAATATTCACTGGTACATAATAAGTGCTCAATAATTGTTAGCAGTTGCTGTCGTCGTCTAGAAATGTGTTAATCCTGCCCATGAATTTTCAGAATTTTCTTATTCCTTTTAAGCTTGGCTCCTTGAGACTTGCCCTTACCTACTTTATAATTGGGAAAATGCATGAAATATAAAGCTGGTATGAAGAAGAGCAGAACTAGGTCAGTTTGAAATTGAGTTCTTGCAAAAGAAGATCCCTGGTGAGGGTGGATAGTTCAAAGCCTCAGTTTTGATTTCAGTTGGCAACCAAAAGCAAAGAACAACAGTGCTAGCATCTTAAAACTGGGCAAAATTTAAGGCAGCTATGTTTCGTAGTGACTTTGTTTCTTACTGGCATTTTTTTCAGACTAATAGGGGGTGGGAGATGAGAGCTCAAAGCCTTTTGAGGGTTATGGGGTGTGTGTGTGTGTGTGTGTATTTTCATATCTGGAGCAATACTGCCATGATTGGGAAATAGTTTGAAAACACCATAAACTGTTACAGCTTCCTTCCTTTTTGGCCAAAAGTTGAAGGTCATGCCTATGCAAAGTTAGAACAGGCTTGGACCTAAGCTAGGTTTCCCTCGTGTTCTTCTTCTTCTTTTTTTTTTTTTTAAGATTTTATGTTACTGGGATGCCTGGGTGGCTTGGTGGTTTAAGCCACTGCCTTCAGCTTGGGTCATGATCCCAGGGTCCTGGGATGGAGTCCTGCATAGGGCTCCTTGCTCTGCAGGGAGCCTGCCTCTCTCTCCGCCTCTGCCTGCCTCTCTACCTGCTTGTGTGCTTTCTCTCTCCCTCTTTCTGACAAATAAATAAATAAATAAATAACATCTTAAAAAAATTTTTTATTTTATTTATTTGACACAGAGAGACACAAGCAGGAGGAGCAGCAGGCAGAGGGAGAGGGAGAAGCAAGCTCCCCACTAAGCAGGGAGAGCAGGGAGCCTGATGTGGGGCTGCATTCCAGGACCCTGACCCTTGGATCATGACCTGAGCCAAAGGCAGACCTTAACCGACTGAGCCACCCAGCCTCCCCTACTCCCTTGCATTCTCTATGTATTTATAAGAGAGTTCAACATCAGTGAGATCTTGGTGTACAACTTGGAGAGGGAAATGCTAGAACTGAATCAGTAGCTGCCAGGAGGTCCTGCACATGGAGTCATGGGTAAAGCCTTGTTTTCCATCCAGTGTGGATACGATTAGAGAAATCCACATCATATGGGTTGGAGAAGGTGGGGAGATATATAGGGGAAGAAAGAATAGTTGAAGAAATAATGGCCAATGTACACATCCAAGAAGCTGAACAAACTCTGTAAGATAAAAACAAATATGGTCCATATTATAATCAAACTGGCAAAATCCACTGATGAAGTGAAAAATTTGAAAGTGTCAAGACAGTCTCATCATAAACAAGGTGTCCTCAATAAGATTAACAGCTGGTTTCTCTTCAGAAATCACAGAAGCCAAGACATTTAGAGAACATATTTCAAATTATAAAAGGAAAAAAACCCAACCCTGTCAACCAAGGATTCCATACCTAGCATGAGAAGCTTTCAAAAACCTCAGTGAAACTAACACATTCTTAAAAAAAAAAATTGATGGATTTTGTTACTAGAAGATTTCCCATACGAGAAACGCAGAAAGGAGTCCTCCAAGGTGAAGCGAAGACTCTAGACAGTAACTCAACACTGTATGAAAAAATAAAGAGCAAGGATAAAGGTGGCTACAAAGATACATATAAAAGCTAGAAGTGTTGTATTTTGTTTTCTATATGAATTTTGTTTTCTATATGTATTTTGTTTTCTATATGATTTAGAAGGCAAGTACACAAACAGTAATTAATTGGGCACACAATGTTTTAAGATCTAATTTGTGAAAATAACATAAAAGATGTTGAAGCTGTGTAAATGAGCAGGTTGATGTACTCTAAAAACTATTTGTTATTTAAGCAAACTGATGGTTATACTATTAAGGTAGTAATTGTATTCCCCAGGGTGACAATTAAACATTTTAAATATACAAAAAAGGGAATGAGAAAGGAATAGAAGTGCTACACTGGAAAAAATGAATCACAGAAGAAGGCACTAACTGAGGAGAAAAAATTTTTGTAAGACCTAGAGAAAAAAATAGCAAAATGGGGGTATGTCTTTCCTTACCAATAATTACTTTAAATGTAAATAGATTAAAATCTTCAATTCAAAATCAGCTATTGGGAGAATGGCTTTAAGAAAAGACCATCCAACTATATGCTGTCTAAAAGAGACTACTTTTACATCCAGTTTGCACATAGATTAAGAATAAAATGATAAAAAAATTCTATGCAAATAGTTATCAAAAGAGAGATAACACCTGATACAATACACTTTTTAAAAAGATTTTATTTCTTATTTATTTGAGAGAAAGAAAGAGACAGAGCTTGTCTGACCAGGAGGAAGAGCAGAGGGAGAGGGACAAAGAGGCTCCACACTCAGTGGGTCTCCATCCCCCAACCCAGAGATCCTGTCCTGAGCAGAAATGAAGAGTCAAAGGCTCAATGAACTGAGCCCCCCTTTGCAACTGAAATAATACACTTTAAAACAACAATTCTTTCAAGAGAAGGACATTCTATATTAATACACTTTCAGTGTATCATGATGATGTAACAGTTACAAACATCTGCACTTGACCAGCATCCCAAAATTTATGAAGCAAAAACTGAACCAAACCAAAGGGAAAAATGAGTTCTATAAAACTAGATGGAAACTTCAGTACCCACTTGAAATATGGGATAGAAGACCTAGGCTGAAGATAATTATGGAAACAGAGAATGTGAACATTTCTCAAGTATGCATGGAATATTCTCCAGAATAGATGGAATGTTAGACTAGAATTCAAATCTCACCCAATTTTTAAAAAAATCCCCCCAAATTTGAAAAAATTAAAATCCTACAAAGTATCTTCTCTGACTACAATGGAAACTGTAAATCAATAAAATAAAAAATACTGAAAAAGTTGCTGTTTAGTTCTTCTGAGAAACAAAAACTATAATATATATAATTTTATGATGTGTTAATAATATATTAGTATATATATATAATGATACAATATAGTATATATGTTAGTATATATTTGACAGTTAATTGTATTATTTAAATACATCTATTATGCCATGTATGTTATTGTATAAATTTGTTCAAGTCAAAATTGAAATCTGGAAATAAGTAGATGGCCAATGAAGGTAGGTGTCTCAGCAGTTCCATTTGTTACCTAATAGAAACCAAAAGCAAAATGCTAAGAGAATGAGCAAACTGAGCAAGATGCAAAGTCGCCATATTTTCTGGTGTCCAGAGCTCCCTGGTGTTTTTTCAAAACTCGAGGGGCGGGAGAAGAACGATTGGGAGTAGGGCTACCAGGCTTTTCTGGGGCAATACTGCCATCGTGCGGAAATAGTTTGATCAACTCCAAGTCCCAAGTTGTTCCTCCCTGTAAGGCCTTCCAGTTGGGGGATGGCAGGCCAGTGGGAGGCTGAGCAGGTTCTGGACCCATACCTGGCCTCCCGGTACCTTCTTCTCTGTGGCCCAGCAGGAGAAGTGGACAAAGTCAGGGTCTTGGTGTGGCATCCACTAGGTTAGAGGCCCGCATCCAGTCAGCTGCTGCCAGGAAGTCCAAACACAGGAAGTAGGGAGGTGGGGCCTTGGTTGCTTAACAAAGTGGGCCAAGACTTCAGCCGTGCAGGCCTTGGGGGCAATTGTCTTGAGAATATGGACTTTGGAGGTTTCTGTAGGCTGGCTTTCCCCGTGTTGGTGGGTCTGGGCTCACTGTGATGGCAGTGACTTAGCACAGGCCACTGCTGGGCGCCATATGTAGCCAACGTCATTGATGGAGTTGTGGCACACCAGAAGTCTAGACTAAGTCTTGTCTAGAACAAGACGGGCCTGTATGGAAGGAATGGGGGTACACTGACGTGCCATCATGACGCAGAGCATCTCCTAGGATACTGGAGTGGATGAAAACCACGAACAGAATGGAAGGCCTTGAGGGATTATCAGCCCAGCAGCTAGCCATTCTTGTGGCTCTGCAGGCTCATGGTCAATTCCAGGGCTAATTCCTTTCTCCTGACAGGACTCTGGTGCCATTGAGCTCTTGCAAGAACAGACAGGTGGTGTGTTTTGGGTAGTGTCCCCCTGAGAGGGATGGCAGTATTTAGGCCTACCTATATACAGCTAGTGTTCTTCTCTGTGCCAGCTTTGTACATATTTCCTGATGGAAAATTCCCCAGTGACCTTACAAGATATCCAACCTTTTGGTGTGGAGACCTCCAGATAGGTCATGACTCATAATTGTAGAGTCGAGAAGGGTGGCTACGGTTTCATGGGTGCCTCTCTGCTTGTGGTGTTCTTCTCACTCTCTGTTACATCAGTATCTAATTCTTAAAGAAAGGGAAAAATGCTGGCCTGGTGCTCTGCTGTGGCATTCCAGTGGTTCAAGATCTGTTTTAGGTATGGTCTCTGCTGGCTCTGATGACCCAGGCAAGCATTCCACTTTGAAAGGTATGCTTTTATCAATACAGAGAAAAAGAACTAGCTTTTGTGATAGCCTCATCTGTGCCTGGCTCTCTTGTAGGGTAGTCATGGTTGAGTTCTGATGGTGAGTGGACATTGGTGCCATTAGCCACTCTAAGTTCCTTGGAGATCCTTTGGGAAACTTGCCTCATTTCTTGTGTTGGAATGAAATGGCCTCTAACCTTCCCCTCCTGTTTCAGCCATAGAATCTGGACCAGAGGAGCTGGGCTTCCTCCTGTGGAGGAGTAGTTTGACATGAGTGTTTCCTTGGAAGGGTACAGCCGTATATATAGAGATAGTGTCCCATATCTAAAGCTAGAAATGTAGTTGCTCTTGGTCCTGGAATTCTTTAGGCTCAGGACTGTTCAGTTCATTCTTTGCAGACTGTCTTTTTTAGTGGCCATGTTCCTGGTGGTGCCTGTAAGCATGAGGCAGTCCCACTTACTGAAGTCCCACGTGGTAGAGCCAAGTTTTATTGATATTTCCTTTGTAAGCATAGCTAGTGTGTGTATGTGTGTTTGTGTGTGTGTTTGGAGAGTGCTCAATGAGTCTATCATTCCGGTTACTTATGGATCAGTTCAGTTGAGGTATACCAGATATTCCCTTTAGCCTTTACAAATCCTGAATTCCATTGTCTTTGTCCTGATAGGTAGAGACATTCCGTGGTGTGATTTAGGGAGAAAAGCACTGGACTTTGAGGATCAAACCATAAAAGTTTGCTGATAAGCAGTAAGAGAAATGGCAAAGTAAAGTGTATTTTACTCCATGTCTAACATATGTGATAACATTGAACGAAACACATAAACCTGTGTTCTAGAGAGCCAAAATCACTTCTGATTATATACCAATTCAAACAAAATATCTAATGTACTTAGATCTAACATGTAACTTTGCAAATCAGTCTTTTGAGGGTGTGTTTCAACTGTTTGCATCATATATATATATGCATTATATACATATATAATAATTTGTATCTCATATATAATACCATCTTGAAGTACTGAAAAACAAGGTTTTTTTCTGGTAACGTGTGAATTCATTCTCCTCAGAGTATGGTCTGATACAAGCCACAGTGTAATACATAAATCCAATTTTAGTACAGATTTTTTTTTATGTGTGTGTGTGTGAACCTAAATCTGGAAACATATGCAAATATGTTATTGGTTGTCTTAACAGGTTTTAAGATAGTTTTTTTTAAGTTCTTGATCATCACATTGGTTATTTTCTGGATCTTTGGATTCACTATTCCTTAGTTTACTAAGGAGAAAATATTATAATCCTACATCTAAGAGATTAAGTGTAATACATACAAACATACACAAAACCACCATAAAGCCACAAGAACTAACTGAATAATGTTTAATGGCCTAGGAAAGACTGTCTTAATGTTAAATGATGAAAGCATGAGATAAAACTCTGAAGACCTCTATTTGGGATTTATGCATATGTAATTGTATGTATCATGCTGGGTATTGCATGCAGTAATGACAATTGTCTGGTCTCCTTTTATGGCTTATGCCAAATGGTTGTCTACACTTCAACACAAAAAAATGACAAAATGAAGAAAACTCCCAGGTTGTCTGGGAGGTGATCAGGTCAAAGACCACTGGAATTTGTGAATTGTTGGCTTGAGATTTCCAGCCTTCAGGCAATTTCTTCCCTTTTTTATGTCTGAATGTATCCAATTTATCCCTTTTTAAAAAAAAAAAAAGATTAAAAAAAAGGATTTTGTTATTTATTTGAGAGAGAGAGAGAAAGAGAGCACACAGGTGTGTGAGCTCAGCAGAGGGGGAGGGGCAGCGGCAGAGGGAGAAGCGGACTCTGCACTGAGGCGGGGCTTGATCCCAGGACCTTGAGATCACAACCTGAGCCAAAGCTTAACTGACTGAGCCACCCACCCCAGCATGCACACAATTTATCCCTTGAAGAAGAAAATTCGGTGCCAAGGGAAAACACTGGTCATGTAAACCTGAGAGAAATCAAGCAGACCAGCCTAGACAAGGTTGGGTGGAAATGTAATTTCTGAGAGAAGAAGGTACCTGATGATGGTGGGTGGTTTACAGTCTCCGTTTCATTTCAGGTAGAAGATAAAAGTGTGGTAGTGTGAGCAAATTTCCTCAAACCAGACAACTTGCTAGTCGCCATGTTTCTTGGTTCTTTTGTCTCTGTGGCGTTTTTTCAGACGGGAAGGGCGGGGGAAGAGTTCTTTGAAGACAGCGCCTGGTGGCGTATTTGGAGCACTACTGCCATCGTGAGGAAATAGTTTCAAAACATCTCAAGTTATTACAGCTTCCTTCTCTTGAGGCCAACCAGTAAAAGAAGGTCTGACCTCTGAGGAAGTAGAACAGGCTTGAGTTCCAAGCTGAACCTCTTGCCTACTCCCCTAAGGCCTAACAAGACACTAGGACTTTGGCAGTATCTGGATGTAGAGCCTAGAGACCTGGAGAATGAGGGTGCTGCAGTGAGTCAGTGGCTTCCAGGAGGTCCAGGCATAGGAAGTCATGGGACAGGGCTTAGTTTTCAAGGGCAAGACTACAAGAATCCACCCAAAGACAAATGTAGGTTCTTGTGGGCATTTGTCTCCTGTTCTTGCCCCTTGCAGCAAGAGTTAGCAGGCTTTCATATGGTGTCCCTAAGCTATGGTGCTTAGGTCCCTTGTGGCTAAAGTGTCAGAGTAAGATGGACAAGCTTGTTCCAAGGGAAGTTTAGCAGCCTTTGGTAGGATTGCTGTGGATCTCAGATCATAAAACACTCTGGATCCCCACTGCCTGATTAGAAGTAGAGGCTAAGCCATTCTGTCTAATTTTGGCTAGTTGAAGAAAAAAATAAATAAAAGACCTACCCGAGGTGGAATCTTGATTTTTTAAGTATCACAAGAGGGGAGGGCATAAAACTATTTACTGGCTTTTCAAAAGGAAATCAAAATCTATCTTAGGGGCTCCAGCAGCCCTCTCTAACAACACCCCAGGCCCCATGACAGTGTTCCACTTTAGCATATTAATGATTTTGAATGAGAAGTAACTTAAGAAAAAGCCAATGTCAAAAGAACACTCTGGGGCACCAGGGTAGCTCAGTTGGTTGAGCAGCTGCCTTCTGCTCAGGTCATGATCCTGGAGGCCTTTGATCTGGTCCCACATTGGGGCTCCCAGCTAGGTGGGGAGTCTGCTTCTCCTTCCGACCCTCCCCCTTCTCATGCTCTCTCTCTCAAATAAATAAATAAAATCTTAAAAAAAAAAAAAAAAAAGGAACAGTCTGACTCCCCTTTGTGTCCAGAAATCAAGAAAAAAATCAACTCTGTGAGAGGTATCCTCCCTGTACGAGGTTAAGAGACATGCCTATCACCAAAGATAAAAATTTTAGGGCCAAGAAGGCTGTATAAACAAACTTTGTTACTTTTAACTGATTTACTACTCCAGTCCAAATTCTCTCTAGAATTCCTCACTAATCGAAGCCCCTAAACATATGTTTTCTTTGTCCTGTTAATTCCTCACAGATTTATTGTCTTTGTCTATAAAATATAAAAACTGCCTGACTGGTCATTTTTTTAGTTCTCAATTTCATTATTGGGCCTCTGAGCACATAATTAAACTTATTTTTTCCTCCTATTAATCTTTCTCATGTCAATTTAATCCTTATACTGGCTGGATGAATCTTGAAGGGCATAGTAAAAATTTTCCTCCCCAACACCTTGAATCCTGCAACACTAATCCTATTTTATCAATCAGCGTTCTCTATTCTCTGGTTTATAGCTGGTTGGAGACAAAGGTGTCTCATAGGCTTGTCTTGTGATACCTGAGATTAGGTGAAGACTCCCATCAAGTTTTTTATCTAGGCCTGAGAAATCAGCTACAAATCTATTGTAGCTAATTCCTCCTAGACTTAAAAAAATTTCTCCTGGTGTTCCTCTCCACTTGGCCAACCCATTTAGGTGTATGCATCTGTTCTGCTAGCCAAAGTTACAGTGGGCTCTAGTATTTTGTGTGGTCTGTGATCCATAAGCATACCAGATGTTCCTAAACTTCCCTTGGAACAAGCTTGTCCATCTTACTCTGACACTTTAGCCACAAGGGACCTAAGCACCATAGCTTAGGGACACCATGTGAAAGCCTGCTAACTCTTGCTGCAAGGGGCAAGAACAGGAGACAAATGCCCATAAGAACCTATATTTGTCTTTAGGTGGATTCTTGTAGTCTTGCCCTTGAAAACTAAGCCCTGTCCTATGACTTCCTATGCCTGGATCTCCTGGAAGCCACTAACTCACTGCAGCCCCCTCATTCTCCAGGTCTCTAGGCTCTACATCCAGATACTGCCAAAGTCCTAGTGTCTTGTTAGGCCTTAGGGGAGTAGGCAAGAGGTTCAGCTTGGAACTCAAGCCTGTTCTACTTCCACATAGGTCAGACCTTCCTTGTTGGCCTCAAGGGAAGGAAGCTGTAACAAGGTGGGATGTTTTGAAACTTTCCTCACAATGGCAGTAGTGCTCCACATACACAAACAATTCCTGCTGCCAGTCCTTCTCTTGTCCTTCCAGTCTGAAAAAACCACCAATAGACAAAGGCATCAGGAAACATGACTGTTTAGCATTTTGTCCAGTTTGAGGAAACTCGCTCACAGTGCTGCATTTTTACTTTTAGTTTTGCTAAAAAACAAAATTCAACTGAGTAAATGTGAAAATCTAATTGAATTTATGCCTGACTCATGAATCAGGTATCATTCCATCAAGCAAGTAGAGAGAGAGTCTGAGGAGTTTTAGAAAATGGAAGGTTTTTTATAGGCAGGTGGGTGTGGCAACGCACTTATTACCACAAGAAAAGAAAGAATTTTTTTGAGGCTAGGACATCCTTTGGGGGGGGAAGAGAGACTGACAGCCTTTTTATCATGCAGATGACCTCACTTGTACTGATCCGGAATTTCAGATTGAATGTTAAAAGATCACATTCCTGAGACAAATGGAAACTACAATTGAATCTTGGTTTGCTGTCTTGGGGGTAAAATGACTTCATTTTGGGCTTCTTTTTAAACTTTTTTTCATTTGAAGTCAAACTAAGACCTTAAGTCAGCCACCCTCATCAGACATCTTTGTCTTTCAGAAATTAAATTTCTATTCTACCTACCTTATGCATTTCTGCTTTTCTTCATTTGGCATTTTATATCCAGTATTTTCCCTTGGCATCATGTTTTCTGCCTCAAGGGCTAAGTCTGAGACATCCACTTTTGAGAGAGAGAAGAAAATGTTGGAAGTTACCTTGGAAGAGGGTATCTCTAGACATCCCCCTTACTTCTGAGGCTTTCAGAGATTCTGATTTCATTTTGTTATCAAGCTCTGATACTTTCCTTTTATGGGGAATAATCTTTTACTAAGTGCAATAACAGGGCCTCATTAGTAGTCTTCACTATATTCAAAACAAGATTTCACATGGAGTGACACATTTCTGTACATTCCTTTCATAATAGATATGTTTTTAAATGATGGTGTATACTTGCTGTGGGTCTCATTTAAGATCGCAACAGAAGTACTTTCCAATTTCGTTAAATAGCTTTCTCTTCCTTCTGTACCTTAGGATCTTTTCCTTATTATTTATTGATCTGTGTTGCCAGTTTTTGAGTAGAAGATACATTTTATTTGTAAATGGATCGAGAAAATAAAGGAATGCTCTGCAAAAAAGAAAATCACTAATAGAAATGGACCATGTTAAAATTAGCACTGATTGGATTCATGGATATTCACTTCTAATTCCTTTGCGTTACATATACACCAATCTTTAGGTTCTTGTAGAAGACAGAATTGAATTATTTGATTAATAAATATAAATTATTTATTAAACATAACATCATATATTCTCACAATTAAAGAATGAGAATTTTTAATAGTCTCAGAATATTTATATAACTTAATCATTTGTTTGGCACAGAAATCATTTAATAAATTGTAAGGACCTATTCAGCCAGAGCAGCCCCACCCCGGTTGAACTGCCATTTTGCTGTAAAGCTTAAATTGACCTTGCCCCCCAACCCCAGGGGAACTTATTTAAAAGCAAGTCCGGGAAACCAGTCCCAGGTAACAAAGTCCAAATACAAGGGTGGGTCAGGCCAGGTGGAGGTATTCAATCAGTGGGGGCACATACTGTCTCCTAGCTACCAAGGAGTATGGGCCCCGCCCTTTGGGCACATTTTGGGCGCCAATTCTGAACTAGGTGATAGGCTGGTTCAAATGTCTACTAGGGTAAATTGTAATTCAGTTGGTCGCCTAGCATCACTGTGGAGTTTCCTGTGTGTGTTACAATCTCATTGGCCACCTGTGTGTGGCCAGGCCCAACCACATGGCCTTTGCTCTATAAAAGTTAGTCTGGAAAGCAGGGAGGGGCCCTCCTCTCTGGAGGGGTGGTCCCGACCGGTCTGTTTGACGGTTGGTCTGATTCCTGATGCTTGGCACGAAATAAAGCTTTGTTTGACCTTCGCTTTGTATCAGTCTCACTCCTTTAATTACAGACCCATTATTGGGGTACCCAATTTTTGGGGGACCCAACAATATCAAAGTAGGTATTTTGTAGTCTACACTGTCCATTGACCAATAACTTTAGAAATAAGCAGTGAAAAGTTACCAAATCTTACCTAATATGAAATTAAGTAACATGGTTTAGATTTCCTTTGACTCAAATAGGAAATAAAAAGGGACCTTACATAACATCCTGGAAGGAATTAAAGAAAAAGGATATCAAGTCAAATTTTACTATTTAGACACTGTACTCAAAGGACAGTTTTTCAGGCACTTGGCTGGCTCAGTCAGTAGAGCCTGCAACTCTTGATCTTGGGGTTGTAAGTTTGAGCACCATGTTTGGTGTGGAACTTACTTAAAATTTTTTTTTAAAATAAATACAAAGGAAAGTTTTCACCTATAGGCCATTATAAGTTTTTTTAATTAAAGAAATAAGACAGAAAATAATGAACTTATTTTTTTAAATGTTAATAAACAAAGAACCCCCTCCCAAAAATGGAAGGGTTTTCTCAATCATTATAAAAATTAAATAAAAAAGACAGCCAAAAATGCAATAGAAATAATAAATGAATTCTAATTTGATTCTTTGAAGACATCAGTAAAATATAACAACCTATTGTAACTATGATTAAGAAATAAAATGTTAATATTCACAAAACATGATTCAAAGTTAGGCTTCCTTAAATAGGCAATATTAACTTTAAAAAAGGCACTTCTAGCTCTGGCCAAGTGAGGATATTAGAATATTCTCTCTCCAAGGAACAAATACAAAACTGTATAAAATTGACAAAAACAACCATTTCTGTGCTCTGGAAATCAACTAGAAGCATTTGAGAATGATAGTCTTCGGATAAGAAATGTTGGAATCTGTGTTACTCTGGCCTGGACTGTTCTCATCCACCTCTTGCTCAGCTCCATCAATAAGTTTCTACCCAAGTGAAATAAAGACCTTTCTAGATAAAGACTGGGAGAATTCCATGCTAGCAGATCCACATTATAATAAATATCAAAGGAAGTCTTTCAAGCTGAAAGGGAATGACTGTAGATGGTGACTGGAATCCAGGAGGAGAAATGAAGAACACAGGAAATGGTTAATAGCTGGATTAACATAACAGACTCTATATTTTTTTCTTTTCAATAACTGACACAAGACCATATAAAGCAATAATTATTACACTGTATTGTTGGCTATATATGATATATTGATGTATGATTGATATATCTATATCTATATCTATATATATAGATATATATAGCAAGTAGAAAAGTTCAGGGGTATAGAACTATATAGAAGGAAAGTTTCTCCATTTTACTGGAAGTAAGTTAGTATTAATATGATGGATATTTTTATAGGTTCAAATACATACTGCATTAGAACAAACACTAAGAAACTCACTAAAATATGTAGTCCAAAATTAAAAGAGATATTAAGGGATGCCCAGCTGGCTCAGTTGGTAGAACATGTGAGTCTTGATCCCGGGGTTGTGAATTCAAAAGACCCATATTGGATGTAGAGATTACATAAAAAAAAATCCTAAAGAATATTTAAAAGAGAAATTAAAATGGTGCCTGTAAAAATAGTGAACATAAATGAAGGCAATGAAAGTAGAATAGAGCAACAAAAAAGGGCAGTACACAGAAAACAAATAGCAAAGTGGCAAACAGAAATACAACTATATCAATAAGTACATTAAATTTTAGTGGCTAAAACACCCAAATTAAGAGGTGGGTATTATTAGACTGGATAAAAAAGTAAGGTCCAAGTATGTGGTGCTTACAGGAGACATTAAATTCAAAGACACAAATAGGTTGGAAGTGAAAGGATATAAAAATATGTATCATGTCCATGATAACTATAATAGGGTTGGTGTGTCTATAGTAATATTTGAAGAAATAGATTTAAGATAAGACTTCGAGGGGCACCTGGGTGGCTCAGTCAGTTAAGCATCTTTCTTTGGTTCAGGTCATGATCCCAGGGTCCTGGGATTGAGCCCTGTGTCAGGCTTCCTGTTTGGTGGCTAGTCTGCTTCCCCCTCTCCTTTTGCCCCTCCCCCCCACTTGTGTGCTCTCTCTCACAAATAAATCAAACCTTTTTTTTTTTTTTTAAATCAACTTTAAGACAAGGAATATTATGAAATGCAAAGAGGGAAGTTACATAATGAGAAAAAAGTCAATACAGAAGGAAGATATAACAATTATAAATGTATACATATCTAACAAAATATGCAAAGCAAAAAGTGGCTGAAGTAAATTGAGGACTAGATAGATCAACAATAATAGTGAGGTATTTTGAAAGAACTAGACAGAAAATCAAGATAGCATACACGAACAACATCAACTAACTTGACCTAACTTACCACACAAAGCCTGCAGCATATACATTCTTTTCAATTACATATGGAACATTCTTTATGGATGAAAAAATAAGGCTCAGTATTCTTAAAGACTGAAATCATACAAAGTATATTCTTGATCACAATGGAAATAAATTTGAAATTAAAAAAAAAAAGAATCATAGGGTATCCATAAATATTTGGGAATTATACAACACATTACTAAATAACTGATAGGCCAAGGAAGAAATCATAAAATTATAAAATATTTGGAAACTAAGGCAAAATTTAGAAAGAAATTTATAGCTTTAAAGACCTATGTCAGGGGCGCCTGGGTGGCTCCGTGGGTTAAAGCCTCTGCCTTCGGCTCAGGTCATGATCCCAGGGTCCTGGGACTGAGCCCTACATCAGGCTCTCTGCTCAGTGGGGAGCCTGCTTCCTCCTCTCTCTGCCTGCCTCTCTGCCTACTTGTGATCTCTGTCAAATAAATAAATAAAATCTTTAAAAAAAAATAAAGACCTATGTCAGAAAAGAAGAAAGATTTCTTCTTTTATACAAGTCAGTATACAAGTCAGTAATTGTATTTATCCTTTAAGAACCTAGAAAAAGAAGAACAAAGTAAACCAAAAGCAAGCAAAAGAAAATAAATAGTAAAGATACAGTCAAAATCAATTAAATATAAAAGTAAAGCAAGAGGGGAAATCAACAAAATAAAAATTGGTTCTAAGAGGAACATATCTACTAAGTTGACAAATCATTAGATAGATAAAAAAGAATAGGCTCAGAGTATCAAAATTAGCAACGAATTGGGAGATCATTACTGATCTTACATAAATTAAAAGGATTGTGAGGTAATATTATGAATAATAGTATGCCAGCAAATTAGACAACTTACATGAAATGGACAATGCCTAGGAAGGTAAAAATCAAAAACACATTTAAGAAGAAATAAAAAATATGAATAGACCCATTACACAAATAAGTAGTTTTAGTGATCCAAAATATTTCCACTAAGCAAATCCCATATTCTGCTGACTGAACTGATAAATTCTATTAAGTATTTAAAAGAAGTAATACCAATATTTCACTAATTGTTTCAGAAAATAAAGGGTAAGGAAACATTTCTTGATTCATGCTATGAGATCGGTATTCATCTGACGCCAATGCGAAAGACCTCAGAAGAAAAGACTATAGACCAATATACTCCTCATGAACATGACACAGTGATACTTAAAATATTAGTAAACTGAGTGCAACAATATATAAATAGGATGACATAACCATAAACAAGTGGGACTTATCCTGTGAATGTAATAATGGTTTATAATCAAATGATAATGTGCTGTGTAATATTAATAGAATAAAGGATTAAAATTACATGATTTTCTCAGTAGATGCAGAAAAGTATTTGACAAAATCTAACACACATTTATAATAAAAAGGCTCAAGAACCTGGGAATAGAAGGAAACTTTGTCAATCTGATAAAAGGTGTGTATGAGAAACCCAGAGGTAACATTATACTTATACATTATACTTATGTTGAAGAAGTGTATTATGTTCCCTTAAGATTGCTAACAAGGTGCAGATGTTCACTTTTTCCACATCTGTTTCAACATTTTACTGGATGTTCTAGCCAGTGCAAGAAAAGAAAAAAAAAAAAGACATTAAATATATCTAGATTGGAAAGGAAGAATTAAAACGCCTTTGTTCTAGAAAAAAATCAAGGAACAAAAATTACTAGATGTAACAATGGAGTTTAATAAATTCACATGATTCAATATCAGTATATAAATTTGGTTAATTTTTACATAGTAGCAATTAACAATCTGAAAATTGAATCAAGAATACAATTCTGGGGGCACCTGGATGGCTCAGTCATTAAGCGTCTGCCTTCGGCTTAGGTCATGATCCCAGGGTCCTGGGTTCTAGCCCTGCATGAGGCTCCCTGCCCAGCGAGAAGCCTCCCTCTCCCTCTCCCACTCCTCCTGCTTGTGTTCCCTTTCTTGCTATGTCTCTCTCCGTCAAATAAATAAAATATTAAAAAAAAGAAGAAAGAAAAAAAAGAATACAATTCTGTTCACGGTAACATCAAACAATACAATACTTAGGGTAAAATTTGACGTAAGAGTTGTACACTGAAAACTATAAAACATTTATGAGAGAAATCAGAATATCTGAGTATGCGGAGACACATTCCATGTTCATGGAGTGACATACTTATTGTCAAAGTGACATCATACCAAATAATCTGTAAATTCAAGTCACTCTCTGTTTAAATCCCAATAGATGTTGATAGGGTGGTCCTAAAATTTAGCTGGAGATGCAGATAACCTGGAATAGCGAAACAAATTTAAAAAAGTACAAAGTTGGAAGACTTACACTACCTGTAAAACGTACTATGAGACCACAATAATCAAGACAGTGCCATATTGGCAAAATTACAGACATGGATCAATGAAATAGAATTAGGATTCCAGAAATAAATTCTTACATCTACATTCAACTGATTTTGGCAAAAGTACCCACTCAGCTCAGTGGGGGAAAAGATGGTCTTTTTAATGATTCATGCTGGGACATTTGGCTACCCACATGAAAAAAACAAATTTAAACCCTTACCTCATATGACAACTACAGAGAAAAGTTAAATACATAACTTCTAGAAAGAAACAGTAGGAAATCTTTGTTTTGGAGTTAAATAAAGATTGACAAATTGGACTTGGATTTCATAAAAATTAAGAACTGCTTTTCAAAAGATACTTAATAGAATGAAAAGGCAAGCCACAGTCTGAGAGAAAATATTTGCAAAACATATTTGGTAGAGGACTTGTATGTAAAATATATAAGGACCTGTCAAAACTCAGTAAGAAAATAAAAAATTAAAATGAGTATCTTAGTTTGGGCTACTAGATCAAAAATACCATAGATTGGGTGGCTTAAACAAATATTTTTCTTTTAAAAATATTTTTTTATTTATTTGACAGAGAGAAAGCAAGAGAACACTAGCAGGAAGAGCGATAGAGGGAGCATCAGAGAGGGAAAGCACAGAGGGAGAGGGAGAAGGAGAAGCAGACTCCCCGCTAAGCGGGGGAGCCTGATTCGAGGCTCATTCCCAGGACCCTGAGACTGTGGCCTAAGCCAAGGGCAGACGCTTAACTGACTGAGCCACCCAGGCACCCCCAAACATTTATTTTAATAGTTCTGGAGACTGGCAAGTCCAAGATCAAGACACTGCAAATCTGGCATCTGGTGAGAGCCCTCTTTCTGGCTTGTAGAGGGCTACCTTGTCATTATATCCTCACATGGCTGAGAGAGAGATCATCTCCTGTGTTTCTTTCTTTCTTCTTTTTTTTTAAAAAAGATTTTATTTATTTATTTGAGAGAGAGCTAGAAAGCACAAGTTGGGGGGAGGGGCAGAGAGAGTGGGGAAGCAGACTCCTTGCTGAGCAGGGAGCCTGATGCAGGGCCCGATCCCAGGACCCTGAGATTTTGAGATGTGCCAAAGGCAGATGCTTAACTGACTGAACCATCCAGGCACCCTCTTGTGTGTACACTTACAAGGGCACAAATCCATTCATGAGGGTTCCACTCTCATGATATAATTACTTCCCAATGGCTCCACCTCCAGCCATTTCCATCAAGTGGAAATTAGGCTTCAACATATAAATTTGGGGGAATAAAAATATTCAGTACAGGCACTCCCCTGGCCTGCTGTTCCCCCTGCTTGTGCTCTCTCTCTCTCTAACAAATAAATAAATAACATCTTAAAAAAAATTCAGTCCATAGTAATGGGCAAATAATATAAACATTTTACCAAAGAATATATGTTTATAGCTAATAAATACAAGAAAATATGCTCAAACTTCACTATTTATTAGGAAAATGTAAATTGAAATCAAAATATTATGCCACCACAGATTCATTTGAATGGTTATAATTTTGTTTTATTTAATTTATCTTTAATGATTTATTTATTTATTTATTTATTTGTGAGAGAGAGAGAGATAGAACATGTGAGTGAGTGAGGGGCAGCGGGGAGAGAATCTTCAAGCAGACTCCCTTCTGAGTGTGGAACCCAGCACAGAGCTTCATCTCACAGCCCATGAGATTACAACCTGAGCTGAATTCTTAACCAACTGAGTCACCAGGTATCCCTGGAATACCTATAATTTTAAATAGATAATTCCAAGTATTGTTGGTGGTGTGGAGAAACTGGAACTCAGTACATACCAGTGGAATGTAAAATTATATTGGCACTTTGGAAAATGGCTTGACTATTTCTTTAGAGAGAAAAATGTAGGGCACAAAACTAGAACAAGTGGGACTACATTGTATTAAAGAGCTTCTGAACAGCAAAGGAAAATAATACATTGAACCTACAGAATGGGAAAAAGTATTCATAAACCATATACCTGCTAAGGGGTTAATATCCAAAATATATTTAAAAACTCGTACAACTCAATAGCAGAATAAAAAGAAAAAGGAAATAATCCAAATAGAAAATTGGCAAAGGACCTGAATAGATATATTTTTTAAATATTTTATTTATTTATTTGACAGAGACAGAGATCACAAGTAGAGAGGCAGGAAGAGAGAGAGGAGGAAGCAGGCTCCCCGCTAAGCAGAGAGCCCGATGCGGGGCTTGATCCCAGGACCCTGGGATCATGACCTGAGCCGAAGGCAGAGGCTTTAACCCACTGAGCCACCCAGGTGCCCCTGAATAGATATTTTTCTAAAGAAAATGGCTAATAGGTATATGAGAACATGCTTAACATTACTAGTCATTATGGAAATGAAAATCAAAACCACAACGAGATATCGCCTTATACCTGTTAGGATGTCTGTTACCAAAAAAGAAAAGAGATAAAAATGTTGGCAAGGATGTGGAGACAAGGGAACTCTTCTATACTGTTGGTAGGAAAGTAAAATAGTCTAGCCACTATTGAAAATAATATGACAGTTCCTTAAAAAATTAAGAATTGAATGACCATATTATTCAGTGGTCCCCTTCCTGGGTGTATCACTCTCAATGCGCTGATTTCAATTTCTTCAGAAGATATTTCTTCTTCAGATATTTCTAAGATATATCTGCACACCCATGTACATTGTAGCATTGCTCAGGATAGACAAGATATGGAAACAATTTAAGGATCCCTCAAAGGATAAATGGATAAAGATGTGAACTATTATTAAGCCATGAGAAAGAGGGACATCCTGCTAATTGTGTGAATATGGATGGACCTTGAGGGCATTATGCCAAATGAGATTAGTCAGAGAAAGACAAATACTGTATGATGTAACTTACGTGGCCAAACTGATGAAAACAGTAGACTGGTGATTACTATAGATTGGTTGGTTGGGGAATTGGGGAGATGTTTTTTAAGGGTATAAGCCTGCAATTCATAGAGAAATAAGTTCTGAAAATTGAATGCACAACATAGTCCTTTGTGCTGGTCTCAGACTATTGATAGTGGTGCTATTGGTTAGAAATGCCTGGGGGCACTCACATGGGACCATGGCAAGCCCCCACAGACATCTTCCCTTTTGGAACCAATGTTGTAGCTGGACAGACTCTTGTTCTTTGCATGATTGTAAGATGCACTGCGGCAATAACCATCAGGAAACTCTGGGAAAAAACAGGTTTATTATTCACCACTCCTGAAGAGTATAGTGTGCCTGAGGCTACACAGCGAGGTGTTAATGAGAGAGGAGGAGAGAAAAGAGTGTGAGTGAGCACGGGCTTGGGGTTCTGCTTTTATTGAGGCCCAGGGTAGGGATCTAGGGTTTGTCAGTTTCACTATTTGTTGAGATTTAAACAAGAGCAAGAATTAAAGCTTGGGAAGGGAAAAACAAGTGGCCAAACTGAATTCTCTGTCAACCAAAGATTTCTAAAACAAAACTTTAGGAGTAGGGCGACCTGCCTCTTTGTCTAGTCTGCAGTGTGTTTGAGATAGCTGTTTTTGAAATGGATGCCTCAGTTACAACAAACAAGCAAGCAAGCAAGCAAGCAAGCAAGCAAGCAAAGAAACCTGTCCCAGGCTTTTACTACACTTAGTTACTATAGTCAACAATACCGTATTATAAACTTCAGAGTTGCTAAGAGGCTAGATCTTGTTCTCACCACAAAAAAAGAAATGGTGATGATGTATCATGACAGAGCTGTTAGCTAATGCTTTAGTGGTAGTCCTATTCCAATATATAAATGTATGAAACCAATACATTGTTCACCTTAACCTTACACAGTTATATATCAATTATATCTCAATTTAAAATAATTTAAAAATGTAAGTTCAAGATATGGCCCTGCTAGTCCCCTTGAAGGTGTCTACCCATGAAAATGAAAATGTATGTCTACCACAAGGATATACATAAATTTTCATAGCAACATTATTTAGAGTAGCCGCAAACTGAACAATCTAATGTCTATCACCAGGTATATAGATAACCAAAAATGTGGTATATGCCTTTAATGGAATATTAGTCAACAATTAAAAGGGATGAACTACCAATAAATATTACACCATGGATGAACTTCAGAAATGTTTCACTAAGTGTAAAAAGCCCAATTCAAAAGAAAGCATGTTGTATGATTCCATTTTATGAAATGTCAAAACAAGGCAAAGTTATAGAGACAGAAAACAGTTATATGTTTGTGAATGGATGGAGTTGGGACTGAGAAAGCAATTGCAAACTTTGCAAATTAATTTCAAATTTAATTGCAAATTTATTAATTTTGCAAGTTGCAAATAATTGCAAGCATAAGGAAACTTTCAGGTGATTAAAATGATCTAAAACTAGATTGTGGTAGGTGTATAAGTATAAATTTACTAGAATGCATTTGAGTTTTATACTTATATGTGAGTGAATATTATGGTATGTAAATTATCCTCTGATTAAGCTGCTAAAAATTTAGAAAATGAGAAAACAGAATACAAATGCAGGGAAGGTAAAAGTGATGTGATTTCCTCTAGAAATTTTTTTCTCATTGTATTTGAAAAACAAGAGGAAATGGATGATTTTTTTTATGGAATTCATTTATTCATTAAATCTTTATTGAGCACCTGTTCCATTCTATGAACACAGTCTCTCCCTTAAGGATTTTCTATTTTATTGGGAGGGAACAGACAATAAACAGATCACCTTTGTTTATTATTATATGCAATCTGGCGATGTGTAATAAAAATGCAAGATGGGGGGGCGCCTGGGTGGCTCAGTGGGTTAAAGCCTCTGCCTTCAGCTCAGGTCATGATCCCAGGGTCATGGGCTCGAGCCCCACATCAGGCTCTCTGGTCAGCGGGAGCCTGCTTTCCCCCCTCTCTCTGCCTGCCTCTCTGCCTACTTGTGATCTCTGTCTGTCAAATAAATAAATAAAATCTTAAAAAAAAAGCAAGATGGTATATAGATAGAATAATGTGGAGGAAGGGGTTATTCCAAGAGAAGTAGGCCGTGTTCCTGCTATTGGCTCTGGAGCAGTGGATCAGAGGTTTTGCCAAGTGGGGGAGATGAGCTGTAAGAAGAGAGCTTTGAAGCTCTCCCCAAGTTGACTGGCTTTACTTGGAACAGAGTGTAGGGGATGTTACACCCCAAGATAGTGTCAGAAACAATGGAGATGTTGGTGGCAAGCAAGTAAGGAAAGAACTAAGAAGAGCACTCTCCTGGGACAAGAACAAACCTCAAGTCTTTTTGTAAAAATTACAGCTGGAAGGAGGCTTGAAATTAAAGGGATCCCCCCCCCCCAAGTAATTTATGCCCCAGGGGGCAATTACTGGAGACTTACTGCTAGGTGTGATACCACCAAGGGCAGACTGCTTAACAAAAAAGTGAAAGACTGACAGCCTAGCTAAGACTGCTCTCATCCTAGGGTGACTATGTGTGTGCCCAAGGCTGAGCCTTTGGGGGAGTGATGTCACAGGCTGTCATCAGGCATTGCTGGAGGAATCAACTTTGCACCAAAGTGAAAAATAAACAACAACAAGTAGCCCAAGTCTATGTTTGGAGGATCAGTATCCAGAGTTGATATAAAATATTAACATGTTCAGTTTTCATCAAACATTGTGAAGACATGGAAACAAACAGGGAAGTGTAATCCATTTGTAGGCAAAAAAAGCAGGGATGAGAAACTGCCTTAGCATGGGCCCAGATGTTGGACCCATTAGGCAAAATCTTCAAAGTAGGTATTATAAGTATGTTAAAAGAACTAAAATCATGTTTAAAGAATTAAACGAAGGTGTGAAGACAATGTCTTATCATAGAGAATATCAGTAAAGGGAAATGTGTTGAAAAGCACACTCATTGAAATGAAAAATTCACTAGAAAAATTTAACAATAGATTTGAGCTGGCAGAAGAATGAGTGGGGAAATTTAGATCAGTAGAGATTATGCAGTCTGAAGAGAAAGATAGAAGGAAATGAACAGGACCTCAGAGAAATGTGAGACACCATTAAGTACCAGTAAGTGTACCAACATACACATAATAGAACTACCAGAAGGAGAGCAGAAAAAGGTACAGGAAAAAAAACCCATGATGAAATAATGACTGAAAACTTTCTAAACTTGATGAAAACATTAACCTACATACCAAGAAGGTCAGCAAACTCCTAAATAGGAAGAACACGAAGAGATCCACAGCTAGACACTGTCGACACAAAATGAACAAACTTTTTAGAATTTCTAAAAAAATAGGAAGAGAGTTTTAGTTGAGCCCAGGTGAGGACAGCGGCCTGGTATACACAATCTTGGCAAAGAAGAGAGCGCTTCAGAGAAAGAATGTTTAATATAGGGTTATATATGGGTTTTTTTGTTATATCAAGAGTTACAAATTATCATGACAAAAGACATCCCAGAAAATTACAAACTTTATCTTATGCTTTTAGTATGTGCAAGGTACAGGCTCTGGAGGTATGGGAATGGAATTTAGGGAGATTTTTATTTTATTTTTTTTAAGATTTTATTTATTTATTTGACAGATACCACAAGTAGGCAGAGAGGCAGGCAGAGAGAGAAAGCAGGTCCCTGCTGAGCAGAGAGCCCGATGTGGGGCTCGATCCCAGGACCCTGAGATCATGACCGGAGCTAAAGGCAGAGGCTTTAACTCACTGAGTCACCCAGGCACCCCCGGGAGATTTTTCTTCTTATCTTTAGTTTGAAATTTTGACGTGGGGTTATATGCTAATGAAACATGTACAATGTGCGCTTGGTGGAGTGGGGGGGGCGCAGAAATAGACACATGCTTTGCAATCTGGTGAATTCATTCCAACCTTGGTAAAAGTTAAATTATAGCTTCCCTAGGAGCCCAGGAACAGGGCCCACAAACATTAAAAGAGTTGTAAATTTCCTTTATCAATACACCACAGT
Organism: Enhydra lutris kenyoni; assembly: GCF_002288905.1. Classification (NCBI taxonomy): domain Eukaryota; kingdom Metazoa; phylum Chordata; class Mammalia; order Carnivora; family Mustelidae; genus Enhydra; species Enhydra lutris. The sequence goes on from NW_019154173.1 coordinate 3,232,526, forward strand.
CAAAATGTTCAGAGACAAAGAGAAAAATCTTGAAAGAAGCAAGAAAAAAATGACTCCTCATATACAAGAGAACCCTGAGTAGCCGCACTATAACAGACTCTAAGCCAGGGATAGGTGATGGTCTAGTGGGACAAAGGAAATAACCCAGAAACAGGGATGGAGAAATCCAGTGCTAGAATCTGAATGCAGCAAGCTTTTATAGTGTAGCAATTTAGCCTAGTAACTATGTTAGCCCTTCCCCTCCTTGTACAACTAGTGTTCCAAGGAGATCAAAGCCTGCCATCTTGACATTCTCTGAGGGAGACACTTTGGGTTGACTATCCCTGAGACCCTGACCTTGAATGCAGAACAATACATTTTCTACATATTCTGCCTGATAGGAATATAGAGGGAGGACAAGATCTCTACATTCTTGAGATAGTGATTAACAGGGACATTTAGGGTGTGCTTTCACAAACCAGCCTCACAGCATGTACTATACAAACTTCAATAACCTTAATGGCTAAATTATGACCAGAAAACATAAATGCAACATATAAAATCTTATGGAATGCACCTAAAGCAGTGCTTAGAAGGAAATTTATGGCTCTAAGTGACTATATTAAAAAGAACATACTCTCAAATCAATAACTTAACCTTTAACCTTTTTTTAAAAAAAAATTTTTGTTTATTTGACAGAGAGATACACAGTGAGAGAAGGAACACAAGCAGGGGGAATGGGAGAGGGAGAAGCAGGCTGCCTGCCAAGCAGGGAGCCCAATGCCAGGCTCAAACCCAGGACCCTGGGATCATGACCTGAGCTGAAGGCAGGCACTTAACAACTGAGCCACCCAGGCGCCCCCTTAACTTTTAACCTTAAGAAACTGTAAAAAGAAGAGCAAACAAAACTACATCAAGCATAAAGAAATAAAGATTAGGGCAGAAATAGAGGATAAATGACAGACCAAAACCAATGACACTAAAAGTGGTCTTTTGAAAGATCAACAGGATTGTCAAAACTTTAGCTAGATTGGTCAAGAAAAAAGTAGACAATTCAAATTACTCAATCAAGAATGAATGAGGAACATCAAGATGACCACTGCTAAAACAAAAAGGATTAAAGAGAATACTATGAGTAGCCTGATGCCAACAAATTGTGTAATGTACATGAAATGGACAAACTGTAAGAAAGACATGAAAGACTAGAACTGACTGTAGAAGAAATAGGAAATCTGAATAACTATAACAAGTAAAGAAATGGAATTAGTAATTAAAAAGTTTTCTACAAAGAATAACCCAGGGCAAGAGGTCTTCACTGGTGAATTCTACTGAATGTTTAAAGAAGATTACCAAAATTTCACCAACTCTTTCAAAGAATAATAGAGTGACACTTCCCTACTCATTTTATGAGGACAGTGTTACCTAGACACCAAAGTTAGACAAGATGTCACAAGAAAAGTAAGCTAATGTCCAATATCTCTTGTGAATATAGATGCAAAAATACTCAACAAAATACTAGTAAACTAAATTCAGCAGCATATTAAAAAGAGTTATGCATCATGACCAAGATGAGGGATGTATCCCAGTAAAACAAGTTTGGCTTAACATATGAAAATAAATCAATGTACTATATCATATAAATATAGGATAAAGAATTATAGAATAAACTACAACAAATAGTCGTCTCAAGAGATAAGGAAAAAGCATATGAGAATATCCAATGTTCTTTCATGATAAAATCATTCAACAAACTAGGAATATAAAGAAATGTTCTTAGCCTGATAAAGAGCGTCTATGAAAAACCCACTGGTAACATATTTGATGGTGAAACAGTGAATATTGCCTCCCCTCAGGGAAACAAGAATGTTTATTCTCACCACTTTTATTCAATATTGGACTATGTATTTTAACCAAGTTTATTAGGCAAGGCAAGGAAATATAAGGCATATAGATTAAAAAGCAACAATGAATCCTATGTCTACTTGCATATGGTGTGATCATGTATACAGAGAATCCCAGGGTAAATCCACTAAAAAATCTACTGCTCTAATAAACCAATTCCAAAAGATCATTTAAGACATAAACTTAATACATAAAAATCAATCTGAGTTCTACACACCAGCTATGACATTCTCAAAGTGAATGTAAAGCAATTCTATTCACAATAGTGTAAAAGATTAAAATAGTTTTAAATTTAATAAAAGAAATGCAACTCTTGTACACTGAAAATTGCAAAACCTTACTGAAAGCTTTTAAAGGTCATTATTAACAGAAAGTCAACCCATGTCCATGGGTTAAAATATTTAATATTGTTAAGATGACAGTATTCCCCAGATTAATCTTCAGGTTCTACATGATCCCTATTAAAATCCCAACTGAAGGAGTTAAAATGGCAGAGGAGTAGAGGAACCCTAAGTTTGTCCCGTCCCTGGAACAGAACTAGGTCTCAAATCATTCTGAACACCCAAGAATAAATTGGAGATCTGAGAAAACAAATGCTGTAAGTCTACCAGTAGGAAAGCGACCACTGTTTCAAATACACAGCCTAACCTACACCTAAAGGAGTTGGAAAAAGAATAGCAAATAAAGCCTAAATCCAGCGGGAGAAGAGAAATAATAGGATTAGGGCAGAAATCAACGATTCAGAAATTTACAAAAAAAAAAAAACCCAGAACAAATCAATGAAACTAGGAGCTGATTCTTTGAAAGAATTAGTAAGACTGATAAACCCCTAACCAGACTTACCAAAAAGAAAAGACAAAGGACCCAAATAAATTAAATCATGAATGAAAAAGGAGAGTTGACACCCATCACTGAAGAAATACAATTATAAGAGAATATAATGAACAATTGTATGCCAACAAGTTAGGCAATCTGGAAGAAGTGAATGCATTCCTAGAAACATATAAACTATCAAAACTGAAACAGGAAGAAATAGAAAACCTGAACAGACCCATAACCAGCTAGAAAATTGAATCAGTAATCAAAAATCTCCCAAAAGAAGAGTCCAGGGCCAGATGGCTTCCCAGGGGAATTCTACTAAACATTTACAGAAAAATTAATACCTGTTGTTCTGAAACTTCCAAAAAATATAAATGGAAGGAAAACTCCCAAACTCATTCTATGAGGCCAACATTACCTTGATCCTAAGACCAAAGACCCCAACAAAAAGGAGAATTACAGACCAATATCCCTGATGAACACGGTTGCAAAAATTCTCACCAAGATACTAGCTAATAGGATCCAACAGTACATTAAAAAGATTATTCATCATGACCAAGTGGGATTTATTCCTGGGCTGCAGGGGTGGTTCAACATCCACAAATCAATCAGTGTGATACACCACATTAATGAAATAAGGCATAAGAACCATTTCATCTTCTCAATAGAAGCAGAAAAAGCATTTGACAAAATACAGCATCCTTTCTTTCTTTTTTTTTTTCTTTTTTCAGCATCCTTTCTTGATAAAAACCCTCCACCATTTGGATAGAGGGAACATGCCTCAACTTCATTAAAGTCATATGCAAAAGACCTACAGTGAATATGATCCTCAGTAGGAAAAAACTGAGAGCCTGTCCTTTAAGGTCAGGAACATGACAGGGATGTCCATGCTCACCACTGTTCAACATGGTACTGGAAGTCCTCACTTTAGCAATCTGACAACAAAAAATAAAAAGCATTCAAATTGGCAAAGAAGTGAAACTTTTATTCTTTGCAGAGGACATGAAACTCTATCTAGAAAATCCAAAAGACTCCACCAAAAAAAATTGCTAGAACTGATAGAGGAATTCAGCAAAGTCACGGGATACAAAATCAACGCACAGAAGTCAGTTGCATTTCTATATACTAACAGTGAAGCAGCAGAAAGGGAAATCAAAGAATTGATGCCATTTACAACTGCACCAAAAATCATAAGTTACCTAGGACTTAACCTAACCAAAGAGGTCAAAGATCTGTACTCTGAAAACTATAAAACACTTATGAAAGAATTTGAAAAAGACACAAAGAAATGGAAAAACATTCCATGCTCATGGATTGGAAGAACAAATATTGTTAAAATGTCTATGCTACCCAAAGCAATCTACACATTCAATGCAATCTCTATCAAAATACCATCAGCATTTTTCACAGAGCTGAAACAAACCATCCTAAAATTTGTATGGAACCAGAAAAGACCCTGAATAGCCAAAGGAATGTTGAAAAAGAAAACCAAAGCTGGAGGCATCACAATTCTGGACTTCAAGCTCTATTACAAAGGTGTAATCATTAAGATGGTATGGCACTGGCACAAAAACAGACACAGGTCAATCAAACCAGATAGAGAACCCAGAAATGGGCCCTCAACTCTTTGGTCAACTAATCTTCGACGAAGCTGGAAAGAATATCCAATGGACAAAAGGTAAAAAACGGTATTGGGAAAATTGGACAGCCACAAGCAGAAGAATGAAACTGGTCCATTTCCTTGTTATCATAGACAAAAATAGACTAAAAAATGGATGAAAAACCTAAGTGTGAGACAAGAATCCATCAAAATCTGAGAGGAAAACACAGGCAGCAACCTCTTTGACCTTGGCAGCAGCAACTTCTTGCTAGACATGTCTCCAAAGGCAAGGGAAACAAAACCAAAAATGAGCTATTGGGACTTGATCAGGGTAAAAAAAGATCACAGCAAAGGAAACAGTCAACAAAACTAAAAGGCAACCTACAGAATGAGAAAAGATATTCGCAAATGACATATCAGATAAAGGGCGAGAATCCAAAATCTATAAAGAATTTATCAAACTCAACACTCAAGAAAACCCCCAAATAATCCAGTTAGGCAGAAGGCAGGAACAGACATTTCTCCAAAGAAGACATACGAATGGCCAATAGACCCATTAAAAAATGCTTAATATTAGTTGGTATCAAGGAAATAGAACTCAAAACCACAGTGAGATACCACCTCACACCTGTCAGAATGGTTGAAATTGGGGTGCCTGGGTGGCTCAGTTGTTTAAGCATTTGCCTTTGGCTGAGGTCATGATCTCAGAGTCCTCGGATCGAGCCCTGCACCAGGCTGCCTGCTGAAGGGGAGCTTGCTTCTCCCTCTGTGCCTCTTTTGCTCGTGCTTTCTCTCTCTCTCTCCCTCTTTCTCTCAAATAAATACATTGAATCTTAAAAAAAATAACTAAAATTAACAACCCAGGAAATGGCAGATGTTGGCGAGGATGTGGGGAAAGGGGAACTCTCTTATATTGTTGGTGGGAATGCAAAGTGGTGCAGCCACTTTGGAAAACAGTATGGAGGTTCCTAAAAAATGTAAAAATAGAACTACCCTTTGACCCAGCAATTGCACTACTAGGTATCCATCTAAAGGATACAGTGATTTGAAAGGGCACATGCACCCCGAAGTTTATAGCAGCAATGTCCACAATAGCCAAAATATGGAAAGAACCCAGATGTCCATCGACAGAATGGATAAAGAAGATATGCTTAAATGCTTATATATGTGATATATGATACATATGATATATATATCACATATGTAAGCATTTAAGCATATCTTCTTACATATACACACATATACACACACATACATATGTGTATGTATATATATAAACATATATATTTTTATATATATACATACACATATGTATGTGTGTGTATATACACACGTATATATATATACACACACACATATATATAATGGAGTATATATAATGGGATAAAGAAGGTATATATATATCATGTGATATATATATACACATATATATGTATATATATATAAAATGGGGAATATTACTCGGCCACAAAAAGAATGAAATCTTGCCATTTGCAACAATGTGGGTGCAACCAGAGGTTATTTTGCTAAATGAAATTAGTCAGAAAAAGACAAAGAACCATATGATTTCACTCATGTGGAATTTAAGAAACAAAACACATGAACATAGGGGAAGAGAAGGGAAAATAGGACAAGATAAAAACAGGGAGGGAGGCAAACCATAAGAGACTTGTAACTATCAGAAACAAACTGACAGTTGCTGGAGGGGAAGTGGGTGGAGGAATGGGGTACTTGGGTGATGGGCATTAAGGAGGGCACTTGATGTAATGAGCAGTGGGTGTTATGTGGAACTAATGAATCACTAAATTCTACCCCTGGAACTAATAATACACTGTATGTTGACTAAATTGAATTTAAATAAGATTAACAGAAAATCCCAACTGGCTCTTTTGTGGAAATTGACGAATTGATCCTAAAATTCATATGGAAATGGATGGTACCCAAAATTGTCAAAATAATTTTTTAAACAGAAGAACAAAGTTGGAGGGTTCACACTTACAATTAATTGGAAAACATTACAAAGTTACAGTATTGAAGAGAGGGAAGGCTAGCATTAGTACAGACATATAGATCAATGGAATATAATATAGAGTCTGGGAATAAACTCTAACATCTATGGTCAATTAGTTTATGGCAAGGATGCCACAGAAATTTAATGTGGAAAGAATAGTACTTCAGCACATGATGCTAGGACAACTAGATATCCACATGCAAAAGAACAAAGTTGGAAACTTAACCAAGGCAAAAGACTTGTACACTAAAAACCAGAAAGCATTGCTGAAAGAAATTAAAGAAGATGTAAATTGATGGGAAGACCTCTTATGTTTATGGATTGTAAGACTTAACATTGGTAAGATGTCAGTACTACCCAAATCAATATACAGATTCTATGCAATCCCTATCAAAATCCTAACGACCTTTGCAAAAATAGGAAAATCCATCCTGAAAGCTTATATGGAATCTCAAGGGACCTTGATAGCCAAAACACTTTTGAAAAAGAAAAACAAATTTGATGTTTTAATAATTTCTGATTTAAAAACTTACTGCAAAATTATAATAATAAAAAAAATGGTGGTCCTGGCATAAATACAGACATATAGACCAATGGAATAGAATAGAGAGCTCAGAAATAAACTTTTGTATATATAATGATATGATTTTTAAAAAAGATTTTATTTAGGGGTGCCTGGGTGGCTCAGTGGGTTAAAGCCTCTGCCTTCAGCTCAGGTCATGGTCCCAGTGTCCTGGGATCGAGCCCCGCATCGGGCTCCCTGCCCGGCAGGGGCCTGCTTCCTCTTCTCTCTCTCTGCTTACTTGTGATCTCAAATGTCAAATAGATGAATAAATGTCAAATAGATGAATAAAATCTTAAAAGATTTTATTTATTCATTTGACAGAGAGACAGCGAGAGAGAGAACACAAGCAGGGGCAGTGGGAGAGGGAGAAGAAGGCTTCCTGCTAAGCAGGGAGCCCGATGTGAGGCTTGTTTCCAGGATCCTGAGATCATGACCTGAACCGAAGGCAGAGGCTTAACCAACTGAGTAACCCAGACACCCCTGATCATCAAATTTTTGACAAAGTATTAGTACCATTCAATGGGAAAAGTAGAGTCTTTTCAACAAATGGTGCTGGGGAAAGTGGATATCCACATGCAAAAGAATAATGATTCTTATCTTACGCCATATACAAAAATTAACACAAAATGGATCAAAGACTTAAATTGTGAAACTCTTAGAAGAAAACATAGTGGAAAATCTTCATGCCATTGGATTTGGCAACGATTTCTTGGGTATGACACCAAAGTATGGGCAACAAAAGTACAAATAGATAAATTAGACTATATCCAAATTTAAAACTTCTCTGCAGGGAAGGACACAATTGACTGAGTGAAAAGGCAATCTACAGAATGGGAGTAAATATTTGCAAGTCATATTTCTGAAAAGAGGTTACTATTCAGAAGGTATATGGAACTTCTAAAACCATAGACGTTCTTCTAAAAATATAGACCTGTTAAGTGAGATAAGTCTGTCACTAAAAAATAAATACTGTATAATTCTAATTATATGAATTATCCAGAGTAGTCAAACTCAGAAACAGAAAGTAAAATGGTGGTTGCCAGGAGTTGGGGGGAGGGACAAATGAGGAGTTGCTGATTAATGGATATGAAAAAGTTCTGGAGATTGGTGGCACATCAATGAAAATATACTTACTACTGAACTGTACACTTAAAGTGATTAAGTTGGTAAACGTTATGTGTATTTTGCCACAGTCTTTTTTTTAAGATTTTATTTATTTATTTGACAGAGAGAGAGATCACAAGTAGGCAGAGAGGCAGGCAGAGAGAGGAGGAAGCAGGCTCCCTGCTGAACAGAGAGCTCTGGCTCGATCCCAGGACCCTGAGATCACAACCTGAGCCGAAGGCAGAGGCTTTAACCCACTGAGCCACCCAGGCGCCCCTATTTTGCCACAATTTAAAAAGTTATTCTTACGTATCAAGACCAGTGAATTTAAATCATGTTCTGGAGATAACCTAATACGTCACTAGCCTAACAAGGTGATAAAATTGCTTGACCACTCACTTTGTATTGCTCACTCTAAGTATAAATACTGTGTTTTTGGTATTATGCATTATTTCATAGAATCAAATTTGAATCACATTCTCAATCAAGATTTAAACAATAATTAGAATTGTGAAGTCATCTGATCTGAAGTCAAAGGGACGATAGTGAGTCCTGTCCTTCTAGGGAATAAGACCCTTCCTGAAAGTGAATATGACCCTTTATATGCTGCTCCAGCTCTTGCTAACTCATTAAATGCAACAACAACAACAACAAATATAGCCAAGTAGATTAGTGGAAACAAATAGAAATTTCAGATATGGATCCCAGTGTATATGAATTAATATATGACAAAAGGTGTTTTGTGTCTGCTAGCAAAGGGTGGTTTCTTTATAAATGAAGCCAGAATAATTGAATATTTATGGAATAAATCTAAGCCAGCCTTTTTTCTTACACCTTTAGAAAAATAACATACAGATGGATTGATGCCTTAAATAAAACAATACAATATTATAAGAAAACTGGAGATGCTATTTCATAATCTTCATATAGGAAAAGAGCTTCATAAGACAGGTGACCCAGAGGCCACTAGTTATAAAAGCATTGACACATTCAAATCCACTAAAATTAACAAACTTTATATATCAAAAATCACTAAAGACAAAACCAAAAGATAAACAGTAAACTGAAATATATGGCATACATTTTACACAAAGACTAGTATATCTTGTTCAGAGTAAAGCAATGGAACCAATGGAAAAATGGATAATCAACAAGATATTTTCAGAAGAGAAAAGACAGATGTCTGATAAACACACAAAAAGAGGGGATGTCTGGATGGCTCAGTTGGTTAAGTAACCAACTCTTGATTTTGGCTCAGGTCATGAACTTGGGGTCCTGAGATTGGGTTCCATGCTCAGCTAGGAGTCCATGGGAGATTTTCTCTCTTCTTCTCCCTTTTCCCCTCCTCCCACTCAGGTGCTCACTCTCTCTCTCTCAAATAAATACATTTTAAAAAGAAAACACATGAAAAGGTGCTTCATTATCCGTGAGGGAAATGCAAAGTGGAACAATAACTGAAGGAAACAAAACATCCCCTGCTGGTGAAAATGGAGAGGGAAGGAGCCATGTGCATGCTGTTGGGGTGTATATGTGGGTGGGGGGTAAATTACTGAAAGCTTTTTATGAAATTGTTATGGTAATGTATGGCAACAGTAAAAATACACGTGTTCTTTCATGAGTCATACTCACTTTGGGGAAGCAATCTTTTGGGAATAAAAGCACTAATGCACAATAATATATGTACAAAATGTTTATTTCAGCTTTATTTGTGCTGTCAAAAACCTGAAACCAAACTGAAGTTTCACCTAGAAGGGAAAGGAGTAGTTGAATAAAATAAGATTCTATCGGCTATCAATTATTATGCAACTGTTTAAAAAAACTATGTATATGTAATATATAGAATCAGTTGACTTGGATGAATATCAATCCTATACTAAGAAAAACGATTCAGAGTAAACAATTGCAGTTTTGTAAAAACAAGTTGTTTTTGTAAAAGCAACAGAACAAGTTTTATAAAAACAATTGCAAGTTTTGTAAAAACAAGTAACCATCTATTTCTGTTTATATAGCATTATGTTTACTTTGAAGAAATGGAGAAATGACTTTTTCTTCATGCATCTTTTATAGCATATGTAATTTTGTAATTACATTTTAAAATAAACAATTTTAAATTGTAAATAAATGTTACTTGTCTTTATGTTCATATATTTTTTTTTTGGCAAGACAGAATTACCATTTACTAAACTTTTTTTAGCTACTCATTATAGTTCAGCATTTCTCCTGTGGAGAGTTGTGTTTGTGGGTATGTGTTAAATTACCCGGGATGGGTTTTGTTTTTGTTTTTATTTTTTTTTTTTTTTATGTTTTAATGTATAACTGCCTTTGTCCTTTCCTTCCTCCCACCCTTCCAGGGATGATGGGTGCAAGTGGGCAGGGCATTTATATTTTTTAAGTTTTATAAGCATTTCTGCAGTCCCTGGTTGACAACTACCAAGTCCATAGCTGCATATGCCCTGATTGAAGCTAGGAATGGTGGCTGGGTTTTAATAAAATAATGCATTTTCCTAAGTAAGAAAAGTCATGGCTTATTTTTCTTGAAATTGTGTTCTCTGGAGGAAGAGATTGCCTTATAATTTTCACAGTTTGTTTAGTAATTTTGTTCTCTGTGAGAGACCTTACGACATTTTAAAAATCACCTCTAGGAGAAATGCTTTGAAAGCATTAACCAAATTGAATCATAAGAAATACATTTCTGAATCTCATTTTTATTTTTTTTTAATTTTTGAAAAATATTTATTTATTTATTTATTTATTTATTTGAGAGGGGGAGGGGCAGAGGGAGAGAGAGAGAGAGAATCTCAAGCCGAGTCCTCACTGAGCATGGGGCATGCAGTGGGGATCCTTGCACAGGACTCTGTCTGAGGACCTGAGATCCAGACCTGAGTGGAAACCAAGAACCCCTGGCTTAAGGAACTGAGCCGCCCAGGTGCCCCTCTGAATCTCATCTTCAGTGAGGTTACCTTCAGCGGTTCTCAACACACTGGGTCGTTCACACCATATGGAAACAGCCCTCAGACTCCTTTGTGGGATTTAGTTTCATTCATTCTGACTAGTCCTTGTTCCCTGCTCACTTTGGAATCTTTCTGCTTTCGGACCTGAACATCCCATTCCCTTGGTTTATAGCAGCATCCCTTCCTTCAACTGAACTAATGTGGAACCAGATGTTTCATATGGCTTTTGAAGTTCTAATTTTTGCTTTTGCTCATTAATTATGGTTCATGCTGAGCTACTTGGTTACGTGGGTCCTAGGAGCAACTGTGAACATATCTTGTCCATTCTAGCAGGCTCCTCAAGTCCCTCACCCAGCGCCACGCTCTGTGAGCAGAGAGAGCAGTGCTGGGGCCCCGGCTGCAGCCTGTCTGCCCACCAGGGTGAGGACACAGTGGGCGGGCCCTCAGCCCAGAGCCAGCTTCTCTCTGGGACACCACTTCCTGACCCTCCACCTCTGGTTCTGAAATTGTACGCGTCACAAAAGCCACGGTGGACCTGAGGACAGCTACCGGGAAAGGCCCCAGCGTTGCTTTCACAAATGACTCAAGGAGGGGGTGACTTTCACAGATCCTCCCGCCCTTCCCCTGCACCCCCAAGTGAAGGACCCCCCTGCTCTGCCCTCGCATCTCCCAACTGGCCAGCGTCACACAGGCTCGGGCTCATCCTGCGTCGGTTGTCCTATGCTCCAGTGACCGCTAGGTGCCGACAGAGACCTGGCAGGACGCCTGGCCTCTTCTAGGGCTGAGGGCAACCTTTGCGTGGGTTCAGTTTGTCCTTGCCCAAGGGGGAAATGAGGGCCCAGGACCAAAGAGTGACCCCAGATCTGCCCCCTCAATCGCTCACAGGGAATAAAGGTTGGAAACTACTCCCTGCTCGCACCTGGGACATTCTCCTTTCGCAGTCCTCTCCCTGCCCTGATCACAGTGTGTAGGGATAGCTCCACCACTCAGATCCACTAGGATAGGTGCTGCCAATGTAGCTGCCTTTGCTGTCCCTGTGTTCCCCAAACCTACAGCCTCCCTCCCCCAGGTGGTAGTGGATGGCGAGCCAGGTTCTCTCTGGACTCCAGCATAACCCATCATCTAGGAGCACTGTGGGCGGGACTAAGGACAAGGGCCACATTTTAGTAGATGTGAGACTGAGCTCATCATTTAGCTTCTCTGTGCCTACCTTTCCTCATGGACACAGTGAGAATTGTAATGGTACCTACCTCATGGGGCTATTCTGGGAATGAAAGGATTCCTTGTTTCTAAAACACTTACAACAATACCTGGCATGTAGTAAGTACTCAGTATACCTTAGCCATTCCAATTTGTCCTATTGGATCCTTGCAGTAAGGTCTTAGAATTATTTATTTTATTTGGCGTTCTGCATTTGTAGCTCCTAATTTTTGATTATGGTTTGTAATTTTTCTTTAAATTCAATGGTTTGCTTACTCTTTTTATCTGTTAGAATGGATTCGCTCCAATAAAGTACAAGTTTGGCTCTACAAAATTTTATCTAGGTTCCTTGCTTTTTCAACCGTGTCTAACACTTGTTTGATACTTTTTGATTCTGGTTATCTACACAGCCTTGGCTTTGATGGTGGTGTTGCTGTCCTCTGGGTTGTGACAGCTCTGAGAGTGTATTACTGGAGTCAGTATTTTCTGGGAACAGAAACAAGAGAAACTAGAATCTTATCCCTTCACCCACAGGTAGAAAAGCCTCCCTTCTGATATAAAGATTGGACCCTGGAAATATAGATTCAGAGATCCTATAGAAAATGCTGACCCAAGCTTTCCCCAGAAGATCCTGTGCCACTCAAGTGCACAGTACTGCTTGATAATGGTCAGTCCTGGGCCCCAGGGTTCCCCAAAGCTGACCTGCCACACAGAATTGTGCACCAAGTTCAGGGTTGCCCAAAATTTCCTTCTTGTGTCTGTCCTGCATTTTCTAATTTGTCTTTTTAAAAATTAAGATATAATTCGTATAATATAAATTTCATTCCTTTAGAGTGCATGACTCAGTGTTTTTAAGTATATTCACAAAACTTTGCAGCAGTCACCTCTGTCTAACTCTGGAACTTTTCATCAACCCCAAAAGAAGCACCATGCCCATTAAAAACACATTCCCAATTCCCCACCCCTACCTCCAGCTCCTGACAACCAACCATTTGCTTTCTGTCTCTAGGGATTTGCCTGTTCTTAACTTTTCATATAAATGAAATCATACAATGGTGGCATTTTGTGTCTGACTTCTTAGACATAATGTCCCGTTTTCAAAGTCCATCCATGTAGCCGCAGATATCAATACTTCATTCCTTTTCCGTGGCTGGTAAATGGATAAACAAAATGTGGCAAGCCTCCTTTTTGAGGCATATGAGTAGGGAGAACATAACTGACTTTCTAGGATTGGTGGAACAAGTCCCATGCAACCTATGCCTTCTGTTTCAAGACCAGAACCCCATGTTCTCTCAGTCTTGCCATTTTCAGAGTCCTTTCAGAGTTCAGAGTCCTTTTGTTTGCACACTGCTGTGATATGGCATCTCAATTCCTCACCTCTACCCCAGTTGCCTCCCATTGCTACTGGAAAGATCCAGCAGGGATTTACCTGGGCCCTGGCCTAAACTCCTCAAAAGGAGTCACTTTCTCAGCTCAGCTCCAGCCCAGAAATGTGCCTTTGTAAGCAGAGGCTAGGCTACTGAGGCTCCTGCCTATGGGCCAGTGTACCCACAGAGTCCCAGGACAGAGCCGCCAAGGTGAGAGAATGCTGGCTGTCCTGCCTCCACCTGCCACTCACCACCAAGCTTCTTTGCTCCTTTCACCACCTTTAAAAGTGAATTGCTTGTCCTCAGTCCTATTTCTGGGGTTGGGCGTCATGTGTAATTATGACCACAAGATGCCAATAGAGAGCTTGGCTGGAAGTCTTGCCTTTGTTTTCTGGGGCTGACAGCCGCTGTTTTATTTGACCGAATTATATTCATTCCACAACACATAGGAAGCACCTACTATGTCATTGCTTTGGGTGAGACTGGATCACAGAGTTCACAGAATGAGTCAAGCTACAGTAGGTGCGATCTGAACTCTAGAAACAGTTTCCACAGTCCACATTCTCATTCTTCTCTCCAAAGGGATAAACTAGAGAAATTGAACCTCCTACAGTGAACATTATAAAGACCCCTAAGCATGTCTAGGTCACTTTTATTTTCCACAGCCTTGTCCCTCCCTGCAGAGCCATGTGTCACAATGCTCTCCATATCACATCATACCTAATTAGCTCTCCTGTGTTACTTCTCTGGCCCCAGAGATGCTCATGTGTTATTGTGGAACATGAGTTTATCCGCGGGCTCAAGAGAAATTCTCATGAGGTCCAAATATTGTGTATTGCAATATTTTCAAAGGCAGGGGTCATGCCTTTGTCATGTTTTATTCATATATTATGTCAATATTTTAACCTACTACTTGCCAAGCATTCTGTTAAATTATGTATATATAATAATGAGTTAAAACAGCATCCTCAGGGGCACCTGTGTGGCTCAATGGGTTAAGCCTCTGCCTTCGGCTTAGGTCATGATCCCAGGGTGCTGGGATGGAGACCTGCATCGGGCTCTCTGCTCAGTAGGGAGCCTGCTTCCTCCCTCTCTCTCTCTGCCTGCCTCTCTGCCTACTTGTGATCTCTGTCTGTCAAATAAATAAATAAAATCTAAAATAAAACAAAACAAAACAATCCTAACACTCATGGAGCTTATTGTGTTTGTCTATGCCAGGTACAATGATTAATATATATTAGAAACTTAGTCAATGTTTGCACCGTTGTTTCTTTACACTTTCATTGTAATTATATTCAAGGTGTGATAATGATTTTACCTGGCCCATTCTAGTAAAATGTCTGAGTAGCAAAACACATTAATAGCACTTTCAGTGAGCTTCAAAGATTTGACTGAAGGACATATATTTAATATATTTAAATGTTAGCGAATCTTACTAAGAGGATCACCACGGGCGATTTCAAAAGATTATGATTTAGGGTTACTAAGGGAGGTGAAGGATCCTTAGCATCAAAGGTAAAGACTTTTGCAATGCTTGATACTACTGTCTTTAACATACTGAAGATCTAATATTTTGGCCAGTACAGATTGTAACTTTTCTTTAAATTAGGCGGCTTGTTTAATCTTATTTTCTATTAGAATGGATCTACTCTGATAAAGTATAACTTTGGTCTGTAACATTCTGCCCAAGTCTGGTCATCTTCCTAAGGATTTTCACAGATGTAGGTGTTTTTTAACCTAGCCCCTGAAAGAATGAGAAAATTCCATTTTTTCCCCTATATTTCCATGTATGTCACCCAGAAATTACCAGGTGAGCCAATATATACACTGAGGTAAAGCATTGGGTTTTGTATAAAAACATTTGAGTTCAAGTCTTGTCTATTCCATTTATTAAATGTGTAACCATTCTAAAAAGAAATATGTTACAGAAATACTGGAAGTACCAAATGAGGTGATTCATGGGGAAAGTGTTTTGTAAAATGGCAAACTTAGGTCTAAGATTTGTTGTTCTCAAGAATCATACCAGATTAATTAATAAATTCAGTAAATATTTATTGGGGACCTACTTTGCACTAGATTCTGTGCTCTGTGCTAGGCACACAGTAAAGATTTCAACACCTTAAACTCTAGCAACTAACAGTCTATTTGGGAGGCTCTCCAACGAACAAAGAAGGTAGTCATGCATTGTCAGTGATGTGTTAGAAGAACACAGGATATAGAGTCTACCTAGTCAGGCAGACTTGTGTAATGGCAAGGTAGGAGAACGTGATTATTGAGAGCATGCTCATTTAAATACCGGGCTACCTATGCGACCCAAGTTCTCTGTGTCTAAGTTTCCTTACCTGTGAAAGAGGAGATAATAATGGGTACTCAGTTTATGGGATTGTTGTGAGAACCAAGTGAGTGCATCACATGCAAAGCACCCAGGCCAGTACCTGCTATGGAGTAAGGACTATATAAATGTTAGCTGTGTTTTTTTCTTATTGTCTCTCTGGCCGCAGTGTCAGGTAGAGCTTCATAGAAGCTACGACCCATGTACTTCATCTTGAGTGATGAGCAGTTTCTTATCAGGTGGACATTGGGAATAAGGGGGATGCTGTAAACAGAGAATGGTGAACTTAGGAGGCTCATGAGAAGATGTATAGAAGGAGACATACAGCATCCTGCAAGGAGATTGTAGTTCTTGAGGGGAACCTCACAAGAAGGAAAACCACAAGTGGAGTTGTAGAGATGGCAGGAGCTGCAGCATGGAGGTCATTGTTCATCACGTTTCAGTGTTCAGACTTTGCTGGGTTGGTGATGGGGAGGAGATGTGGAGGTTGAACAAGAGGGAAATGTCCAGGAAGAACCTTCAGGTTTGTGACATGTAGAACTGGGATTATGGTGGGTACCTATGACCAAGAGATACAAGAGGTGTGTCCTAGCCTGAGTTCACTACAAAACAGAGACTGAAGTAAAGCTGTTGTGCTAAGGGTATCTCGAAGACTGCAATTACAGAGCAGCTAAAATGAGCAGAGAAAGGGAATGAGGCAAGGGATGAGAGAAAGCAAATACAAAGCAGCACATTACAGAGATTTCTACAGCTTCTTGAGCAAACAGCTGGTTGCTTGTTCGCATTGGATGTGTCTGGGTAAGCACTATGAGACCACCTTGGTTCAGCTGATTAATTCCTTTGAAATTCCGAGTTGTGTCACCTCACTCCTTCCAGTAATCATCTGAAAGTTGGAACCCACAGCCCATGTTATGGCACTATATCTGAGGCCAGAAGTGGGGAAGCCAGAGTTTCCATGAGTGTGATAGGATCAGAACTCTGATGAAGCTGTTGTCATTTATTTTTCCTTTTTAATTTTTAAATTTTACACTAGTAAAATTTTTTAAGTAGTTTCAGGTGTACATGGCGATTTGACAAGTTTATATGTTATGCTATCACTGCAAGTGTAGCACCCATCTGTCACCATAGAACGCTATTACAATATCATTGACTATATTCCTTATGCTCTACCTTTTATCCCTGTGACTTATTCATTCCATAACTGAAAGCCTGTATCTCCCCCTCCCCTTCACCCATGCTGTCTATCCCCCTCCCACTTCCTTCTGACAGGCATCAATTTGTTCAATTTATAGGTCTGGATTCCGCTTTTTGCTTGCTTGTTTATTCATTTTTTTTTTCAGATTCTACCTATGAGTGAAATCATAAGGTATTTGTCTTTCTCAGTCTGACTTATTGCACTTAGCATAATACCCTCTAGGTCCATCCATGTTGTTGCAAATGGCATGAGCTCATCTTTTTTTATGGCTGTGTAATTGTCATTTTCATTGAAACAGTTATAAAGAAGGATCAGCTGGAGCTTGGATCTCAGCCCAGGGGATTCCATGAGAGCTGATGTTGTTAGTGGACAAGGTGACAGTGGTGACAGCTAGGGAACTCCTTTGAGCAAGTGGCCAGACCTGGGAGGCCAAGGACTCCTCTTGTGTAAACTGAAAAGGGCATAAATTCAAGATGTTATGATCTACCCCTTCATACTATAATTTGGAGCCTCCATTTTTGTGAGAACAATGTATTCTTATTTCTTTTCTGGATGAAGAAGCAGTCCTTCATGTTGGTGGCCAGTTATATTCTCCTGAAAAAGAGGGTTATTCTCCTAATGACAGTTAGTATGCCTGCTACTGTATCTGGTCTCAGAAGCATAATTTATATTAATCATCTCGCTCTACAACCACTATGTTTATACTTTCCTCACAATAAACTAGCACCTTGGCTAATTTAGGTTGCTTGCTTGATGGGGTGACCTCGACCTTCATCCCAGAGGGGTATAAAAATGTCTTCCTTTCCTGTTGTTCCACTGACATTAGGATCCCAAAGTTGCAAGATGGGAGTTGCAGCTTCTGGGTTGTTGAAACATTTACTGTGTCATCAAGTGGAAGTGCCTCCCAATCTTGGAACCAGTATCTCAAACCTGGCGTAGCATGGGGAGACAAAAATTCCACAAGTGGGTCACTGGAGTGATAGTCAGAGGAGCCGCTCCTACTACTGCCCTTTAGTTCCTGGAACTAAGTTTTTAAGCTATTCAAGAAAATAATATATAGGCTATGATTTAGTGATTATACTACATCTCAAGATGTTGTAACTGAGCTGGTGCCTTAGCTTATCCTTTGACAGGTCTATCTACCATTGTCTTAGGCTTCCTGATTCTGGGTGATGAGGTACATGGTGACTCTAGGGATTCTCATGTCCATGAGACCATCGTTGTATCTCCTTTGCTGCAAGTGGTCCCTTTGATACTGGGTATTATCATGTATAGTTCAATGTCAGTAGATCAGGAATTTTCTCAGCCTTTGCAAGGTGCGGATGCTGGAAGTTCTACAGAGAAGGCAAACACATATCTGCCTTACGTATCTATTCAGATAGAGATGAATTGCTGCTTTCCCCAAATTGAAAGGGATCTGATGTAATTGATCTTCAACTAGCTGTATGGCTGATCTACCTGAGTAATGGGGCCATACTGGAGACTAATACTGTCCATTTCTACTACTGAAAGTTCGGCATATTCAGCAGTTGTTGGGTTCATATGTAGTTGGCATATTCCTTTCTTCCATGGGCTCATTGTACAGATACTGGGGAAGCTGAGGAGGGACATAGGCTTAGATCCACTGAATGAGGTTCTTGTCCACATGGTTGTTAAGAGAGTTCTCTGTGGTGTATATTATTTAGTGGGTATTAACTTGAGACAAATATCTGTATGTTTCGTGTCCATTTCCAAAGATCCATCCATATACCTCTTCCTTATACTCAATCTTCCAGTTTAGGCCACTTGAACGAAGTTGTAATATGACAGCAGCTGTCCATTTCTGGCTAGTGCTAACATACTATGCTGACCTATCTGTAAATCAGGCAACAAAGTTAGGTGGAACATATCAGGCAACAAAGTTAGGTGACATGGGCATCTTGACCACCTACTCATGTGGTTGATTTATACCTTTCAGACCTGCTTGATCCTGATCCCAAATGCATTGCTTCAGTGTACAGGGGGTTAAGTGGATAGCTGTTATAACTACCCAAACTTATGACATGATGGACTTGTTAACACCATGATGTTATTATGGGCATCTCTCTTTGTAAAGTCTCTTGGTAACCTGTGGTCAGGTTCCCAGTGTTGACTGGACATAGTAACATAGCAGATGTTTTTTTTTTTTTTTTTAAGATTTTATTTATTTGACAGAGAGAAATCACAAGTAGGCAGAGAGGCAGGCAGAGAGAGAGGAGGAAGCAGGCTCCCAGCGGAGCAGAGAGCCCGATGCGGGGCTCGATCCCAGGACCCTGAGATCATGACCCGAGCCGAAGGCAGAGGCTTTAACCCACTGAGCCACCCAGGCGCCCCCATAGCAGATGTTTTGCAAACAGAGAGTATTTCTCTGCTACAGAGGGCTTGTTATTTCTCTAGAATTCTAGGTGTCTATTTTAGGACTGTCCTATTGGGGACAAATAAATTCTGCTCCTCTCTCAGTGGTAAGAGTTACAAGGTGCCACAACTTGTTCTTTAGAAAGATACTAGTGTCTTCCTAGACACACCCTGCCTTTGTTAAAACTTCACCAATATGGCAGGCCTTGAGACCTTGTGTGATTTATTTATCACTTTTTGGCATACAGGCGAACCCCTAAAATTTCAACAATATGGTAGGTCCAAAAATCTTATAGAACTTATTTCCCATCTCTTAGTATGTAAGTGTCTTATCCAGGCATCTAGGGTATCTGTCATTTCCAGCTCAATACGTCCAATTAAAATGAAGTGGACCAGAATGATTTTCTGAAGAGTTTCAAGATATTCAAGGTCCCTGTGGAAAATATTATGTCAAAGAGCGAGAGAGTTAACATAGCACTCAGGCAAGAGGATGTATGTACTCTGCTATTTTTGACATGCAAAAGTAAATTGCTTTCAATCCTCCCTACTGATGAGTGTCACAAAGAAAGTATTCAGCCAAATCAACAGCTTTGTACTAAGTGCCCGCAATGATGTTGATCTGCTCTTGTAAAGAAAGTACATTAAAAAAGAAAAGTACATCCAGCATAACAACTGCAATCAATGCTCCTATTTTTTAAGTTTATATTAGTCCACTGTCACCAGGCATGAACCACCTGATTTTGCAAAGGCCAAACTGAAGAACTGAGAAAAATGTAAGTGGATCTGTCTAGTCCATCTTTTAAATCTTTGATGGTGACACTAGTTTTTGTAGTGCCTTTAACAATGTAATGTTTCTTTTTATTTAGATTTCTGGAAGGGGAAGTTTTGGGGACTTTGACTTCGCTTTTCCTATTAAAATGGCCCTTTATCCACAGGTCAGAGAAGCAATGGGAGAGATCTTGCAGAATCTAGGAATGTGCATCCCAATTATACAGTCAGGGACCAGAGAAAGAGAAACAGTGTGGGTGTTGACCCTCTATGTGATGGGTATTACTTTCTGGACCAGGGTTTGCATTAGGTTGAATCACATGAAATTTTCCTAGCTTGAAGAATTTGAAGGACTTCTAAGTCCTACAAATTTGTAACTAAATATCCATGACCTCAGGACATCAAACCAATGCCCAGAGAAGGTATGTGAATTATACATAGTACTTGAAGAGTATATACATTTCTAACCACTTGTCCACAAAGAATGTCTTCTTTGAAAGCCATCAGGAGTTTCATACTTGCATTTTGCATCTATCAGCCAACACCACTTTGACATCAAACACTGGTCTATATCAGAAGGGACTACATGGTCTACAGGATGATCTTGAGTTGGACTGAGGATCTTTCTGTAGTTTCTATCTACAAGCACTGCTAAGCAGTGTGAACCATTAAGAGATTCAAGCTGGTTCTTCTGTCACATCCACTGCACCTGACCTTGTTGCAAATTCTAGGGCCTGTCCTAGGTTCATTGCAAGTTAGACAAGTTACAAAACCTATCACATTTCACTTCCAGCTCCTCATTTCTTTACATGTAGTCCCCAACTTCTTACAACCACCTTTTGTAGAGCTCACTCATTTCTCACACATTTATATTCGATCTGAATAATCAGAGACCATAAACTGGAGTATTTATTGGACAGTATCTGTTTCTTGCCATGTTTAAGACCCACTGGCAAAAGGACTGAAACTGATATGAATAGTGATGTTGATTCCCATGAGCATTCTTCTAAGGTATGACTGTGTCATATGGCAACTTTCCATGTTCCTGTGAATCTCAATCCAACCCTACCAGAAATATAACTGTTTTTTAAAATAAGTAGTTCAACTTATTTCTACTTTGACAGAGGGGTAGAAATGCAATTTTCATCACTTTGGGTTTTCCCCCATTTTTTCCAAGATTACATCTAGGTTTGAAGGAGGGGGTTCAATGCATTGGGTAGGAAACTAGTCTCAGTAATTTTCTAGTCCTTGGATGTTTGTCACTCAGGTTTTTGCTGAGTAAATCTCATTGCTGTTTTAAAGATCCCTTCATATCTGACAAGTCTTCATACTACTTTCCCCTGTATATGCATTTAATTGTGATAGTAAGAATATAATAAGTGATACGGAGGTTAAAAACTCATGAGTAATAGTGATACTATTTGTAAATATATTCTTTTGTATTATCTTGAAAATAATGAATTTGAAATTGGTGTCTTAAACTGGAAGAATATGAGCCTCAACAGTAAATTATTGTAAATAAAATCTTCAAAATGTCAAAGTATTTCAAAAAGTTTTAAATTGTGGCAAAAACACATAACTTGCGATTTACTATCTTTGCCATTTTAAAGGGTATAGTTCAGTATAAGTATATTCCCATTGTTATGCAACAGATTTCCAGAACTCTTTTCACCTTGTAAAACCGAAGCTCCATACTCATTAAATAACAACTCTCTATTCCCTCTTCCCCCCAGGCTCTGGTAATCATTCTCATACTTTCTATTTCTATGAATTTAACTACTCTAGATACCTCGTATGAGTGGAATCAAACAATATTTGCCTGTTTGCGACTGGGTTATTTAACAGCATAATGTTTTCAAGGCTCATCCATGCTGTAGCATGTGAAATGATCGTCTTCCTGTTTAAAGCTGAATAATATTCCATTGTTTGTATATGCTACATTTTATTTTTGCATCTATTTGTTGCTGAATATTTAAGTTGTTCTCACCTCTTGGCTATTATAAATAATGCTTTTATGAGCATGGAGGCGCACATTTCTTCAAGACCTTTCTTTCAGTTCTTTTGGTCATGTACCCAGAAGTGGGATTGCCAGATTATACGGTAATCCTGTTTTTAATTTTTCAAAGAAACACCATCCAGTTTTCCATAGCAGCTACACCATTGTACATTCCCACCAATGGGGCATAAGGGTCCCAGTTTCTCCACACTTTTGCCATCATTTGTTATTATTATTATTATTTTTGATAGTAACTACCCTAATAGGTATGAGGTATTCATGCTACTTTTGTTTCTCCTTTCCAGTGAGTGGGAATAAACCTCAATTGCAGAGTCTGTTATGGGAAACTTAGAGTTATGGTTAAGCCTTCAGCTACATACTTACATTATTTGTATCCTAGTAAACTATGCAGTATTGGCCCCATGGTTCACATACCTCCATATTTCCCCAATCTCAAAGACACACCAGGGGGAGAGCAGCCCATGCACTAGCATTGCCATCTTGATCTGGGGTTCACATTTATGCCCATGAGTAGGATGAGCAAGATTTGACTAGAGTACAAAATGGGGATTTCACATTCAGTGAAACTTTTTACAGTGTTCTCTAAACTTTTTTACAGTGTTCTCAAAAGCAATGTACACATTTATAATATTTACTACACTACTACTGTGCAAAGTGCAATATCTGAAATACATAAACTGTTTAATGAATATTTATTCATCACTGTAGGTGGAAGAGAAGGAGAAATGATAGAAAAAAGAACTAAGGAGAATGAGAGTGGCAGGGAGGAATGGTGAAAAGAATAAAATAAGGAAAAAGAAAGGAAGGAAGGAAGAGAGGGAGGAAGGAAAGAAGGAAGGAAGATAAGTCTATTGATTATGATTTTCAGGTATGGAGTTTGGTTTAAATTTTTTTAAATGTTACATAGGTGATTTTTGAAGCATAAAGAATAACTGGCATAGTCCAAGGAAATAAGAAGTCCTGGGAAGGGCAGCTCCATGAGAAATACCAACATTTTAGTAATGGACAGAGAAAGAGACCCCAGTAAAGAGAAGGAAAAGCAGTATATAAGGAAATAAGAGTACCATGAAATTGTGGTGTAATGGAACCCAGGGAAGAGGAAACTTCTGGAAAGTAATATTTAATACCATCTAAGGTTGTGAGAAGTCAAGTAAAGTTAGACCAAGGCATGCTCAATCACAATGGCAAAATGGAAGACATTTCTGAACTTTTCCAGAGCTATTATTGTGGAAGTATAGGTGTTTAAGTTGTAGATTTGAAGCAAATGGGAGTTGGGTAACTTTACAAGTGTAGAGTTCTTATTGAAGAAGCCAGTACAGAGCAAAGGGTTGAAATTATAGGAAATAAAGCAAGTAATTAATGGATAGAAATCCCAGAAGAGAATGAAAGTGGTGTGACTAAGAAAACAAGTAGATCTATCAATGTGAAAGAAAGAAGATACAGCCATGCAGAGCCAGGTGTCTCAGGTGCCTAAGTTTATAGTTAAACAGGTGGCAGGTGGAGGAGAGTTGAAGGGGTTAATATTTAATTGCTTTAATTGTATTAATGGCATGATATTCACAGTTACTGAGTGAGAACATAGGAGGTATAAATTGGGCTGGGGGGCTTGAGAGAAGTCACAAACATTTGGAGTGTTGATTACTACAATGTTAGAGTGGAATAGAAACTGACCTGAAACAAGTCAAAAAGAGAGGACCAGTGAGGCCCAGTTGAGTTTGGAGGCCTTGAATCAGAATCAGCCTTTTTCTCCAGCAGTGTCCAGAAACTCAGACACAGGAGAAGAGAAATGTGGGTATGAGAGTAACACTGGGGTTTGATTTTGCAAGGGAGGCATCCTTTAGCCTGTTGGAGCAGAAAAGCAATTGCGGATGTATTGGCAAGTATACTGCAGGTGAACAGTGTATACCTGTTGCAGGTGAACACCTGTAGGCTCCAGTAACAGAGGAAGGGATGGCAAACAGGGAAAATGTTAGGTGGGCAGGGGACTGCAGGGGTCTAATGTGGTGAAAGAGCAGTGTGCTAGGTCATTAATGAATGTTGACAAGGGCTAAGGCATGACCATGAAGATGAGTGACTAAAGTGATAATCATCTGCTGATAAGTCCCACAGTTGATATGTAGGGATGGAGAGCTTAGACTGATGAAGTGTGCAGTAGTAGAACTTAGAACAAACCCTGTTAGCTTTATCTTCCAAGTGCATCCTGAATCCAATTTCTGCCACCAGTTCAGATGTAGAAAGTTTCATGAAACTGTCACTCTTACTAAAAACCAAAACAAACTGACTAAAGTACACAATCATAGTGTTTTTTTTTCAAAGATTTTATTTATTTATTTGAGAGAGAGAGCAAGCACAAATGGGTGGAGAGGCAGAGGGGAAGGGAGGGAATCCCAAGCAGACTCATGTTGAGTGTGGAGCCCGACATGGTGCTTGATCTCCTGACTTTGAGAACATGACCTGAACTGAAATGGAGTTAGACACTTAACCAACTGAGCCACATAGATATCCTCACAGGCAGAGTATTAAAAAACATGCCAGTGGGGGCGCCTGGGTGGCTCAGTGGGTTAAAGCCTCTGCCTTCAACTCAGGTCATGATCCCAGGGTCCTGGGATCGAGCCCCACATTGGTCTCTCTGGGCAGCGGGGAGCCTGCTTCCCCTTCTCTCTCTCTCTGCCTGCCTCTCTGCCTACTTGTGATCTCTGTCTGTCAAATAAATAAATAAAATCTTTAAAAAAAAAAAAAAACATGCCAGTGGGCTGAAGACACAAAGTAATCCAGTGAACTAAACTCCAGAAAACGAAAAGTCCTATATAAAAGGAAGATGCTTACTGCTGTGCTTTTCTCTGGTGGAACTACAGAAGGAAGAATTCTGTAGTGTAGGGAGAAACAAGGAAAAAATACAAGTTTTTAACAGCTCCTATGATAGCATCAGAGAGGCAGAGAAGGCTGAAGATTTAATCCATATTTAGGAAAAGTGTATGTATTGAATATATTTTATTAACATATTAACATGATATTATAATATTTTTATTAACATATATTAACATATAATGTATTATTTGTTTCAGGGGTACAGGTCTGTGATTCATCAGTCTTACACAATTCACAGCACTCCCCATAGCACATACCCTCCCCAGTGCCCATCACTCAGCCACACCACCCACCTGCCTCCCACCCGCCTCCCCTCCAGCAACCTCAGTTTGTTTCCTGAGATTAAGAGTCTCTTATGGTTTGTCTCCCTCCCTGGCCCCATCTTGTTTCATTTTTCCTTCCCTTCCCCTATGATCCTCTGCCTTGTTTCTCAAATTCCTCATATCAGTAAGATCATATGATATTTGTCTTTCTCTGATAGACTTATTTTGCTTAGCATAATACCCTCTAGTTCCATCCATGTCATTGCAAATGGCAAGATTTCTGTCTTTTTTATGGCTGAATAATATTCCTGTGTGTGTGTGTGTGTGTGTGTGTGTGTGTGTGTGTGTATCTATCTATCTCTCACATCTTCTTTATCCATTCATCTATTGAAGGACATCTAGGCTCTTTCCATAGTTTGGGTATTGTGAACATTGTTGCTATAAACATTGGGGTGCAGGTGCCCCTTTGGATCACTACATTTGTATCTTTAGGGTAAATCCCTAGTAGTTCAATTGCTGGATGATAAGATAGCTCTATTTTCAACTTTTTGTAAAACCTCCATACTGGTTTCCAGAGAGGCTGCACCAGCTTTCATTCCAACTAACAGTGTAGGAGGGTTCCCCTTTCTCTGCATCCTCACCAACATCTGTCATTTTGTGACTTGTTAATTTTAGCCATTCTGACTGGTGTGAGGTGGTGTTTCAGTGTGGTTTTGATCTGTATTTCCCTGATGCTGAGTGATGTTGAGCATTTTTTCTTGTGTGTGTTGGCTATTTGGATGTTTTCTTTGCAGAAATGTCTCTTCATGTCTTCTGCCCACTTCTTGATTGGACTATTTGTTCTTTGGGTGTTGAGTTTGATAAGGTCCTTGTAGATTTTGGACACACATTTGGACACACATAAGGTCCTTGTAGATTTTGGATATGTCATTTGCAAATATCTTCTCCCATTCTGTCAGTTGTCTTTTGGTTTTGTCGACTGTTTCCTTTGCTGTGCAAAAGCTTTTTATTCTGGTGAAGTCCCAAAAGTTCATTTTTACCTTTGTTTCCCTTGCCTTTGGGGACATGTCTAGCAAGAATTTGCTGCTGCCAAGGTCGAAGAGGTTGCTGCCTGTGTTCTCCTCAAGGATTTTAATGGATTCTTGTCTCACATTTAGGTCTTTCATCCATTTTGAATCTATTTTTCTGTATGTTGTAAGGAAACGGTCCATTTCATTCTTCTGCATGTGGCTGTCCAATTTACCCAACACTTTATTTTGAAAAGACTGCCTTTTCTCCATTGGATATTCTTTCCTGCTTTGTTGAAGATTAGTTGACCATAGAGTTGAGGGTCCATTTCTGGATTCTCTATTTGATTTAATTGATCTATATATCTATTTTTTTTCCCCCCAGTGTCATACTGTCTTAGGATTACAGCTTTGCAATAGAGTTTGAAGTCCAGAATTGTGATGCCACCAGTTTTGGTTTTGTTTTTCACCATTCCTTTGGCTATTTGGGGTCTTCTCTTGTTCCAAAGAAATTTTAGGATTGTTTGTTCCAGCTCTGGGGAAAAAAGTTGATGGTATTTTGATAGGGATTGCTTTGAATGTGTAGATTGCTTTGGGTAGCATAGACAGTTTAACAGTATTTGTTCTTCTAATCCATGAGTATGAGACATTTTTCCATTTCTTTGTGTCTTTTTCAAATTCTTTCATAAGTGTTCTATAGTTTTAAGGGTACATGTCCTTTGCCTCTTTGGTTAGGTTTATTCCTAGATATCTTATGGTTTTGGGTGCAATTGTAAATAGGATCAACTCCTTAATTTTCCTTTCTTCTGTCTCATTGTTATTGTATAGAAATGCAACTGACTTTTGTGTATTGATTTTAATCCTGCCACTTTGCTAAATTTCTGTATGAGTTCA
Source organism: Enhydra lutris kenyoni (assembly GCF_002288905.1). NCBI lineage: Eukaryota > Metazoa > Chordata > Mammalia > Carnivora > Mustelidae > Enhydra > Enhydra lutris. Next base: position 3,259,741 of record NW_019154173.1, read on the forward strand.
AGCAATTCTGGGGTGGAGTGTTTTTAGTTTTCCACATAGAGTATCATGTCATCTGCAAGGAGTGTGAGTTTGAGTTTTTCTTTGTTGATTCAGATGACTTTTATTTCTCTTTGTGTCTTATTGCTGAGGCTAGGACTTCTAGTACTATGCTGAATAGCAGTGGTGATAGTGGACATACCTGCTGTGTTCCTGACCTTAGAGGGGAAGCTCTCAGTTTTCCCCATTGAAAATGATATTCTTTGTGGGCTTTTCATACATGGCATTTATGATATTGAAGTATGTTCCCTCTATTCCTACACTGTGAAGAGTTTTATCAAGAAAGGATTCTATAGGGGCGCCTGGGTGGCTCAATGGGTTAAGCCTCTGCCTTCGGCTCAGGTCATGATCCCAGGATCCTGGGATCATGCCCCGCATCAGGCTCTCTGCTCAGCAGGGAGCCTGCTTCCCTCTCTCTCTCCGTCTGCCTCTGCCTACTTGTGATCTCTCTCTCTCTGTCAAATAAATAAATAAAATCTTTAAAAAAAAAAAGAATGCTATAGTTTGTCAAATCCTTTTAGTACATCTATTGAGATGATTATATGGCTCTTGTCTTTTCTTTTATTTATGTAGTGTATCACATTGATTATGTTGAACCAAATTTGCAGCCCAGGAATAAATCCCACTTAGTCGTGGTGAATAATCCTTTTAATGTGCTGTTGGACCCTACTGGTTAGTATTTTGGTGAGAATTTTTGCATCCATGTTTATCAGGGATATTAGTCTGTAATTCTCCTTTTTGTTCAGGTCTTTGTTTTTGGGAACAAGGTAATGTTGGCCTCATAGAATGAGTTTGGAAGTTTTCCTTCCATTTCTATTTTTTGAATCAGCTTCAGAAAAATCAGTATTAATTCTTCTGTAAATGTTTGGTAGAATTTCCCTGGGAAGCCATCTGGCCCTGGACTCCTGTTTGTTGGGAGATTTTTGATTACTGCTTCAATTTCTTTGCTGTTTATGGTCAATTTCTTTGCTGTTTATGGTCGGTTCAGGTTTTCTATTTCTTCTGTTTCAGTTTTGGTAGTTTATAACTCTCTAAGAATGCATCCATTTCTTTAAGAGTGCCTAATTTCTTGGCATATCGTTACTGATAATACTGTCTTATAATTGTATATATTTCTTCTGTCTTGGTTGTGATCTCTCCTATTTCATTCATGATTTTATTTCTTTGGGTCTTTTTTTCTTTTTGATAAGTCTGGCCAAGGGTTTATCAAACTTATTAATTCCTTCAAAGAACCAGCTCCAAGTTTTATTGATCTGTTTTACTGTTCTTTTGGTTTCTATTTCTTTGATGTCTGCTCTAATCTTTATTATTTCTCTTCTCCTGCTGGGCTTAAGCTTTATTTGCTGTTCTTTCTCCAGCTCCTTTAGGTGTAAGGTTAGGTTGTATATTTGAAACCTTTCTTCTTTCTTGAGAAAGGCTTATAGTGCTATATGCATCCTTCTTAGGACTGCCTTTGCTGTATCCCAAAGGTTTTGAACAGTTCTGTTTTCATTTTCATTTGTTTCCTGAATTTTGAAAATTCTTCTTTAATTTCCTGGTTGACCCATTTATTCTTTAGTAGGATGCTCTTTAGACTCCATGTATTTGAGTTCTTTCCAAACTTCCTCTTGTAATTGAGTTCTAGTTTCAAACCACTGTGGTCTGAAAATCTGCAGGGAATGATCCCAATCTTTTGGTACTGGTTGAGACCTGATTTGTGACCCAGTATGTGATCTATTCTGGAGAATGTTCCATGTGCACTAGAGAAGACTGTGTATTCTGTTGCTGTAGGATGGATTGTTCTGAATATCTATGAAGTCCATCTGGTCCAGTGTGTCATTCAAAGCCCTTGTTTCCTTGTTCCTCTTCTGCTTAGGTGATCTGTCCATTGCAATGAGGGGAGTGTGTTAAATTCCCCTACTATTATTGTATTATTGTCAATGTGTTTCTTTGATTTTGCTATTAATTGGTTTATATAACTAGCTGCCTCCATGTGAGGGGCATAAATATTTACAATTGTTACATTTTGTTGGATGGACCTTTTAATTATGATATAGTGTTCTTCCTCATCTCTTATTACAGTCTTTGGTTTAAAAACTAATTTGTCTGAAATAAGGATTGCCACCCAGCTTTCTTTTGGTGTCCACTAGCATGATAAATGGTTTTCTACCCCCTCACTTTAAATCTGGAGGTGTTTTGGGGTCTAAAATGAGCTTCTTGCTGACAGCATATCAATAGGTCTTGCCTTTTTATCCAATCTGATACCCTATGTCTTTTGAGTGGGGCATTTAGCGTGTCTACATTCAGAGCAACCAGTGGAAGATATGAACTAATGCCATTGTATTACCTGTAAAGTGACTGTTACTGTATATTGTCTCTGTCCCTTTCTGGTCTATGTTACTTTTGGGCTCTCTCATTGCTTAGAAGATCCCATTTATATTTCTTGTAGGGCTGGTTTGGTGATCACAAATTCTTTTAGTTTCCATTTGTCCTGGAAGCTTTTTATCACTCCTTCTATTTTGAATGACATCTTCACTGGATAAAGTATTCTTGACAGCATATTTTTCTCATTTAGCACCCTGAATATATCATGCCTGTCCTTTCTGACCTGCCAGGTCTCTGTGGGTGGGTCTTCTGCCATATAATGTTTTTACCCTTGTAGGTTACAAACCTCCTGCCTCGAACTGCTTTCAAGATTTTCTCTTTGTCTCTGAGTTTTGTAATTTTCACTATCATATGTTGGGGTATTGACCTATTTTACTTATTTTCAGGGAGGTTGTCTGTGCCTCCTGGATTTTGATGCATCTCCTTCCCCAGATTAAGGAAGTTCTCTGCTATAATTTGCTCCAATATACCTTATGCCCCTCTCTCTCCTTCCTCTTCTTCTGGTATGCCAATTATTCTCTTATTGTTCTGATTTATGGTATCACTCATCTCTGGATACTCCCCATGTGATCCAGTAGTTGTTTGTCTCTTTTTCTCAACTTCTTTATACTCCATCATTTTGTCTTCTATATCACTAATTTCTCTTCTGCCTCATTTATCCTAGCAGTTAGAGTCTCCATTTTGATTGCATCTCACTAATAGCCTTTTTGATTTCAACTTGGTTAGATTTTAGTTCTTTTATTTCTCCAGAAAGGGATTCTCTAATGTCCTCTATGCTTTTTTTTATGCCCAGCTAGTATCTTTATAATCCTTATTCTGAACTCTAGTTCTGACTTCTTACTATGTCCATACTGATTACATCCTTGGCAGTCAGTACTACCTCTTGTTCTCTTTTTTGAGGTGAGTTTTTCCATCTTGTCATTCTGTCCAGAGAAGAACAGATGAACTAGAGAACAAAATACTAAAATGGCAACAACGAAATATACACCAGAAGAGACCTAAAACCAAGGGAAATAAAAAAGAAAAAGTAAAGAGAATATAATTGGACAGATGAGCAGAATACCGGATTCTGTGTGTATTTTGGTCTGTTTTTTTTTTTTTTAAAGAAAACTAGGTCCCAAAATTGTAAAGAAAGGAAAGCCTGTATTGTACAAAAATAAAATTAAATACAGTGAAAGAATAGAGTGTAACTACAAAAATGGAAATTAAAAGACAAGAAAAAAACAAAAAGAAAACAAAAGAGAAAGCAACAAAAAGGAAGGGATATAAACAGACAGGTGAACAGACTGAGTAATACACTATCTCCTGAGTGTATTTTGGTCAGTTTATTAGAAGAAACTACTTCTCAAAGTTGTAAAGAAAGATAAACTTATATATAGAAAAATAAATTTAAATACAGTGAAAGGATAGAATGTAATTGTAAAGATAAAAAAAGACTTTAATAAGATTTTTTAAATGATGGAAAAAACAATAGAAAAGAGAATATGATAGGACAGGTGACTAGAACAGAGCCATACACTGAATTCTGGGTGTATTTTGATCTGTTAGAAGAAACTACATCCCAAAATTGTAAAGAAAGAAAAACATATATATACATAAGTAAGATTAAATACAATGAAGGGATAGAATGTAATGTAAAAATGAAAGTTAATAAAGAATGTAAAAAAGGACTTGATAAAATAAGAAATTGGTTGAAAAAGGAAAGATAAAAAATTAAGTTTGAAAAAAATGAAAATTAAAAAATTGAAGTTGAAAGACTAAAGATTCATGGGAAAGAAACCATGAATTCTATGTGTTGTATTCCCCTAGGGTTGGAGTTCTGCAGTTCTCATTGATTGGTAAACTTGGTATTGGCTGGATGTTCTTGCTGATCTTCTAGAGGAGGGACCTGTTGCACTGATTCTCAACTGTCTGTGCCCCAGGCAGAATTGCACCACCCTTGCCAGGGGGCCAGGCTAAGTAATCTTCTCTTTTTTGCTTTATGTGGCTTTTGTTCCCTGAAGGCTTTCTGTATAGCTTTAGAGGATGAGAATAAAAATACCAGCCTCTCAATCTTTGGCCCCAGAGCCAAAAGCTCAGAGCCCTACTCCTCGGTGAGCCCTCAGAGAAAAGTAGTCAATCACTTCTGTCTCCCTGGTCTCTGGCTGCACTCTGTGCTCACTTGGCCTGTGACCAAGCATTTCTAGCTCAGGCACATGACCCCGTTTGTAGTCTACAATCCCAACAGATTCCTGTGGAGTGCTCCTGTGCAACTCCTCCCAGGGGAGGAGAGGGGAGTCTCTCCAGTTTTGCCCCTTTCTGGGCCCTTGCTCAGAGAGCAGTAACACAACTGTGCCGTGGTTCGAGGTTTATGGCAACCGTGAGCTGAGAGGCCACTCCTTGGCTCCATCTTTGGAGCTGGCTACCCTGCTCTGATGCTTGGGAGATCTGCTGCATTCAGACAGCCCCAGTCTTTCTGTGACCCTGAGGATCCTGAGACCACACAGTTCCAGCAAGTGTTCCACCCCCACTTAGCCACCTGTGTGACACACCTCACAGGTGCAGACTTCTAAAAGTTCTGATTTTGTGCTTCACTGCTCTATCACTTGCCATTAGCCAGCTGATAGAAGCTCCCTCCCCCCCGCCATGGTCTATCTTCCCATATATCACCTTGGATTCACTTCTCTGCACCTCCTACCTTGCAGAAAGTCATCACTTTCCTATTCATAGAGTTGCAGCTATTCTTTTCTTAGATCTCTGAGTTCACAGGTGTTCAGAATGATTTGATAGCTATCCAGCTGAATTCCCGGGACCAGAAAAAATTAAGGTCTCCTACTCCTCTGCCATCTTGAACCATGTACTCCTTTGCCCAGTTTTAAAATCTAATTATTTCTTTGCTATTGAGTTGTATGAGCTGAGTGCTGCTTGTTCTATGCCCTGCCCCCTTTCTCAGGCTATCTGATCTCTAGTGGTTGAGCCCCACAGATTCCCCCAGTGACCCCCATGAGGAAAGACTTGACTGGGCCTCCTTGGAAGTGTCATGCAAACTCGGGGAGCTGGATGTCCATCTTGGGCTCTCTTTTCCTGCTGGAGAAACTGTAGGCCAATGGGGGCACTGTCAGTGTACCACTGTGTTGGCCGGTGGGAAGGGTGATGTGGTCAAAGTGAAACTTCTTTTCCTATCTTTCCAGTGTGGTCTTATGTGGTCTTTCTCAGTCTCTGTGGCCCATGGAGGTGCTTTAACCTCACCCTTGGGGTTTGGGATTTTCACAGTGGAGTCTTTTCTATGGATAGCTGCTAGTCAGTTTTCTTGTAAGGGAGACCGAAATCATGAACAACCTATGTTATCATCTTGATGATGTCACCTCAACAGTGACTCTAAAGCCCTGGGTAACTCAGTCCCAAGGATGTTTACATAGAAGAGAGGCAAGCACGATATAACAGTGCAACATTTTGCAGATTCTTTTGGCACCAAATTGTCTTAATTATGATCAGATTATTATAGGGCCCATGAGTCAGCATTTCATGCTTGGGTGATGCAAATTAAAAAAAAGACCATCAATTCTCAAAACTTGTTCCTCTTTGAGAGTTAGCTAGTTGGATAACAAGGAAGTTTGTGATAATACTGTCAGTTGGTAGTAGTATGGCAAATTGAGAAACCTCAGGGTGACCTTTGATGGTTAGCTGGGGAAAAGCAGGCCCATCTAGGACTTAGCCTATATCACTGTTACTTGCTTTCACCTGCATCATTCACCGTGGAAAATATATATGCCACAGGGACTTGACCTCAGGCTGCTCAAAATTCATACTTTTTCTGGTTTCCATGGAGATGGTTGCAATGAGGCCAGCTTGGGTCATGTACAAGGCTGTGTGTGGGGAGTATATTAGAATTGTGTCTGTGACCAATTCCACTCCTTTTCCAGGACAGAGCATACATTACTCTTATTTGGTGCTAGAATAGTTGGGGGGCATAGAAAAGGCCAAAGGGCATGCCTTGGTTTTTGAAATGGCCAAGCCTTCTCTGAATTGTAGGAGAACACTTTTCAGAATACAGACATAAGGCAGGAATATTGAGAACTGGAAAGGAAGGTAAATTTTGTTATAAACTGGAAAAGCTTAGTGGGAGAGGAGCCACAGACTCTGAGGAGCAGTGTGAGTAATAAAATACCCAGAGGCATAGTGATCAAGGGGTTACTGTGTCTGGATTGCCTCAGAAACACCTGCTGTCCACTGGAGAAAGGGACATTCAAGGCACCGCATCTTATATTCAAGATGAGAACAGGAGCTTTCAAGGGACATAAAGTATACCTGGAGGTGGCAATTAAGAAATTGGGTATGGGAGGAAGGGAGGGAGCACCATGTACTGGGGTCAAAGACCCAACTCAGAATGGGGTTTTGAATGATAGAAAATGGGGATGGTGAAAACTCCGTGTTCTATAACACACTGATACTCCTCCAGGTCTATTACAGTTCATATATTCTATTTTCCAGTATATCTCCAGTAAAACCTTTAAATAGGAAAGATCCTGTTTCTGCAGTATTCTCTTTCCATGCTTAAAGGGAGAAATAGAAGACGAGAGAGAGAGAGAGAGAGAGAGAGAGATATGACTAAAACCCCCAAGATCTTAAGCCAAAGAAGGGAATGTAGCCAGAAGCAGTTGATCAACAAAAAGACCTCATCAGACTACCCTGGCATCTGGTTAATAAGAACCATGAGACCAAGCTACTACAAAAGATAAAGAAGAGCCTATCAGAAACTAATTTTTATGAACACAAACCAAAAATCCATCACTTTCATGAATGGCTTATGGTGCTTTGGTGTGCTAAAAAGTAACTTCTTATAGATCTGTGTGAAAGTAGACACTAATGTGAAGCTGAATAACATCATATTTGCTAAATCATTTAATTTCAACAACAGTTCCAAGAAATGGGTACTGTATTTATATTATCACCTTAGACAGTAAGAAAACATCATCAGCTGGGTTGAGTCCCAGATAGGTGAAGTGATTTACCACATGTGATATAATTAATAAGTGACAGAGCTGAGTTTCTCTGGACATTTTTCTCTGAATTCCTGGTTAAATGCTCCATCCTTTTGACCACAGCCTCCTCATATGGTTTCCTGTAGAAATTCCAATTCACAATTTTTTATTTTTAAATTATTTTTATTATGTTATGTTAGTCACCATATAGTACATCATTAGTAAAAGACACATTTAATGAAAAGATATTTCAACTGGCATAAGTGGGCAGGTTGGCCACTTAAGACAGGCTACTATAATAAACCATTATCTTGTTTTTTTTTTTTTCATGTTTAAGACCTTGCCTTATCCCTCAGACTCAATGATGGGTAGTGCTTTTCTGTCTCTGACTTCCAGCATTCCTCATTGATCATAGTTTAAACTCTTCTTCACTGCTTTGCTTTAGGCTGCTCTGGGTAAACACCTCATTGAATCCAGACAAGTCTCAGCACTCTACAACCTAAACATAGCCATGAGCTCTGCTGGGTTCACTCCAAATCCATAGTAGTACTTGTGGATGTAGGACCTTTGTAGACATGTATCTTAGGTGACAGGTAAGCTTGAGTTATTCCTGACTATGCTACTGAGGTTTCTTAGAGTAATGAGGTAGACACCCTCTCCATAGTTCCTAATTAATCAGGGATATCTGAGGTCTAATGTGGAAGCAGTTGAAACTAGCTCATAAACAAGAAATTAAAATAAGATATGATGCTAGAAGAATAGCCATGAAAGAAAATTGGGGGAAAGAGTGTTTGAGGAGGAATGGAGCAAATTGTTATATATTTTTTTAAGTTTTTATTTGAATTTCAGTAAATTAACATACAATGTAATATTAGTTTAGGTGTACAATGTGTTGATTTATCCCTTCCATACATTACCCAGCTCTCCTCACAAGTGACCTCCTTAATGTTCATCACCTATTTAGCTCCTCCTCCACCCACCTCCTCTTTGGTAATCATCAATTTGTTCTCTGTAGTTAAGAGTATGCTTCTTGGTTTACCTTTCTCTCTCTTTCCCTTTGCTCATTTGTTTTGTTTCTTAAATTCCACGTATCCATGAAATCATATGGTATATGTCTTTCTCTGACTGACTTATTTCACTTACATAATACTCTCTAACTCTACCCATGTCATTGTAAATGATAAGATTTCATTCTTTCTATGGCTGAGTAATATCCATTGTATATATACCACTTCATCTTTATCCATTTATCTGTTAATAGACTCTTGGGCTGTTTCCATAATTTGGCTATTGTAGGTAAAGCTGCTATAAATATTGGGGTGCATATATCCCTTTGAATTGATGTTTTTGTATTCTTTGAGTAAATACCCAGTTGTGTGATTGCTGGACAATTCTATTTTTAAGTTTTTGAGGAACCTCCATACTGTTTTCCGCAGTGGCTGCACAAGTTTACATTCCTACCAACAGGGCAAGATGGTTCTCCTTTCTTCACATACTTGCCAACACCTGTTGTTCTTGTGTTTTTGAATTTAGCTATTCTGACAGGTATGAGGTGGTATCTCATTGTAGTTTTGATTTGCATTTCCCTGAGGATAAGTGATGTTGAACATCTTTTCATGTGTCTGTTTGCTACCTGTCTGGTTTCTTTGGGAAAATGTCTAGTCATGTCTTTTACCCATTTTTTAATTGGGTTATTTGTCCTTTTGGGGTGTTAAGTTTTTTAAGTTCTTTATGTATTTTGGATACTAACCCATTATCAGATATGTCATTTGCAAATATCTTCTCTCCTTCTGTAGGTTGCCTTTCAGTTTTGTTGATTGTTTCCTTTACTCTGCAGAAGCTTTCAACTTTGATGTAGTCCTAATAGTTTATTTTTGTTTTTGTTTCCCTTGCCTCAGGAGACAGATCTAGAAAAAGGTTGCTATGGCCAATGTCAAAGAGGTTACTGCCTACGTTCTCTCCTAGGATTTTTATGGTTTCAGGTCTCACATTTAGCTCTTTAATCAATTTTGAATTTATTTTTGTGTATTCTATAAGAAAGTGGTCTAGTTTCATTATTTTGCATGTTGCTTTCCAGTTTTCCCAGCACCATTTGTTGAAAAGACTGTCTTTTTCTCACTGGATATTCTTTCCATGTAGGTTTTACATTAATACATGAATACTGTAGTGGATTCTGTGTGTGCCATCCATATACCCTATTTCCCATCTCAGGACCAAGGTGCTTATTACTCTAGCTGCCAGTAGTCTTGCATGTTGACAGCTCAAATCTGAATTCCTCCCCACAAATTGCTTTCAAACAAATGGAGCAACTGGTTCTAATATTATGACTTCCTCTCCAGAGGTAGTCTGCATCCACTGACTGGTTGAGGTAGGAGTTTATAGGCCCAACCCCCTTGCCTTGATGTATGCCAACTTTTCAAGTCCATCCCTGCTGAGCTTTTCTCTCTTCTCAACCTATTTCCCTCACTCCTTTGCGAGTGTTGTTAACCACACTCCCCAATAAAGGTCCTATGTGCAAATCACTTTTTCAGAATCTGCACTCTGGGGAACCCATCTTGTGGGAGTTAGTTCCAGATGTGGTCCGGGGAAGCAGCACTAAAGTAGGATTTTCAGTCAGACACTTGCTGGCTCTCAGACAAATAAGAACCCATCACTGTTGGTAGGTGGAGCACTGATAGCCTCTGTCATGCAGTTGTTAAAACTTTTAGTGGTGGTGAACTGGGATGGGATATTAATGCAAGGCACCTACTAGTAGGTAAAATGCCTTCAATATTTGAGAGATTTGGAAGAAATAATAAATGTGAAGACTAACATTAAATGGCTATTATTGGAGTTATTGATGTTTGGAGAAAGATGCTCAAAAGCTGAGAATAATTAAGCACTAAATAAAGGCTGTGACATCTGGGTGGTGCAGTCAATTAAACTTCTGACTCTTGCTTTTGGTTTAGGTTGGGGTCTTGGGGTTGTGACATGGAGCCCAGTGTGGGACTCTATGCTTAGGGTGGAGTCTGCTGAGATTCTGTCTCTCTCTGCCCTCCCCCCAAATAATAATAATAGAAAAAATCTCTAAAGGCTAAGTGTGCAAGCCAGAGATCCTCCTTAGCAGCCTCCTCTCATTAGATCCTCATCCCTTAGATGTCATTTCTTTCAGCCTGAGGAGAGACAAAAACTGAAGATTAACCCCAGTACTGAATTAAAAAGTAACAGAGCAGAAAATGTTGAATTCTCAGCCCTGGCAAGTTTGCTCTGCCATACTCACGGCCCTGACTCAGAAAAAACGCAAAGGAGGATATTGGGGCCAATATACACAAAAACTTTGAATCTAAAGACTCCTCTGCACATTCTGAGTCTGCAAAAGTGACCCAATCCTCCATGTTAAGGATTGATGTTTGTGGATAATCACAGAAGGGCAAACCGTGCCCACTCCCACTGCTCCTAGAATCTACACTCACCTCCTCTTTTTACCACCAGACCAGTAACTAGCATTAAATTCAGTACATAACCCAGCCAGGGAATTGGTAGTCTTGCTAGGATAAAGAAGGAATTATACCACAAAGCAGTTAGGGTGCCCAGTCTATATTTATTGATAGTAGCTAAGAGTATGTATGGGGTTGGATTCTGATGGTGATGGATAAGGTGTAGATAGAACATAAATTTGGAGAAGGGATGTTTTTAAAATATGGGAGTACTCCAATGATACAGTATTTAAAATCTTGGTAAAGATACCAAAGACCAGTGCTAAAGTGCTGATAGGTAGCTCTTAGTAACTTGAATAAAGCTGTGTAAAGTAAAAAGGCCTGAACTGCTGTGGTAGATGGTGAAAAAAGGAATGAAGGCTTAAAGAAATGAACGTGCTAGAGTACATTCTACGTTTAGAGTATAAATGTTATATAGGCTGGAAAACTTATCACATAATTATGTTCTTTAGGAGAGCCCTAAGAACACTCCATTAATCAAAGCAAAAGGAGTTGCACCAACAGTCACTATGAAAAACAGTACGGATGTTCTTTAAAAAATTAAAAAAAGAATCACCATATGATCCAGTAATTCCACTACTGGGTATTTATCCAAAGAAAACAAAAACACTAATTTGAAAAGATATATGCATCCCTATGTTTGCTGCAGCATTATTTACAATAGCCAGACTATGGAAGCAACCCAAGTGTCCATCCATAGGTAAATGGATGAAGAAGAAGTGATACACACGCGCGCGCACACACACGCACACACAAACACACACACACGAATATTGCTCAGCCATAGAATGAATAACATCTTGACATTTGCAACAACATGGATGGATCTAGAGGGTATAGGTTAACTGAAATAAGTCAGACAGAGAAAGAAAAATACTATATGATTTCACTCATACATGGAATTTAAGAAACAAAACAAATGAGCAAATGGAAAAGGAGAGAGAGAAATCAAGAAACAGATTCTTAGCTATAGAGAGCACGCTGATGCTTACCAGAGGGGAGGTGATTGGGGGGATGGATGAAGTAGGTGATGGGCATTAAGGAGTGAGCTTGTCATGATGAGCACCAGGCAATGTATGGAATTACTGAATCATTGTATTGTACACCTGAAACTAATATAACACTGTATGTTAATTATACCATAATTTTAAAAATTAATTAATTAAAATATAAAGAAAAGAATGTGGGGGTGCCTGGGTCAGTTAAGCTTCTTTCTTTGGCTCATGTCATAGTCCCAGGGTCTTGGGATGGAGCCCCTCATTAGGCTCCCTGCTCAGCGGAGAGCCCGCTTCTCCCTCTCCCTCTGCTTCTCCCCCTGCTAGTGTTCTATGTCTCTCCTATGCTCTCTCTCGCTCTCTCAAATAAATAAATAAATAAAATATTTTTTTAAAAAAGGGAAGTGTGTTTTGTAATCATTGTATGTGGTGTCTTATAAATATCAAAGCTACTTCATTGACAAGGTTGATAAAGTTTTCTATATCTTAATGAATTCATGCGTTCTTTTTCTGTCAATACTGAGATGAGTGTTTACATCTCCAAATACATTTGGGCATTTGCTTTTATCTCCTTTCAGCTTTGCTAGTTTTCACTAAATATATTTTGAAGCTCTGTTTTCTGGGTGTAGCATTTCTAGATCTCCTTGATTACTCTTTTATCATTATGAAATTCCCTCTTTATCTAGGGTATTGATTCTTGTCTTGAACTCTATTTTGTCTGATATTAATACAGGTGCTTCAGCTTTTTTGAAAAGATAGGGGTATGAAATTTTTTCTATCCTTGACTTTTTTTTATTATTGAGGTATGATTGACATACATTATATTAGCCTTAGGTGTGCAACATAATGATTAGATATTTGTATATACAGCAAAATTGTAATCACAGTAAGTCTAGTCAAATATATTACCATATGTATACGCAAAATTCTTGTCATTATGATAAGTACTTTTAAGATTTTCTCTTTTAGCAAATATGCAGTACGGTATTAACTATAGTAACCATGCTATATATTACATCCTTGAATAACCTGTGTCTTTATATCTATAATGTGTTTCTTATAGATTGCATATAGCTGTCTTTTCAAATCCAATCTTAAAATATCTACCTTTATTTTTTTTAAATTTAATTTAATTTAATTTGTGTGTGTGTGTGTTCCAAAATTCATTGTATGCACCTCACCCAGTGCTCCATGCAATATGTGCCCTCCTTAATACCCACCACCAGGCTATTCCAACCACCCCCCGCAAAAACCCTCAGTTTGTTTCTCAGAGTCCATAGTCTTTCATGGTTTGTCTTCCCCTCTGATTTCCCCCAACTCACTTCTCCTCCCCATCTCCCAATGTCCTCTGTGTTATTTGTTATGCTCCACAAATAAGTGAAACCATATGATAATTGACTCTCTCTGCTTGATTCACTCAGCATAATCTCTTCCAGTCCCGTCCATGTCTTGCTGTTTCCTTTCTAATTATTTTGCATGTTCTTTGTTCATTCTCCTTTCCTTAATTTTTCTTGATTCTTTTTACTGTTCCATTTTATCTCCAATTGGCTTATTACCTATAATTCTTTTTTACACACATTTTATTTTTTTAACTTTTTAGTGGTATCTCTGGGATTTAAATATGCATCTTTAACTTATCATAACCTACTTTCTTTTTTTTTTAAAGATTTTATTTATTTATTTGACAGACAGAGATCACAGGTAGGCAGAGAGGCAGGCAGAGAGAGGAAGGGAAGCAGGCTCCCTGCTGAGCAGAGAGCCCGATGCGGGGCTCGATCCCAGGACCCTGGGATCATGACCTGAGCCGAAGGCAGAGGCTTTAACCCACTGGGCCACCCAGGTGCCCCATAACCTACTTTCAAATACTATAATACAATGCCACTTCATGTATAAATAAAAAACTTAAAAGAGTATAACATCAACTCTTCCTTCACATCTTCTGTGTTATTTTACATTTTATAGTTACACATGTTATAAATTCAACAATAAATTGTCTTTAGTTTTGATGTAAACAGCCAATGAAATTAAAAAAATTAACTTAAAAAAATAGTTACTCATATAGAGATGACCCCTAATTTCTGATGGTATGACTTAGGATTTTTTTACTTCACCATAATGTGAAAGTGTTATGCATTAAGTAGAATCTGTACTTCAAATTTTGAATTTTGATCTTTGCTTGGGCTAGTGATATGTTGTACAATACTGTCTTGTAATGCTAGGCAGAAGCAGCTAGCCACAGCTCCAAGTCAGCCATGTGATCACAAAGGTAAACAACAAATACACAACCATTCTGTACCCATACAACCATTCTGTTTTTCACTTTCAGTACAGTGTTTAATAAATTACATGAGCTATAAAGTAGGCTTTATGTTAGATGATTTTTGCCCAGCTGTAGGCTAATGTAAATGTTCTGAGCACATTTCAGGTAGGCTAGAATAAGCTATGATATTCTGTAGGTTAGGTGTATTAAATGCAGTTTTGACTTACAATATTTTCAACTTATGATAGATTTATCAAGATATAACCCTATCAAAAGTTGGGGAAAATCTGTACACTATTTCTGATGCTGTTCATTCCCTTTTGTATATATCTAAGATTTTAATCTGCTATCACTTCCTTTAGACTAAAGACCTTCCTTTTATCATTCTTATAGCTCAGGTCTTATGGTATCAAACTGATTCAGCTTTTATTCACCTGAAAATTTATTTCTTTTTGCCTTCACTTAAAAAAAAATCAATTGTATTACTCACCACCAGGCTCACCCGTCCCCCCACCACTTTCCCCTCTAAAACCCTCAGTTTGTTTCTCGGAGTCCACAGTCTCTCATGGTTCATCTCCCCCTCTGATTCCCCCCTTTCACTTTTGGTGTCCTTCTCCTAATGTCCTCCATGTTATTCCTTATGTTCCACAAGTAAATGAAACCATATGATTATTGACTTTCTCTGCTTGACTTATTTCACTCAGCATAATCTCTTCCAATCCCGTCCATGTTGCTACAAAAGTTGGGTATTCATCCTTTCTGATGGAGGCATAATACTCCATAGTATATATGGTCCACATCTTCCTTATCCATTTGTCCGTTGAAGGGCATCTTGGTTCTTTCCACAGATTGGCAACTGTGGCCATCTGTACCCTAATGTTCATAGCAGCAATGGCTATGAATGTCTGTTTTTATGCCAGTACCATGCTGTCTTGTTGATCATAGCTTTGTAGTAAAGCTTGAAATAAGGTGACGTGATGTCCCCAGGTTTGTTTTTATTTTTCAACATTTCCTTAGAAATTCAGGGTCTCTTCTGATTCTATACAAATTTTAGGATTGTTTTTTCCAGCTCTTTGAAAAATGCCTGTGGAATTTGGTCGGAATGGCATTGAAAGTATAGATTGCTATAGGCAGTATAGACATTTTTTTTTCATTTTTTAATTTATTTTCAGCATAAAGTATTCATTGTTTTTGTACCACACCCAGTGCTCCATGCAATCCGTGCCCTCTCTAATACCCACCACCTGGTTCCCCCAACCTCCCACCCCCCCACCTCTTCAAACCCTTCAGATTGTTTTTCAGAGTCCCTAGTCTCTCTTGGTTCACCTCCCCTTCCAATTTCCCCCGACTCCCTTCTCCTCTCTAACTCCCCTTGCCCTCCATGTTATTCCTTATGTTCCACAAGTAAGTGAAACCATATGATAATTGACTTTATCTGCTTGACTTATTTCAGTCAACATAATCTCCTCCAGTCCCATCTATGTTGATGCAGAAGTTGGGTATTCATCCTTTCTGATGGCTGAGTAATATTCTATTGTATATATGGACCACATTTTCTTTTTCATCCATTGAAGGGTATCTCAGCTTTTTCCACAGTTTGACTACTGTGGACATTGCTACTATGAGCATTGGTGTACATATGGCCCTTCATTCCACTACATCTGTATCTTTGGGGTAAATACCTAGTAGTGCAATTGCAAGGTGATAGGGCAGCTCTATTTTTGATTTTTTGAGGAATCTCCACACTGTTTTGCAAAGTGGATGCACCAACTTGCATTCTACCAACAGTTTAAGAGGGTTCCCCTTTCTCTACATCCTATCCAACATTTGTTGTTTCTTGCCTTGTTACTTTTTGCCATTCTAACTAGTGTAAGGTGGTATCTCAGTGTGGTCTTGATTTGAATTTCCCTCATGGCTAATGATGATGAACATTTTTCATGGGTCTGCTACCCATTCATATATCTTCATTGGAAAAGGTGTCTGTTCATTCATGTCTTCTGCCCATTTTTTGACTTGGTTATCTGTTTTTTGTTTGTTTTGTTTTTGGTGTTGTGGAGCACTGGGTGTTATACGTAAACAATGAATCTTGGAACATATACATCAAATACCAATGATGTATTGTATGGTGACTAACATAACAGAATAAAAAAATATAGGAAACAAAAAAATAAATTGTATTGACATATAATTTACATATCATAAAATACATTCATTTAAGGAGTTCAGAGAGTTTTGATGAATGTATATGCCTATGTTACCAACACTGCAATCAATATATAGTAAATTTCCATAACCCCAAAATTGCCTTTGTGTCCATTGCAATCAATAATACCTCCCAACCCCAGGAATGCATATCCATTGATTTACTTTCTATCACCATAGATTGTCCTTATTTTTTCTAGAATTTTACATAAGTGAAGTCATTCAATATGTGAATTTTTCTTTTCACTAGCTTCTTCTACTCAGCATGTTTTTGGATCTACACACATTGTCAAGTATATCAATATTTGTGGTGGATAGAATTCAAAGATGGACCTCAAGATTCCTGATCCCTAATGTATATACAGCTTTTTCTAAGTTATGCATTTAAGCCCTCATCTTAATCAAAAGGGATTTTGCAGATGTAATTAAAGTCCCAAGTCAGTTAACTTTAAGACAGGAATATTATACTAGATGAGCTTGTATTTTACTTAAATTCCACTTTGATTCCAATTGCCCATTGTTAATATATTAAAATACCATTGATTTTTGTATATTTAACTTGTATTTTCTGTCCTTACTAAATTCACTTGTTAATTCCAATAATTTTTTTTTTAGATCCTGTAGGATTTTCTATATCCACAATTATGGTGTTTGCAAATACAGTTACTTCTACTTTTCCAATCACAATGACTTATACTTCTTTTTCTTATCTTATTACACTGTTTAGACTGTCCTGTTGAGTGCTGAAAGGAAACAGTGAGACTGAACATCTTTAGCTTTCCTGATTAGATGGACAGCATAAAGACTTTTATCATTAAATATGATGTTAGCAGTACGTATTTTATAGATATTCTTTATAAAGTTGAAGAAGCCTCCTTATAGTCCTAGTACACTGAGAGTTTTTATCAGGAATAAGTGTTGAATTTTGTTAAATGACTTTTTTTTTTAATCTTTAGAGATGACATTTTTTTTCTCTGCCAATGTGGTTGTCATAGTTTGAGGAGCTATGACAAAAATGTTACAGACTCCGTGGCTTATAAACAACAGAAATTTATTTCTTATAGTTCTGGAGGCTGGGAAGTTCAAGATCAATGTGCTGGCAGATTCTGTGTCTGGTGGGGACCCACTTTCAGTTTCATAGATGACTGTCTTTTTGCTGTATTCTCACATGGCAGAAGGGGCAAGAGAGCTATCTGGGGTCTATTTTATAAGGTCACTAATTTCATTCCTGAGAGCTCCACCCTCATGACTTAATCACCTCTCAGAGGCCTCACTTCCTAATACCATCACAATGAGGATTAGTTTTCAACAAATTAATTTTTGGGAAGCATAGACATTCAGTCTACAGAAGTGATGAATTGTACAGATTGATTTTTTTGTTGAGATATAATTCACACACCACAAATTAACCATTTTAAAGTGTACAATTCAGGGGTGCTTGGGTGGCTCAGTGGGTTAAGGCCTCTGCCTTCAGCTCAGGTCATAATTCCAGGGTCCTGGGATCAAGCCCCGCGTTGGGCTCTCTGCTCAGCAGGGGCCTGCTTCCCTTCCTCTCTTTCTGCCCACTTGTGATCTCTGTCCGTCAAATAAATAAATAAAATCTTAAAAAAATAAAGTGTATAATTCAGTGCATTTAGTATATTCACAATGTTTTGCAACTATTGCAACTAATAATTAAACATTTCATCATCCCCAAAAGAAATTCCATTCCTATTAGCAGTCACTCCCCTTCCCCCCATCCCCCACTCCCTGGAAACCACTAGTTTACTTCCTGTCTCCCTGGATTTGCCTATTAAAACATATAATATAAAAGGAATCATATAATATGTGGTATTTTAAGTATGTGATTTCAATTTACATTTTTTGGTATTTCTTTGAGTATTTTATTTTATTTTATTTTTTAACATCTTAATTTTATTTTTTTCAGTGTTCTAAGATCTTTAAATTATTTTTTGACATATAAAAAGATGCACACAATTAATATATATTCCTTCAAGAGGAATCTCCTTTAGAGATAGGGGCGCCTGGGTGGCTCAGTGGGTAAAGGCCTCTGCCTTCAGCTCAGGTCATGATCTCAGGGTCTTGGGATTGAGCCTCGAGTTGGGCTCTCTGCTTGGCGGGGAGACTGCTTCCCTTCCTCTCTCTCTGCCTGCCTCTCCTTCTACCTCTGATCTTTGTCTGTCAAATAAATAAATAAATAAATAAATAAATAAATCTTTAAAAAAAAGAGTTTAGAGGTAATTTTACTATGAAACAATCACAACAATCTATCTAGCTCAACCTTAACAATTTATCTGTTGATGGACAATTACATTGTTTCCATATCTTGGCTGTTGTCAGCAATGCTGCAATGAACATGGGAGTGCAAAATGCTCTTTGAGATAGAGATTTAACTGTCTTTGTACAAATACTCAGAAGAGGGATTGCAGGATTGTATGGTAGTTCTATTTTTAATTTTTTGAGGAATCTCTGTACTGGTTTTTTTTTCAACTGATAATTTTTACTATTATACTATACAAAGCTGCTCCAGTCTATTTTATGGGATTTTCTTTTTTTTTAATTTTTTAAATTTATTTTCAGCATAACAGTATTCATTGTTTTTGAACTACACCCAGTGCTCCATGCAATCTGTGCCCTCTCCAATACCCACCACCTGGTTCCCCCAACCTCCCACCCTCCACCCCTTCAAAGCCCTCAGATTGTTTTTCAGAGTCCATAGTCTCTAATGGTTCACCTCTCCTTCCAATTTCCCTCAACTCCCTTCTCCTAACTCCCCTTGTCCTCCATGCTATTTTTTATGCTCCACAAATAAGTGAAACCATATGATAATTGACTCTCTGCTTGACTTATTTCACTCAGCATAATCTCCTCCAGTCCCGTCCATGTTGCTACAAAAGTTGGGTATTCATCCTTTCTGATGGAGGCATAATACTCCATAGTGTATATGGACCACATCTTCCTTATCCATTCGTCCATTGAAGGGCATCTTGGTTCTTTCCACAGTTTGGCGACCATGGCCATCGCTGCTATAAACATTGGGGTACAGATGGCCCTTCTTTTCACTACATCTGTATCTTTGGGGTAAATACCCAGTAGTGCAATTGCAGGGTCATAGAGAAGCTCTATTTTTAATTTCTTGAGGAATCTCCACACTGCTCTCCAAAGTGGCTGCACCAACTTGCATTCCCACCAACAGTTGAAGCAGAAGGAAAATTTCCAGAATCTTTCTATGAATCCAGCATTACCTTGATCCCCAAACCAGGCAAAGACCCTGCCAAAAAGGAGAATTTCAGACCAATATCCCTGATGAATATGGATGCTAAGATTCTAAACAAGATCCCAGCAAACAGGATCCAACAGCACATTAAAAAGATTATCCACCATGACCAGGTGGGATTCATTCCTGGGCTACAAGGGTGGTTCAACATTTGCAAATCAATCAATGTGATAGAACAAATCAATAAGAGAAAAGAGAAGAACCACATGGTCCTCCAATTGATACAGAAAAAGCATTTGACAAAATCCAGCATCCGTTCCTGATTAAAACGCTTCAAAGTATAGGGATAGAGGGAACATTCCTGAACTTCATAAAATCTATCTATGAAAGACCCACAGCAAATATCATCCTCAATGGGAAAAAGCTTGCAGCCTTCCCATTGAGATCAGGAACACAAGGATGCCCACTCTCACCACTCTTGTTCAACATAGTATTAGAAGTCCTAGCAACAGCAATCAGACAACAAAGAGAAATAAAAGGTATCCAAATTGGCAAGGAAGAAGTCAAACTCTCTCTCTTCGCAGACGACATGATTCTTTATATGGAAAACCCAAAAGACTCCACCCCTAAACTACTAGAACTCATAGAGCAATTCAGTAACATGGCAGGATACAAAGTCAACGTACAGAAATCAGTGGCTTTCTTATACGCTAACAATGAAATACAGAAAGGGAAATTAGAGAATTGATTCCATTTACTATAGCACCAAGAACCATAAGATACCTGGGAATAAACCTAACCAAAGTGGTAAACGATCTGTACTCGAGGAACTACAGGACACTCATGAAAGAAATAGAAGAAGACACAAAAAGATGGAAGACCATTCCATGCTCTTGGATCAGAAGAATAAACATTGTTAAAATGTCTATACTGCCTAGAGCAATCTATACTTTTAATGCCATTCCGATCAAAATTCCACCGGTATTTTTCAAAGAGCTGGAGCAAATAATCCTAAAATTTGTATGGAATCAGAAGAGACCCCGAACCACTAAGGAAATGTTGAAAAACAAAAATAAAACTGGGGGCATCACGTTACCTGATTTCAAGCTTTACTACAAAGCTGTGATCACCAAGACAGCATGGTACTGGCATAAAAACAGACACATAGACCAGTGGAACAGAGTAGAGAGCCCAGATATGGACCCGCAACTCCATGGTCAATTAATCTTCAACAAAACAGGAAAAAAATATACAGTGGGAAAAGGACAGTCTCTTCAATAAATGGTGCTGGGAAAACTAGACAGCTATATGCAGAAGAATGAAACTCGACCATTCTCTTACACCGTACACAAAGATCAACTCAAAATGGATAAAAGGTCTCAACGTGAGACAGGAATCCATCAGAATCCTAGAGGAGAACATAGGCAGTAACCTTTTCGATATCAGCCATAGCAACTTCTTTCAAGATATGTCTCCAAAGGCAAAGGAAACAAAAGCGAAGATGAAGTTTTGGGACTTCATCAAGATCAAAAGCTTCTGCACAGCAAAGGAAACAGTCAACAAAACAAAGAGGCAACCCACGGAATGGGAGAAGATATTTGCAAATGACAGTACAGACAAAGGGCTGATATCCAGGATCTATAAAGCACTCCTCAAACTCAACACACACAAAACAGATAATCTATCAAAAAATGGGCAGAAGATACGAACAGACTCTTCTCCAATGAAAACATACAAATGGCTATCAGACACATGAAAAAATGTTCATCATCACTAGCCATCAGGGAGATTCAAATTAAAACCACATTGAGATACCACCTTACACCAGTTAGAATGGCCAAAATGAGCAAGACAGGAAACAGCATGTGTTGGAGGGGATGTGGAGAAAGGGGAACCCTCTATACTGTTTTTGATAACAGCTGTAGCAGTTTACATTTCCACCAACAGTATACAAGGTTTTCCTTTTCTCCATGTCCTTGCCAATACTTGTTATCTTGTGACTTTTTGGTAAGGGCTACCCCAACAGGTATGAGGTGATATCTCATTATGGTTTTGATTTACATGTCCCTGATGATGAATGATGTTGAGCATCTTTTCATAAAGCTCTTGGCCATTTGTATGTCATTTTGAGAAAAAGTGTCTTTTCAGGTCTTTTCCCCATTTTTTTTTGATGGGGGAGATTATTCCTCTTACATATTTTTCTTGCATATGGTTGGTTGACCATTACAACTATTACATTAGTATTTAATAACATATGTATTCTGGTTACAAGTGTGAAAAAATATAAGCAAAACAGTCTGCTAGGCAGTCAGCTCAGTATATCATTATAGTACAGACTTTATTATGGATTATTTTGAGTGAAAATGGATACTTCCGAAATTCTCAGTTAACATTGGCTCTCTTACTAGAGTACAATTAACTTATTTTCCCTCCAGCTTCATTGAGATATAACTGACGTATAACATTGTGTATGTTTAGGGTGTACAATGTGATGATTTGATATGTGTATGTGTTGCAAAATTGTTACCACTGTAAGGTTAGTTAACACATCCTTCACCTCACTTCATATAGTCACCTTTTCCCATATATGGTAAAAACTTTTAATATTTACTCTCTTAGCGACTTTCAAATATACAATACAGTATTGTTAACTATTGTCACTATGCTGTATATTACACCCCCAGAATTTACTCATCTTATAACTGGAAGTTTGTACCCTTCAACCAGATCACCCATTTTCTCCACCCCCATGCCCTAGCAATCCCCCATCTACTCTCTGATTCTATGAGTTTGATCTTTTAGATTCCATATATAAGATCATAACCTTATCTGTCTTTCTACATCTGACATATTTTGCTTAGAATAATGGCCTCAAGTCCATCCATGTTGCCACAAATGTCAGGATTTCATTTTTTTAATGGTCAAATATTTTACACACACACATACACACACATGCATATGTGTGTAAACACATTTTCTTTATCTATTCATTTCTTTATCTATTCATCTGTCAGTTAGGTTGTTTCCATGTCTTGGATATTGTAAATAATGCTGCAGTGAACATGGAGGTGCAGATACCTCCTTGAGATAGTGATTTCATTTCCTTTGGTTATATATTCAGAAGTGGAGTTGGATCATATGGTAATTCTATTGTTAATTTCTTGAGGGACCTCTGTAATGTTTTCCATAGTGGCTATACCAGTTTACATTCCCACCAACAGTGTCCAAAGTTTCCTTTTTCTCCATATGTTCATCAACATTTGTTATTTCTTTTTGATTTTATCTATTCGGAGAGTTATAAGATGGTGTCTCATTGTGGCTTTGACTTGCATTTTTAAAAATTGGGTTATTTGTGGGCTTTTTATTGTTATTGAGTTTTAAGAGTTACTTATATATTCTAGTATTAACGCTGATCAAATATATAGTTTGCAAATACTTTCTCCCATTCTGTAGGTTGCCTTTCATTTTGTTAATTCTTTTCTTTGCCATGCAGAAACTTTAAGTTGGTGTAGTCTCATTTTATTTACTTTTGCTTTTGTTGTCTGTGCTTTTGGTTTCAGCTAGCAAATTGAGGGAGCGCCTGGGTGGCTCAATAGTTTGAGCTTCAGATCAGGTCATGATCTCAGGGTCCTTAGATTGAGTCTCACATGGGGAGTCTACTTCTCCCTCTCCCTCTGCTCCTCCTCATTGCTTGTGCTCGCTCTCTCTCTCTCAAATAAATAAATAAATAATCTTTTAAAAAAGAAAATTGAGTAAATTTCTTTAGAGTGATAACAAGTGTTTATCACAAGTTCAGAAGAATGAGTTAACTTTTGTAAAATGTGTGAGTCTTTGGCTGAGGTTCACTTTTTTCCTTTTGGATTTCCAACTGCTCCAATACTATTTATTTTTTAAAATGCTATTTTTCTTCCAATGAATTGTTTTCACACCTTTGCCAAAATTTGGGCATATTTGTGTATATATGTTTCTGGGTTCTCTATTTTGCTTCATTGATCTATGTGTCTATCACTCTGCTAATATCATCACACAGTCCTCATTACTGTAGTTATAGAATAAATCTTGAAATTGGATAGATTGATTGCTCCCACTTTGTACTTTTTTGAAGCTGTTCTTAAGTTATTCTATTTCCTTTGACTTCTCATACAAATTTTGTAATAATTCCTACCAAAAATCTAAGCAAGAATTTTTGTAGGCATATTGCTTATATCTCTCCATATAGTGGGTATACTCTACAAAAGATTTGTGTTTTTGGTAAGAATTATGTTATATACAGATATCAATTTGGGGAAGACTGACACCTTTATTCTTTTGAATCTTTCAATTTATAAACGTGCTATATTTTCCCATGTATTTTTATTTTATTTTTATTTTTTAAAAGAGTGGATGTTTCTTTTGTTTGTTTGTTTGTTTAAAGATTTTATTTATTTATTTGACAGACAGAGATCACAAGTAGGCAGAGAAGCAGACAGAGAGAGAGGAGGAAGCAGGCTCCCTGATGAGCAGAGAGCCCGATGTGGGGCTTGATTCCAGGACCCTGGGATCATGACCCGAGCTGAAGGCAGAGGCTTTAACCCACTGAGCCACCCAGACACCCTTCCCATGTATTTTTAAATTTTTAAATTGTTTTTTTTCCTTTCTTGTGTAGTTTCTAGCATACAATTTCTTTACATGTTGTTAGGTTTACATCTAAGTCTTTCACTTTTTTTTATAATGGTAAATGATACTATATTTTTAAATTTAAATTTTGATATCTACTTGTTCACTAGGTATTTGATAGCAAGTCAATCATGAAAGGAACAGTGTTTTGTCCTTACTGGAATAGATATTCTGGCTAGGGTTTGCCTTCTCTGTATGCCATGATTCTGCCAAATCTACCATTCATGCACCCACAGAATTCCTCATGTACCATAATGTTATTCCACACATCATTGCTTCTGATCAAGGAATTCACTTTCCAGCAAAAGAAATGTGGCAATGGCTCCTGCTCATGGATTTCGCTAGCCTTAATATGTTCTTCACCATCTTGAAACAGCTGACTTGATAGAATGATCAAATGGCCCTTTGAAGCCTCAATGCAGTACCAACTAGGTGGCAATACCTTGCAGGACTGGGGTAAGGTTCTCCAGTAAACTGAATATGCTCTGAATCAATGTCCAATATGTAGTGCTATTTCACTGATAGTTATGATTCACGGGTCCAGAATCAAAAGGTGGAAATAAGAGTTGCACCACTCATTTTACCCTTAGTAACCCACTAGCAAAAATTTTTCTTCCTGTTCCTGTGTGCCACGCCAGGAGGGAAAGCTATGGCATTTATCAACCTAAGCTGCTGTCTGTGTTCTCCCTAGCCTACTAGACTGTGATGGACCCATCCAAATTCCAGGACGGGCAGGCCAGAAGTCAGTCCTCTGGGGAGACCTCTCAGGAAAGTTGGGGGTGCTGGATGTGCAAACCATCTTTTCCCTTCCCCCAGAAAAGCCAGGGACCTGAGGGTCTCTTTTTGATAATATGGCATTGCACCAGGAATAAAGACTTGGACAAGGTGTCTTGAATCCCCCCTGCCCCCAGCTTCAAAGAGTCTGGTTTCACAGTCAGAGTACAGGAAGTAAATCAATTTATCAATGAATTGTTGCTAAATTGGTATGTTTGTCAGGGGAAGGATGGTGCAGAACTTCCTACTCTGCCATCTTGCCAATGTCACTCTCAAGGCTTTTTTAAAGCTTTGTTAGGATGGATCAAATAAGCCTTACTCCAGCTTTATTTTAACCTTACTACTAGGGTAGTATAGGCTGAAAAATGCTCCCTTTTCCAAAGAGATATTCACTTCTAAATTCCCAGAATCCATCAATATTACTTTTTGTGGTAAAAGGGTGAATATTACTGTATATGTAAAATATGTGATTGAGTTTGGGATCTTGAAAGAAGGAGCTTATCTTGACTTATCTGGAAAGTTTCCAAATGAAATCACATGTAGCTTTTTAAGAGAGAGACAGAAGGACATGGGGGGTTCGGGGTGGGTAGGAAAAGAATAAATGAAACAAGATGGGATCAGGAGGGAGGCAAACCATAAGAGACTCTTAATCTCACAATACAAACTGAGGGTTGCTGGGGGGAGGGGGGTAGGGAGAGGGTGGTTGGGTTAAGGACATTGGGGAGATTATGCACTATGGTGAACCTGGCAATTCACAGACCTGTACCCCTGGGGCTAATAAATACATATATGTTAATTTAAAAAAAAAGAGAGAGAGAGAGACAGAATGAGTTTAAACACACACACACACACACACACACACACACACACACACACACACAGATGATGTGAAGATGCAGACTGAGATTGGAGTGATGCAGCCACAAGCTAAGGAAAGCCAAGCCATCCATTAGTAACCAGAAGCTAGAAAAGGCAAGGGACGTATTCTATAGAACCTGTGGGGGGAGTGCAGCCCTGATGGCACATTGACTTTGTGCTACTGGCCTCCAGAACTGTGAAAGAATAGATTTCTATTGTTTTAAGCCATCAAGTTTGTGGTAATTTGTTACAATAGCCATAGGGAACTAATTCTTCTGAAATCTGAGTGCTCCAGGTTTCAGTGAAATTTATCCATTTTAGCTGGATGGAAGTCAAATGTGTCCCATCTCTGTGTGTAAGCACTAGAAATTATTCAACTGAAATCTCTCTATTAACTGTTATTTGCCCAATCTTTTGGCATTTCATCCTATGCATGCACATCTTGGCATTCAACAGCATAGTCCCAGGGGATCCTTGGCAGATTTCTGGTTTTCTTGGCAGATTTCTGGCAGATTTCTGATTTCTCTGCTCCCATACTCTGCTTTGAAAATTTCAGCTGCCTTAACTTCTTTTTTTAAATATTTTTAAAAATTTTAATAAACATATAATGTATTTTTAGCCCCAGGGGTACAGGTCTGTGAATCGCCAGGTTTACACACTTCACAGCACTCACCATAGCACATACCCTCCCCAATGTCCATAACCCCACCACCCTCTCCCTACCCACCTACCTCTGGCAACCCTCAGTTTGTTTTGTGAGTTTAAGAGTCTCTTATGGTTTGTCTCCCTCCCAATCCCATCTTGTTTCATTTATTCTTTTCCTACCCCCCAAACCCCCCACATTTGCCTCTCCATTTCCTCATATCAGGAAGATCATATGATAGTTGTCCATCTCCAGTTGACTATTTTGCTAAGCATGATACCCTCTAGTTCCATCCATGTCATCACAAATGGCAAGATTTCATTTCTTTTGATGGCTGCATAGTATTCCATTATGTATATACATACCACATCTTCTTTATCCACTCATCTGTTGATGGATATCTAGGTTCTTTCCATAGTTTGGCTATTGTGGACATTACTGCTATAAACATTTGGGTGCACGTGCCCCTTCAGATCACTACATTTGTATCTTTAGGATAAATACCCAGTAGTGCAATTGCTGGGTCATAGTGTAGCTCTATTTTCAACTTTTTGAGGAACCTCCATGCTGTTTTCCAGAGTGGTTGCACCAGCTTCCATTCCCACCAACAGTGTAGTAAGGTTTCCCTTGCTCCACATTCTCACCAGCATGTCTTTTCCTGACTTGTAAATTTTAGCCATTCTGACTGGTGTGAGGTGGTATCTCATTGTGGTTTTGATTTTTATTTCCCTGATGCTGAGTGATGTGGAGCACTTTATCATGTGTCTGTTGGCCATCTGGATGTCTTCTTTGCAGAAATGTCTGTTCATGTCCTCTGCCCATTTCTTGATTGGATTATTTGTTCTTTGGGTGTTGAGTTTGTTAAGCTCTTTATAGATTTTGGATACTAGCCCTTTATCTGATATGTTGTTTGCTTTTGATCTTGATGAAGTCCCAATAGTTCATTTTTGCCCTTGCTTCCCTTGCCTTTGGCGATGTTCCTATGAAGAAGTTGCTGGTGGCTGAGGTCGAAGAGGTTGCTGCCTGTGTTCTCCTCAAGGATTTTGATGGATTCCTTTCTCACATTGAGGTCCTTCATCCAGTTTGAGTCTATTATCATGTATGGTGTAAGGAAATGGTCCAGTGTCATTTTTCTGCATGTGGCTGTCCAATTTTCCCAACACCATTTGTTGAAGAGGCTGTCTTTTTTCCACTGGACATTCTTTTCTGTTTTGTTGAAGATTAGTTGACCATAGAGTTGAGGTTCTATTTCTGGGCTCTCTAATCTGTTCCATTGATCTCTGTGTCTCTTTTTGTGCCAGTACCATACTGTCTTGATGATGACAGCTTTGTAATAGAGTTTGAAGTCCAGAATTGTGATGCCACCAACTTTGGCTTTCTTTTTCAACATTCCTCTGGCTATCCGAAGTCTTTTCTTATTCCATATAAGTTTTAGGATTATTTGTTCAATTTCTTTGAAAAAAATGGATGGGATTTTGATAGGGATTGCATTAAATGTATAGATTGCTTTAGGTAGCATAGACATTTTCACAATATTTGTTCTTCCAATCCATGAGCATGGAACATTTTTCCATTTCTTTGTGTCTTCCTCAATTTCTTTCATGAGTACTTTATAGTTTTCTGAGTATAGATTCTTTGCCTCTTTGGATAGGTTTATTCCTAGGTATCTTATGGTTTTGGGTGCAATTGTAAATAGGATTGACTCCTTAATTTCTCTTTCTTCTATCTTGTTGGTGTAAAGAAATGCAACTGATTTCTGTGCATTGATTTTATATCCTGACACTTTACTGAATTCCTGTACAAGTTCTAGCAGTTTTGGAGTGGAGTCTTTTGGATTTTCCACATATAATATCATATCATCTGCAAAGAGTGATAGTTTGACTTCTTCTTTGCTGATTTGGATGCCTTTAATTTCTTTTTGTTGCCTAATTGCTGAGGCTAGGACTTCTAGTACGATGTTGAATAGCAGTGGTGATAATGGACATTCCTGCCGTGTTCCCGACCTTAGCGGAAAAGAGCTCTCAGTTTTTCTCCTTTGAGAATGATATGGTGGGTTTCTCATAGATGGCTTTGATAATATTGAGGTATGTGCCCTCTATCACTACACTTTGAAGAGTTTTGATCAGGAAGGGATGCTGTACTTTGTCAAATACTTTTTCAGCATCTATTGAGAGAATCATATGGTTCGTGTTCTTTCTTTTATTAATGTAGTATATCACATTGATTGATTTGCAAATGTTGAACTCCTTGCAGCCCTGGAATAAATCCCACTTGGTCATGGTGAATTTAGCCCATTTACATTCAGGGTAACTATTGAGAGATATGAATTAAGTGCCATTGTATTACCTGTAAGGTGACTGTTACTGTATATTGTCTCTGTTCCTTTTTGTTCTACTACTTTTAGGCTCTCTCTTTGCTTAGAGGACCCCTTTCAGTATTTCCTGTAGGGCCGGTTTGGTGCTTATGAATTCTTTCATTTTTGTTTGTCCTAGAAGCTTTTTATCTCTCCTTCTATTTTCAATGATAGCCTAGCTGGA
The DNA here is from genome assembly GCF_002288905.1 of Enhydra lutris kenyoni. NCBI lineage: Eukaryota > Metazoa > Chordata > Mammalia > Carnivora > Mustelidae > Enhydra > Enhydra lutris. The sequence goes on from NW_019154173.1 coordinate 3,288,720, forward strand.
TATAGTATTCTTGGCTACATGTTTTTCTCAGTCAGTGCTCTGAATATTTCATGCCAGTTCTTTCTGGACTGCCAGGTCTCTGTGGATAAGTCTGCTGCCAATCTAATATTTTTACCATTGTATGTTACAGACTTCTTGTCCCGGGCTGCTTTCAGGATTTTCTCTTTGTCGCTAAGACTTGTAAATTTTACTATTAGATGACGGGGTGTGGACCTATTCTTATTGATTTTGAGGGGGGTTCTCTGCACCTCTTGGATTTTGATACTTGTTCCCTTCACCATATTAGGGAAATTCTCTACAATAATTCTCTCCAATATACCTTCTGCTCCCCTCTCTCTTTCTTCTTCTTCTGGAATCCCAATTATTCTAATGTTGTTTCATCTTATGGTATCACTTATCTCTCCAATTCTCCCCTCATGGTCCAGTAGTTGTTTGTCTCTCTTTTGCTCAGCTTCTTTATTCTCTTTCATTTGGTCTTCTATATCACTAATTCTCTCTTCTGCCTCATTTATCCTAGCAGTAGGAGCCTCCATTTTTTATTGCACCTCATTAATAGCTTTTTTGATTTCAACTTGGTTAGATTTTAGTTCTTTTATTTCTCTGGAAAGGGCTTTTATTTCCCCAGACAGGGTATCTCTAATATCTTCCATGCCTTTTTTGAGCCCGGCTAGCACCTTGAGGATCATCATTCTGAACTCTAGATCTGACATATTACCAATGTCTATATTGATTAGGTCCCTAGCCTTTGGTACTGCCTCTTGTTCTTTTTTTTTGTTGTCAGTTTTTCTGCCTTATCATTTTGTCCAGATAAGAATATATATTATAAGGAGCCAATAAAATACTAAAAGCGTGGCAAAGACCCCAGGAAAATGTGCTTTAACCAAAGCAGAAGAGACCCCAAATCGTGGGGGGAAGACAGGGGGTAAAAAGAAGTTCAGAAAACAAATTAAAAAAAGAAAAAAAAGAAAAATATAAAAAAGAAAATATATATATTAGACTGGTGACTAGAACAGGGTCACCCACTTAATTTGGGGAGTATTTTGGTCTCTTAGAAGAAACTATCTCCCAAAATTTAAAAAAATGAAAAACATATAAGGGTAAACATGATGCAGGGATGGAATATGACTATAAAGATGAAAATTAAAAAAAATTTTTTTTTTCTAAAAAAGGAGTTGATAAGATAAGTTGGTTGGGAGAATAAAGAAAAAGAAAGTGGAGAGAATTTGCTCAGGCTAGAGACTAGAACAAAGCCCTGTGCTAGATTTAAGGTGTATTTTGATCTATTAGAAGAAGTTGTACCCCAGATTTTTTTAGAAGAAAAAACCCTATGTGTATACAAAAAATAAAGTTAGATACAGTGAAGGATAATATATGACTATAATAATGAAGGTTCAAAAAAGATTTTTTTTAAATGAAAGGTATTGTTAAGATAAACTTGTTAATAAATGTTAAAAGAGGAAAGGGTAAAAGTTAAAAATATTTGGCAGAAGAAAAAAAATAAAATTAAAAAAAATTAATTAACTTTCCAAGACTAAAGAATCATGTGGAGAACTCCTCTGGAATTCCGCTGTTCTCCTTGGTAAGTGAATTTGGTCTGGGCTGGATTTCTTGTTGATCTTCTGGGGGAGGGACCTGTTGTAGTGATTCTCAAGTCTTTGCCCAGGTGGAATTGCACCGCCCTTACCAGAGGCCAGGCTAAGTAATCTGCTTGGGTTCACTTTCGGGAGCTTTCGTTCCCTGAACACTTTCCGTAGAGTGCCAGAGGACGGGAATGAAAATGGTGGCCTCCCAATCTCTGGCTTGGAGAAGCCGAGAGCTCGGGGCCCCACTCCTCAGTGCGCCCTCAGAGAAAAGCACTCAATCACTCCCATCTCCCTGGCCTCTGGCCATGCTCCGAGCTCACCCAGCCTGTGACCGGTTCAAGGTAACCCCAAGTTGAGAGCTCCCTCCTTGGCTCTGTCTCTGTAGCCGGCTTCCCCGCTCTAATACCTGTGAGCCCTGAGACACTCAGACACCCCCGATACTTCTGTTATCCTGTGGGACCTGAGGCCATGCTGTCCCCTCGTGGGCTTCACCCCAGTTTAGCCTCTGGAGTGATGTCCCTCAGTGGAGCAGACTTTTAAAAGTCCTGATTTTGTGCTCTGTTGCTCCGCCACTTGCCAGGAGCTGTCCCCTCCCCCCGGGGTCTATCTTCCTGTCACTTTGGATTCACTTCTCTGCCCGTCCTACCTTTCAGAAAGTGGTCGATTTTCTGTTTCTAGAATTGCTGCTCTTCTTCTCTTCAATCTCCTGTTTGATTTGTAAGTGTTCAGAATGGTTTGCTAAGCTATCTAGCTGATCTCCTGCTATCTGATGTCGTCTCAGCCTGCTACTTCTCTGCCATCTTGACTCCTCTCCAGCTAGCTTAACTTCTATAAAATACATTCTCTGTCTTTCCAACTTATTCATACTGTTTCACTCTACTTGGTTTCCCTCTACATGTGCCACACTTCAGAAATTTCCTGCAGACAAAAGATAATGGTGTGATTATAGGGCTCATCTTAAAGTCAGTTGGGGGACTTAATATTATATAGCTTGAAAGCTAGCATAAAAATTATAGCAGAGGTATAGAAAGTCATCTTTAAGAGTGAATATAGGCAGAAAACCTACTGAAGGCATTAATAAGGAAAATAGTGTGTCAATCCAGAGTTGGATTGATCCTGTTGAAGGTGCCCCAAAGAAGATGAATTAAAAAAGAAAATGTTGGCAGGGGCAATTCTAAACTTGTTCAGGAAAGAATGTGTCCAAGAGTTACATATCTTAACTTCTGGTAGTTGTAACTAACATGAAAAACCAAGAGCTTCAGGAACCAAAGATAGCTAATGCAAGAGGAGGTTATTTGAACTAGAATTCAGATGCTTGCTTTGTCTTTTTTTCCCCCTAGAGCTCTTTGATGCAGTTACAGACATGGTAGGTAGGTAGCACTGAAATATTTTGACATTATCACATTACTTCACTACCTTTTTCTTTGGTAGAGGCAGGTCAGAAATTTGACTTGTGGGAAAACAGTGCCTTCTGGAAGATTTTTCTTGAAAGTATGTTTCTTTTTTCTTTCCTTTTTTTTTTTTTTTGCAATGTGATATTTCGTTTTTATTTTTTCCTCTGATATCAGTCTGATTGTTCAAACTCCATTGCTTTAAATCACCACTGGCATCTTCTGCCCCTGTAGAGATCCAGAAGTGTATAATTCTACATCTCAGGCTGATTTCTTTCTTTCTTTCTTTCTTTTTTTTTTATCTCAGGCTGATTTCATGAGTGTTCAGAGTGTTCTTTCCGGTAGATAATCAGCTCACTTTAGGGGACTGGTTAAGACAGTGTCTCCTACTTCTCTGCCATCTTGCCCCCCTTGGTTTTTATTTTTTTAAGTAATCTATATCCCCAAAGTGGGGCTTAAGCTCCAGATCTTATTTATTTATTTATTTATTATTATTTTTTTTATTAACATATAATGTATTATTAGTTTCAGTGGCACAGGTCTATGATTCATCAGTCTTACACAATTCATAGCACTCAACATAGCACATACCCTCCCCAGTATCTGTCACCCAGCGATCTCATTCCTCCCATTCACCTCCTCTCCAGCAACCCTCAGTTTATTTCCTGAGATTAAGTCTCTTAAGGTTTGTCTCCATCTCTGGTTTCATCTTGTTTCATTTCCCCCCTTCCCCTATGATCTCCTGTCTTGTTTCTCAAATTCCTCATATCAGTGAGATTATATGATAATTGTCTTTATCTGATTGACTTATTTCGCTTAGCATAATACCCTCTAGTTCAATCAACATTGTTGCATATGGCAAGATTTCATTTTTTGATGGCTACATAATATTCCATTGTGTGTGTATACACATATATATATACACATATGTGTGTATATATATATATACATATATATACATATATGTGTATATGTATATATATACACTACATCTTCTTTATCCATTCATCTGTTGATGGATATCTAGACTTTCCATTCTTTGGCTATTGCAGACATTGCTGCTATAAACATTGGGGTGCAGGTGCCCCTTCAGGTCACTATATTTGTATCTTTAGGGTAAATACCCAGTAGTGCAATTGCTGGATCACAGGGTAGCTCTATTTTCAACTTTTTAAGGAACCTCCATACTGTTTTCCAGAGTTACTGCACCAGCTTGCATTCCCACCAACAGTTTAGGAGGGTTCCTCTGAAAATATGTTTCTGTGGCTGCTTCTGTGCAAAATAGTTTTCTTAATTGTTTTTGGTAGTTTCCCTGCCAAAAGTCTAGCCCTTTCTCTGTGATGTACTCTGGTTCTCTTTGCTAGTTTCTTGGGTCTGTTTGGGGGTGGGTAGTGGCCCTAGGTTCCCAGAGAACAGACATTTTAGAGAATGGTGGAAAGTAAAATGTATGCAAATGAAGAGGGCAGTTGGCATCCAAAGAGCACGGCAGTTGACTATCACCTCAAAAAGTCTCAAGTAACCATCCTTCAGCACGGATGATAGGTGCTTGCCTATATGCAGTTATAGAGAATTTCTCATATGAATATCCTCCCCCAATATGTATCAGTCCTTGGCTTCAAGCCCTTGTGAAGATCTTGCAGTTCTCATAGTACTGATCAGTTAGTGGGTATTAGTTGTTTTGGGGGTAGAAAACACGATTGCTTTGTAGGAGATGTCTCGTGTAAAAGAATGTGTTATGTTGCAGCCAAACTCTTCTGAGTTGTCAGTAGATAGGACATCAGAAGTTATTCCTCAAAAATTTGTTGTGGCCATTTAGTCATTAATAGTGGATAGCATTATGAAGGGCTTTCGATAGTACTCTTCAAACTTGATCTTATAGTTGGAAACTTCAAAGATCCTGGAAGCTAAGTAGATCAATAGTTTGAATTGCTATAGATGCAAAAGGATTGAGAACCAGAATAGGGATAAAGTGTGCCATCTTTAGTGAGGAAATTCCATAATCATCAGATTGAAGTTATGGCAGTGGAAATGGAGCAAGTTAAAGTCTAATGTTATGGACTCTTAGAGACACATATAGAGGCTGTGGATGGTATATTTTAACATTGATTACCAAAGGTAATTCTTGTTTTAGCCACAGGTCTCTCTGATGCTATTATATTGGAGAATGTTATAGTAGATATAAATCCCCCTAGAAGTCTATGTAAACTTTAATCAATATCTTGAGCAATTATTGGGCATAAATGTCTTTGCCTAGTCATGGTGTTTGAGGACAGGATCTTTCTTTCTTTCTTTCTTTCTTTCTTTCTTTCTTTCTTTCTTTCTTTCTTTTTCTTTTTCTCCTTCTCCTTCTTTCTCCTCCTCCTCCTCCTCCTCCTCCTCTTCTTCTTTTCTTGTCCTTCTCCTTCCTCTCCTTCTCCTCTTCCTCCTCCTCTTCTTCTTCTTTTCTTGTCTTTCTCCTTCTCCTCTCCTTCCTCTCCTCCTCCTCCTCCTCCTTCTTCTTCTTTGTGTGTGTGTCTCCCCACCCCAGCTTTATTGAGGTATGATGGACAAATAAAAATTATATATATTTAGGTTGTACAATGAGATTTATTTTAAAGGTATACAACGTGATGATTTAATATACATATACATTGTGAAATAATCACTACAATCAAGTTAATTTACACATCATTGCCTCACATTGTAGCTTTTTGTTTTAAAAGCTCTAACATGTGCAAGGTATTCTACTAAGCCATCAATATTGTATGATGTTACTTACTTCTTCATATTACTTTACCCATCTACATCCTTATGTGTCTCATTTACTCTTCACACTAATCTATGAATTAGGCACCAGTCTTTTTTTGTGTGTAATTTATTTTATTTTATTTTATTTTTTTCAGTGTTCCAAGATTCATTGTTTATGCACCACACCCAGTGCGCCATGCAATACGTGCCCTCTTTAATACCCACCACCAGGCTCACCCAACCCCCCACCTTCTTCCCCTCCCAAACCCTCAGTTTGTTTCTCAGAGTCCACAGTCTCTCATGGTTTGTCTCCCCCTCCGATTTCCCCCAACTTACTTCTCTCCATCTCCCCATGTCCTCCGTGTTATTCCTTATGCTGCACAAGTAAATGAAACCATATGATAACTGACTCTCTCTGCTTGACTTATTTCACTCAGTATAATCTCCTCCAGTCCCGTCCATGTTGATACAAAAGTTGGGTATTCATCCTTTCTGATGGAGGCATAATACTCCACTGTATATATGGACCATAGCCTCTTTATCCATTCATCTATTGAAGGGCATCTTGGCTCTTTCCACAGTTTGGCGGCTGCAGACATTGCTGCTATGAACATTGGGGTATACATGGCCTTTCTTTCCACTACCTCTGTATCTTTGGAATAAATACCCAGTAGTGCAATTGCAGGATCATAGGGTAGCTCTATTTTTAATTTCTTAAGGAATTTCCACACTGTTTTCTGAAGTGGCTGCACCAACTTGCATTCCCACCAACAGTGTAACAGGGTTCCCCTTTCTCCACATCTTCTCCAACACTTGTTGTTTACTGTCTTGTTGATTTTGGCCATTCTGACTTGTATAAGGTGGTATCTCAATGTGTTTTTGATTTGAATCTCCCTGATGGCTAATGACGATGAACATTTTTTCATGTGTCTGTTAGCCATTTGTATGTCTTCTGCCCATTTTTTTGACGTGATTATCTGTTTTGTGTGTGTTGAATTTGAGGAGTTCTTTATAGATATTAGATATCAGTCCTTTTTCTGTAGTGTCATTTGCATATAACTTCTCCCATTCTGTGGGTTGCCTCTGTTTTGTTGACTATTTCCTTTGTTGTGAATTAGGCACCATTCTTAATGCTGATTTTGCAGGTAGGGAAACTGAGGTACAGAGTGCAATAAAATTGCCAGGTACTGTGTTGAAGACTCTATACCAGTGGCTATCAACTATCAGTGATTTTGTGTCCCTGTTTCCCCCAGGGAACATGTGACAATGTCTGGAGTCATTTTTTGGTTGTCACATAATGTTGAGAGTGCTGCTTCTGGCATATAGTGGGTAGAGAGCAGGGATGCAGCTAAATATCCTACAATGTACAGGACAGCACCCTCAGACCTGCCCCTGACAAAGAATTACCCAGCTTGAACATCACTAGTACCTCAGCTGTAAAACCCTGTTTTTTACAGGTGATATACTTTACTTTAAATTTTTTTTGTACCACTCATAAAAGGCTCTTTATTATTTTCTTCCAAGATTTTACTTAAATTCAAGTTAGTTAACATATAGTGTAGTATTGGTTTCCAGAGTAGAATTTAGTGATTCATCACTTACATATAAAACCCAGTGCTCATCACAAGTGCCCTCCTTAATCCCTATCACCCAATTAGCCTGTCACTCACCTCCCTCCCTCCATCAACCCTCAGTTTGTTCTCTATCATTAAGAGGCAAGCCATAAGAGACTCTTAACTTTAGAGGACAGGTTTTCTAAATAGAGGGAAGCCTATTAGTCTGTTCTTTCCATTTTTGTGTTTGGGTATACCTGACTTTTAGTCCAGCACCAGCATGGATTTCCTCTACCAGATCATTTTGTTTAATTATAGCTGGAGATAAATGCCCCCTAAAGTTATCAGTTTAGATAATTTACCAGGACATGCTTGTTAGGGTAGATGATCTGGCCTCAAAACCCGACGATCTGGGCTGTCTGCTAAAAATCAAAGGATTCCAGGAATGTGACCTTCCTAGCATTGTACTGGTGCCTGATACTTAGTAAGCACTCTAATAATTGTACAGCTGGCACAAGCTGAGCTTCTGGGTCTGCCTATTACAGGGGCCTGATGTGCTTCTGCCACAAGTTGTTATCTATATATAATTGGAAGGACTTGGTCTCAGGAAACAATTAAAGTGCTTGATGTAACCATGAGCCCTAGATCCCAGATTAATCATAATCCCATATAGTTTTGCCTTAAATTCTGAAAATGCCTTCTGGTAAGTGGCATATTTGTCTGGAATCCCAGGTAAGGAAGTAACAGTTGGTGTAGGGCCATAGTGAGCATAGCCAGAACTTAAGATGGAAGTCCAGTATAAGATGAAGAACATAGATTTCTTTAAGATATAGTTAAGTACTTGGATCTTACTCTGAAAAGGCAATAGACCAGGACATGGATATGAGCAGTAACACACTGATAATACTGTTTTTTCATGTTATCTCATGAGCATGTCAATTCAATTATCTCTGCCCCTCCCAACATGGGACATCTAAGACAGTGTCCATTTAAACTAGGATGACCTTGGTATCTGGTTACCAGAATAAAGGCCAGAGCATACCACCCAGAATTCTGTTATAAAATGCTCTTCTCACTGCCTTTCACAGGTAAGAGTAAAAAATGAATCTCCCACTCTCACCTGAGACCCTAGTTAGTATACCAACAATTTTCCAGTAGTGGAGGTGGTTACTTGTGAACAAACTGATTAGCTTTGCTTTAGTATACATTTAGAGTCTAGTGTGTCCGGGAGGCCTCTGGCATGGGTTCCTTTGTTTCTCTAGTTTTGCAGACACATCTGTGTTCATGCCCTAAGACTTGTTCTTTCCGAAAAAATAATAGGATTCTGACCAATCCATCTTGTAGTTTCCCCTAAGACTTTCTGAGAACCCAGACCTGCAGGGCTTATTCTTTCCACTTAACAAATGACATTATAGGTTATCTTCTACCTGGTGGGGCTACTGAAAAAAAATATTGCAAGCTCAACTCTCCTCATTCCTTGCCAGAATCTGAAGTACCTACAGTCTCTCCTAATCTGGGGTTCCATGTGGTTTGTGAATTTCCCCAAAAGCGAGAATGACAGGGCAATAGTTCTGTTTAAGAGCAAGGGTCCCTAATTCTGTTCTCTCTTTGCCCCTGAATGCATCACACTGAACACTGGAAGGCACCTTTGTGCCATTAGAAGTTCAGAGTTCCAGGTATCAGTAGAACCTGCAATAACTCTGTGGAATGAAGAGAATTTTCCCTGGTTTCCTGAAGGATTTATCAGATGGTGCCATTGAGGCCTCACTGGGTTTGGTGACATGAGGAAGAAGATTACTGCTTAGGAATTCAGGTAATGGTGGCCTAACTTTTTAAGCAGAGCTCCTTGGGCCACAGACATGAGAGGAGACATTAAAAGAGCCAACTAACAGGGACATATATACTTTCAACTACCATCTGAATACAGATTTCAAAATATGTATTTCCATATTTTTCTTCTGAGCTTCAGGTATATATGCAACCAGCTCCCAGATATATAGTCACCTGCATGTCCATCACACATCTTCAACTCAAAATTTCCAAAATGAGACTAGTGTTTTCCTTACTCTCCTCACCACCCACTTTCCTCACACTTATACCTATGCCAAAACCTTACCTACCATACTCCTTCTTTGCCTCACAGATTTGTTCATTTCCCAGTATTCCCCATCTTAGTAAATAGTACCATCTTCAAGTCATCAAACTGGTGGTATCATCTTTGACAGATTCTTCTTTCCATCTTCTTTCTCATCCAGTTACTGCATTCATTTAATTCTATTTCCTAAGTATCTCTTGAATTCACACAGTTTTCCAAATTCCTCATCACTGGCTACCATCTTCTCTGGAGTACTGCAATGGTCTTAAAGACGTTCTCCTCATATGCAATGTTGACTTCTTCCATTTATTCGCCATCCAGCAACCAGAGTTTATCTCAAATGTAAATCTAACCATGTTACTTCTCTGCTTGAAATCATTTAATGGACATTCTGAGCCTTCAGGATAATGTTTAAGTTATTGCTTTAGCTTAAAATTCACTCATATTTCTTTGGGAGCATCTGTTCTGTGCTGTGTACTATATTAGAGACATTGAGGAGGAATTCATGAACAAAACATACAATCTCTGCTTTCACAGGCTTGATTATTATGCTTATAACATGTGTGGAGTTTACAGTATAGTGCCACTGAAGGCTTCATGTGATCTGGTTTCTGTTCCTTGGCTCTAGCCTCTTGCCATTCTCTCTTCTGTCCTATCTTGCCATCTCCTCATTGCTCCTTCAAACTCTGTATCCAGCCAAGCAGAGCTACTTGCAGTTTGTACATGATTTTCATTTTTCATGCCTTCACTCCTTTCGATAGGCTATTTTCTTCCTTTGTGGAACACTTGCCACAACTTCTCCATCAAATAAAATCTTATTCATTCCTCAAATCTCATTTCAGATGTCATATCTTACAGGAAGCCCTCCTTGGTTACCCCTATCCTCTATGTCCCTGTTAGATGTCACCGTAATCCTATGGAATCTTGTGTTTACCTCTGTTGTAGCATTTTCCATACTGTGTTGTAATTGTTTACTTCTTTTTCATTCCCCTTTTTGTGAGAACCTATTTCACACAGACTTTACCCAAGAGTATAAGTAGAGAGTTACTTAAAGTTTCTCATGTTTGGCATTTCTCACTTTCTTTGTTGGCAACTAGTGCTTGGCCTTATCAAACTTGAAGTCGTTAACCCAGTTGCAACTTGTGGCCCTTTGTTCAGTGTCTTTTATTTTAAGTTACTTCCCCCAGCACTGCTTTTCAGAAGTGCAAGGAATAGACCAATAACAGGCTGTGGAGAAGATTCATCTCCCTGCTTTTCAATATTCCAGGCTGGGGACAATTTTCTCAACAACTAGCAATTGAACAATGGTGATGTAGGACTTAAAATGGTACTCCTTCATCTCTGATTATCTAAACAAGTTCCAGGAGACCCAGTTATTCTTCAATTTGGAATTTGAGTAGACATACAATGACTTCTTTTTATTTATTTATTTATTTATTTATTTATTTATTTATTTATTTATTTTTTAATTTTATTTTTTATAGACATATATTTTTATCCCCAGGGGTACAGGTCTGTGAATCGCCAGGTTTACACACTTCACAGCACTCACCATAGCACATACCCTCCCCAATGTCCATAATCCCACCCCCCCTCTCCCAACGCCCCCTACCCCCATCAACCCTCAGTTTGTTTTGTGAGATTAAGAGTCACTTATGGTTTGTCTCCCTCCCAATCCCATCTTGTTTCATTTACTCTTCTCCTACCCCCTTAACCCCCCATGTTGCATCTCCTCTCCCTCATATCAGGGAGATCATATGATAGTTGTCTTTCTCCGATTGACTTATTTCGCTAAGCATGATACCCTCTAGTTCCAACCACGTCGTCGCAAATGGCAAGATTTGATTTCTTTTGATGGCTGCATAGTATTCCATTGTGTATATATACCACATCTTCTTTATCCATTCGTCTGTTGATGGACATCTAGGTTCTTTCCATAGTTTGGCTATTGTAGACATTGCTGCTATAAACATTCAGGCGCATGTGCCCCTTCGGATCACTACGTTTGTATCTTTACGGTAAATAGCCAGCAGTGCAATTGCTGGGTCATAGGGTAGTTCTATTTTCAACATTTTGAGGAACCTCCATGCTGTTTTCCAGAGTAGTTGCACCAGCTTGCATTCCCACCAACAGCGTAGGAGGGTTCCCCTTTCTCCTCATCCTTGCCAGCATCTGTCATTTCCTGACTTGTTAATTTTAGCCATTCTGACTGGTGTGAGGTGGTATCTCATTGTGGTTTTGATTTGTATTTCCCTGATGCCGAGTGATGTGGAGCACTTTTTCATGTGTCTGTTGGCCATCTGGATGTCTTCTTTGCAGAAATGTCTGTTCATGTCCTCTGCCCATTTCTTGATTGGATTATTTGTTCTTTGGGTGTTGAGTTTGTTAAGTTCTTTATAGATTTTGGACACTAGCCCTTTATCCGATATGTCATTTGCAAATATCTTCTCCCATTCTGTCAGTTGTCTTTTGGTTTTGTTAACTGTTTCCTTTGCTGTGCAAAAGCATTTGATCTTGATAAAATCCCAATAGTTCATTTTTGCCCTTGCTTCCCTTGCCTTTGGCGATGTTCCTAGGAAGATGTTGCTGCGGCTGAGGTCGAAGAGGTTGCTGCCTGTGTTCTCCTCAAGGATTTTGATGGATTCCTTTCTCACATTGAGGTCCTTCATCCATTTTGAGTCTATTTTCATGTGTGGTGTAAGGAAATGATCCAATTTCATTTTTCTGCATGTGGCTGTCCAATTTTCCCAACACCATTTATTGAAGAGGCTGTCTATTTTTCCATGGACATTCTTTCCTGCTTTGTCGAAGATTAGTTGACCATAGAGTTGAGGGTCTATTTCTGGGCTCTCTGTTCTGTTCCATTGATCTATGTGTCTGTTTTTGTGCCAGTACCATGCTGTCTTGATGATGACAGCTTTGTAATAGAGCTTGAAGTCCGGAATTGTGATGCCACCAACTCTGGCTTTCTTTTTTTTTTTTTTAAAGATGTTATTTATTTATTTGACAGAGCGAGATCACAAGTAGACGGAGAGGCAGGCAGAGAGAGAGAGGGAAGCAGGCTTCCTGCCAAGCAGAGAGCCCGATGTGGGACTCGATCCCAGGACCCCGAGATCACGACCTGAGCCGAAGGCAGCGGCTTAACCCACTGAGCCACCCAGGCGCTCCTGGCTTTCTTTTTCAATATTGCTTTGGCTATTCGAGGTCTTTTCTGGTTCCATATAAATTTTAGGATTATTTGTTCCATTTCTTTGAAAAAAATGGATGGTACTTTGATAGGAATTGCATTAAATGTGTAGATTGCTTTAGGTAGCATAGACATTTTCACAATATTTATTCTTCCAATCCAGGAGCATGGAACATTGTTTCCATTTCTTTGTGTCTTCCTCAATTTCTTTCATGAGTACTTTATAGTTTTCTGTGTATAGATTCTTAGTCTCTTTGGTTAGGTTTATTCCTAGGTATCTTATGGTTTTGGGTGCAATTGTAAATGGGATTGACTCCTTAATTTCTCTTTCTTCTGTCTTGTTGTTGGTGTAGAGAAATGCAACTGATTTCTGTGCATTGATTGTATATCCTGAAACTTTACTGAATTCCTGTACAAGTTCTAGCAGTTTTGGAGTGGAGTCTTTTGGGTTTTCCACATATAGTATCATATCATCTGCAAAGAGTGATAGTTTGACTTCTTCTTTGCCGATTTGGATGCCTTTAATTTCCTTTTGTTGTCTGATTGCTGAGGCTAGGACTTCTAGTACTATGTTGAATAGCAGTGGTGATAACGGACATCCCTGCCGTGTTCCTGACCTTAGCGGAAAAGCTTTCAGTTTTTCTCCATTGAGAATGATATTTGCGGTGGGTTTTTCATAGATGGCTTTGATAATATTGAGGTATGTGCCCTCTATCCCTACACTTTGAAGAGTTTTGATCAGGAAGGGATGCTGTACTTTGTCAAATGCTTTTTCAGCATCTATGGAGAGTATCATATGGTTCTTGTTCTTTCTTTTATTAATGTGTTGTATCACATTGATTGATTTGCAGATGTTGAACCAACCTTGCAGCCCTGGAATAAATCCCACTTGGTCGTGGTGAATAATCCTTTTAATGTACTGTTGAATCCTATTGGCTAGTATTTTGGCGAGAATTTTTGCATCTGTGTTCATCAAGGATATTGGTCTGTAGTTCTCTTTTTTGTTGGGTTCCTTGTCTGGTTTTGGGATCAAGGTGATGCTGGCCTCATAAAATGAGTTTGGAAGTTTTCCTTCCATTTCTATTTTTTGGAACAGTTTCAGGAGAATAGGAATTAGTTCTTCTTTAAATGTTTGGTAGAATTCCCCCGGGAAGCCATCTGGCCCTGGGCTTTTGTTTGTTTGGAGATTTTTGATGACTGTTTCAATCTCCTTACTGGTTATGGGTCTGTTCAGGCTTTCTATTTCTTCCTGGTTCAGTTGTGGTAGTTTATATGTCTCTAGGAATGCATCCATTTCTTCCAGATTGTCAAATTTGTTGGTGTAGAGTTGCTCATAGTATGTTCTTATAATTGTCTGTATTTCTTTGGTGTTAGTTGTGATCTCTCCTCTTTCATTCATGATTTTATTTATTTGGGTTCTTTCTCTTTTCTTTTTGATAAGTCTGGCCAGGGGTTTATCGATCTTATTAATTCTTTCAAAGAACCAGCTCCTTGTTTTGTTGATTTGTTCTATTGTTTTTTTGGTTTCTATTTCATTGATTTCTGCTCTGATCTTTATGATTTCTCTTCTCCTGCTGGGTTTAGGCTTTCTTTCTTGTTCTTTCTCTAGCTCTTTTAGGTGTAGGGTTAGGTTGTGTACCTGAGACCTTTCTTGTTTCTTGAGAAAGGCTTGTACCGCTATATATTTTCCTCTCAGGACTGCCTTTGTTGTGTCCCACAGATTTTGAACCGTTGTGTTTTCATCATCATTTGTTTCCATGAATTTTTTCAACTCTTCTTTAATTTCCTGGTTGACCCATTCATTCTTTAGAAGGATGCTGTTTAGTCTCCATGTATTTGGGTTCTTTCCAAATTTCCTCTTGTGATTGAGTTCTAGCTTCAGAGCATTGTGGTCTGAGAATATGCAGGGAATGATTCCAATCTTTTGATAACGGTTGAGACCTGATTTAGGACCGAGAATATGATCTATTCTGGAGAATGTTCCATGTGCACTAGAGAAGAATGTGTATTCTGTAGCTTTGGGATGAAATGTTCTGAATATATCTGTGATGTCCATCTGGTCCAGTGTGTCATTTAAGGCCTTTATTTCCTTGTTGATCTTTTGCTTGGATGATCTGTCCATTTCAGTGAGGGGAGTGTTAAAGTCCCCTACGATTATTGTATTATTGTCGATGTGTTTCTTTGATTTTGTTATTAATTGGTTTATATAGTTGGCTGCTCCCATGTTAGGGGCATAGATATTTAAAATTGTTAGATCTTCTTGTTGGACAGTTCCTTTGAGTATGATATAGTGTCCTTCCTCATCTCTTATTATAGTCTTTGGCTTAAAATCTAATTGATCTGATATAAGGATTGCCACTCCTGCTTTTTTCTGATGTCCATTAGCATGGTAAATTCTTTTCCACCCCCTCACTTTAAATCTGGAGGTGTCTTCAGGTTTAAGATGAGTTTCTTGTAGGCAACATATAGATGGGTTTTGTTTTTTTATCCATTCTGATACCCTGTGTCTTTTGATTGGGGCATTTAGCCCATTAACATTCAGGGTAAGTATTGAGAGATATGAATTTAGTGCCATTGTATTGCCTGTAAGGTGACTGTTATTGTATATTGTCTCTGTTTCTTTCTGATCTACTACTTTTAGGGTCTCTCTTTGCTTAGAGGACCCCTTTCAATATTTCCTGTAGAGCTGGTTTGGTATTTGCAAATTCTTTCAGTTTTTGTTTGTCCTGGAAGCTTTTAATCTCTCCTTCTATTTTCAATGATAGCCTAGCTGGATATAGTATTCTTGGCTGCATGTTTTTCTCGTTTAGTACTCTGAATATATCATGCCAGCTCTTTCTGGCCTGCCAGGTCTCTGTGGATAAGTCTGCTGCCAATCTAATATTTTTACCATTGTACGTTACAGACTTCTTTTCCCGGGCTGCTTTCAGGATCTTCTCTTTGTCACTAAGACTTGTAAATTTTACTATTAGGTGACGGGGTGTGGACCTATTCTTATTGATTTTGAGGGGGGTTCTCTGAACCTCCTGGATTTTGATGCTTGTTCCCTTTGCCATATTGGGGAAATTCTCTCCAATAATTCTCTCCAATATACCTTCTGCTCCCCTCTCTGTTTCCTCTTCTTCTGGAATCCCAATTATTCTAATGTTGTTTCGTCTTATGGTGTCACTTATCTCTCGAATTCTCCCCTCGTGGTCCAGTAGCTGTTTGTCCCTCTTTTGCTCAGCTTCTTTATTCTCTGTCATTTGGTCTTCTATATCGCTAATTCTTTCTTCTGCCTCATTTATCCTAGCAGTGAGAGCCTCCATTTTTGATTGCACCTCATTAATAGCTTTTTTGATTTCAACTTGGTTCGATTTTAGTTCTTTTATTTCTCCAGAAAGGGCTTTTATATCTCCCGAGAGGGTTTCTCTAATATCTTCCATGCCTTTTTCGAGCCCGGCTAGAACCTTGAGAATCATCATTCTGAGCTCTAGATCTGACATATTACCAATGTCTGTATTGATTAGGTCCCTAGCCTTTGGTACTGCCTCTTGTTCTTTTTTTTGTGGTGAATTTTTCGCCTTGTCATTTTGTCCAGATAAGAGTAGATGAAGGAGCAAGTAAAATACTAAAAGGGTGGCAACAACCCCAGGAAAATATGCTTTAGCCAAATCAGAAGATATCCCAAATCGTGAGGGGGGAGAAAGGGGATAAAAAGAGGTTCAGAAAGAAGAAAAAAAAAAGAAACAATTAAAAAAAGAAAACCAATAAAGAAAAAATATAAAAAGGAAAAAAAAATATATATATATTAGATAAACTAGTTAAAAAACGTTAAAAAAGAAAAGGGTAAAAGTTAAAAAAATTTAGCAGAAGAAGAAAAATAAATTGAAAAAGAAAAAAATTAAATTAACTGCAAGCCTAAAGAATCATGGGGAGAAAGCCATGAGTTCCGTGCTTTGCTTTCTCCTCCTTTGGAATTCCGCTGCTCTCCTTGGTATTGAAACTGCACTCCTTGGTAGGTGAACTTGGTCCTGGCTGGGCTTCTTGTCGATCTTCTGGGGGAGGGGCCTGTTGTAGTGATTCTCAAGTGTCTTTGCCCCGGGCGGAGTTGCACCGCCCTTACCCGGGGCCGGTCTGAGTAATCCGCTCGGGTTTGCTTTCGGGAGCTTTTGTTCCCTGAGCGCTTTCCGTAGAGTTCCGGAGGGTGGGAATGAAGATGGCGGCCTCCCGGTCTCCGGCCCGGAGGAGCCGAGAGCCCGGGGCCCCACTCCTCAGTGCGCCCTCAGAGAACAGCGCCCAGTTACTCCCGTCACCCTGGCCTCCGGCCGCGCTCCGAGCTGACCGAGCCTGCGACCGGTTCAAGGTAACCCCGAGCTTAGAGCTCACTCCTCGGCTCTGTCTCTGTAGCCGGCTTCCCCGTTCTAATACCTGTAAGCTCTGCGACACTCAGACACCCCGATCCTTCTGTGACCCTGAGGGACCTGAGGCCACGCTGACCCCGCGTGGGCTTCACCCCGGTTAAGCCTCTGGAGCGATGTCCCTCAGCGGAACAGACTTTTAAAAGTCCTGATTTTGTGCTCCGTTGCTCCGCCGCTTGCAGGGGGCTGGCCCCTCCCCCCGTGGTCTATCTTCCCGTCGCTTTGGATTCACTTCTCCGCCAGTCCTACCTTTCAGAAAGTGGTTGATTTTCTGTTTCTAGAGTTTCTGTTCTTCTTCTCTGTGATCTCCCGTTGGATTTGTAGGTGTTTGCAATCTTTAGATAAGCTATCTAGCTGATCTCCCGCTACCTGAAGTTGTCTCAGCTGCTACTTCTCCGCCATCTTGACTCCATACAATGACTTCTTATACTCAAAAGACTAAAGATGAAAACAGAGTTTCCCATTTCAATTACAGTGTGATAAACCTTTGGTTTATGCAGGGTTCCAGTCATATTTTAGTATTTCTTGAATGATGCTCTGTATGACCTCCTAGAATCGGGACAAAAGTTATGTTTGACTGACCTGCCCATTCAAACTTCCATGTATAGCCTCACACCTCCTTCTACTCTAGTTGGTTACATCTAGTTCACCATTGGAACAACTAAATTTATGCCTACCACCAGAAGTAAACCTTTCAAGTGTCCCAATAGTTGAATTTCTGGGGTCTAGCTACTGAAGATTTTACTTGTGGAAGAGCTCCTTATGTGATGGGATTGGAGGGGCTTCTTCCACTTGGTAACTTTTTCAGGTAGTTTTATGTGAGGCGTGAGGGAAAATATGGATGTAACATATTAATATATGACGTATAAGATGATATGAAGTTTATTTGTACGTACAGTATGGCAACCATAAAACACATGATTTGAGAAGCAATTTATGTGTGGTGTGGTTTTATTTGTCAGGAAAATGCAATCTTATTCGCGGGACGGCCTCTGCCATTGGTGTAAGTCTAGTGCCAGTCAGCTCAGTGGTGGGACAAGAGGCAGGGAAGGTCCTCCACACAATGTGGAGGGTCCTCCACACACAGGGTACTTAAAGCATAGTGGTTTATTTAGCGATATTTGGGGAGTCACCTCTCTGCAATGTGGGTTGCTATGACTTCAGTGCAAAGGCAGGATCAGGCTGTGACACTATGAAACTAGCCCTGGGGGATGCAGCCAAACCTGGAAAAAGCACTACATGAACACAGATAATAGCAAAGATACTATTAGCAACAAAACAATGGAAACAGAACTAGCTACCACTTTTTGAGCATTTACTATATACTAGGAGGTGTTCAAACCACCTGCCACCTATACATGTTTTCAGTATTTCACTTAAACCCAACAATGCCTCTGGAAAATAGATATGATCCTCTTTTTATGCAGGAAAAATGTAAGCTCAGTGAAGTTAACTATGCCAAACCATGCAGATAGTAAGCAGTGGACATGGGTTTAGATCCCAGGACTCTCTTATTCCAAAGCCCATGCTCTTTCTGTTAGACTGTACAAGTTTCAAGAATACTCTATGAGTTTTACATGCATTTAGTTCTAATATTTTTCCTCTTGGCTTTTACCAGAGGAGGGATCACTTATCAGCTGCAGAAGAGAGTAGTAAGGATCTGTAGGAAGAAGTACAACAATTAAATGAACTAAAATCTCATTTAGTCACCAAACTTTCTCAATTATCCTCAACCAAACATCTCTGTAGGTCTCACCAATCCATTTCCTCTTCTCTGTGCCCACCTCTGTGTAGGTCCTCTTATCTGTACTATTGAAATAACTTTGTAAGTAGCCTCTGCCTCCAATATCTCCCCCTATCTACTCTCCACAGATATCCTTTAGTGGTATTTTCAAATCAGTCATTCTTATCCTCCAAACAATTCATTGAATACCCATTGCCAAAGGAATTGAGGACATAAATAGTTAGGTTCCTCATAAACTTTTCGAGCCTCATTTACTATACTTTCAGTCTTAACAAACTCCTATAATTTTTCAAGCACAATGTACTCTATTGAGACATTGGAATCTATCTCTATCTTAATTTCACCTGAATTAATGCATCTCTTTTTCTATACTTAGACTATATTCAGGCCATTGTTTCCTACATGAAGGCTTCTAAGTATTGCTAAGATGAGATATCACAACTATATGGATTTGTGTTTCTAAATACTTATGGCTTTTAGGCTGCCTTTGACCCTCCATGCTCTGTGATAATTTGATATTTTTCTAGAGTACTCTCTTCTCCATTTCCCACAATAGCTTGTTGGAACCTCCATGAGCCTCCTTCCATCTTCTACTTCATCACTTCCACCTTTACTTTTAGTAATTGACCTCCCTACTATTCCAGAGAATAGAAGTCTTTCCCTTCTTCCTACAAACATGTACACATTTGACCCATCACTAACTACTTTCCCTCCTGCCTCAGTGGAAAAGTATCCTCATTACGCCTTAGAAAAATCCTTCTACCTGTGCTCTGGGTTTCATTTCCTTCCATTTGCTCTAGACTCAAATCATTTGCTCTGTCTTGTTTTGTTTTTAATTCCTTGACTTCCTTTTCTACTGACTCTTATCCTATAAATACATTCAAGTTTTTTCTTGCTATGCTATCCCTTCTCTGGAATTCACTTTCTATAACAGTTCAACCTTTTGAAAAATGTAGCAGTCACTAGCTATAATCTTCACTAATCAGGAAAGGTCTACCAAAATAAGTTAGAGAAACAGGAACTAATTTGTGTGGATCATGTGTTTATTGAGGGACAGTATAAAAATGGATGTTATGTAAGGAGAGAGAAAGAAGTAAAGGAAAATAGTGAAAGTGGAAGGGCAGCAAAAAACAGCTGGAGTAAACTAGTAGTTACTGAAAGAAAAAGACAATGTGGGTTTGCTACATAAAACATCTTCAGAGCAGAAAATGAGAGACACAGGCTTAAGATAATAAATACTACACATTCCCTGAAGATGGAGTCCTAGACACAGAACTAGGGGGAACAGAGATATGGGTAATAGAAATTCAGATTGACAAAACCACAATGAGATACTACCTCACACTAGTCAGAATGGCTAAAATTTACAATTCAGGAAATGACAGATGCTGGCGAGGATGCGGAGAAAGGGGAACCTTCCTACACTGTTGGTGGGAATGCAAGCTGGTGCAACCACTCTGGAAAACAGCATGGAGGTTCCTCAA
>NW_019154173.1:3308983-3309573 GCF_002288905.1 Enhydra lutris kenyoni
AGCATGGAGGTTCCTCAAAAAGTTGAAAATTGAGCTACCCTATGACCCAGCAATTGCACTACTGGGTATTTACCCTAAAGATACAAATGTAGTGATCTGAAGGGGCATGCGCACCTGCATGTTTATAGCAGCAATGTCCACAATAGTCAAACTATGGAAAGAACCTAGGTGTCCATCAACAGATGAGTGGATAAAGAAGATGTGTTATATATATACAATAGAATACTATGCAGCCATCAAAAGAAATGAAATCTTGCCATTTGCGATGACGTGGATGGAACTAGAGGGTATTATGCTTAGTGAAATAAGTCAATCAGAGAAAGACATTATCATATGATCTCCCTGATATAAGGAAGTGGAGAGGCAATGTGGGGGGTTTGGGGAGTAGGAAAAGAATAAATGAAACAAGATGGGATCAGGAGGAAGACAAACCGTAAGAGACTCTTAATCTCACAGAACAAACAGGGCTGCCAGGGGGAGGGGGGTAGGGAGAGGGTGGTGGGGTTATGGGCATTGGGGAAGGTATGTGCTGTGGTGAGTGCTGTGAAGTGTGTAAACCTGGCGATTCACAGACCTGTACCCCTGGGGCC
>NW_019154173.1:3309673-3327832 GCF_002288905.1 Enhydra lutris kenyoni
GTGGGGGGTTTGGGGAGTAGGAAAAGAATAAATGAAACAAGATGGGATCAGGAGGAAGACAAACCGTAAGAGACTCTTAATCTCACAGAACAAACAGGGCTGCCAGGGGGAGGGGGGTAGGGAGAGGGTGGTGGGGTTATGGGCATTGGGGAAGGTATGTGCTGTGGTGAGTGCTGTGAAGTGTGTAAACCTGGCGATTCACAGACCTGTACCCCTGGGGCGAATAATACATTATATGTTAATAAAAAAAAAGAAATTCAGATTGATTAGAGAGGAATGTCTATTTATTTATTTTTCTCCCTTAACTTTAACTTTTTCCTGTATCTGAACCTATCCTTTTTTTCTGCCTCTGAGAAAGAAGTTCCTACATGCCTTCCTGTCAGAGCTAACGACTGCATGTACATGGTTAGCTGATTCCACATCTTGATTTTTCAGGTTCTTGCTTCAGTAATTATCCTCACTTCACATGCTACAATTTTTACCCTATATTTTTATTCCCTCCCTCTTTCCCTTCCCTTCAATTTCCTTCCCTTCCCTCTTTGCCTCTCACTCTTCTTGTCTTTATTTCTCTCTCTCTAAATACACACATACACATGTATACACACATACATGTATATATCTATATATGTACACGTGTGTGTGCGTGTGTGTGTGTGTGTGTGTATCCTACTTTGTACCAAATTCCTTTCCTTATGCCTACAATCACACAAAGGATTCTCCAGGTCTAAGAGCATTCATCCCTTAATCTTGATAAATTCGTGAATTGTCTCATTTCTTACCTTCCCTTTATCACCAAACTTCACTGAAGAGTAGTCTACAATTGCTGCGTCTACTTTCTCACACCTGCTGTCTAGCTTCTGTACCTTCCAGTCTACTGAAACATCTTATTTGAAGATTACTGATGACTTCCTAATTGTCAAACTTAATGCTTCTTAGAACTCATCCTCCTCTGTATCTTGGAAACATTCAGCATTGTTAAATACCCCGTTCCTTTAAATTCTTTATTTCTTTGGCTTCAGTAATATTTCAGTCTCTGAATTCTTCTTCTAACTCAGGACACCTTTTCTCCTTAACTTGCTTCTTTCTCTCCCTACCCCATAAGGGTGGGTATTCCTCTGGGATACTCCTTCTCATTTTTTCTCTGACTTTGGGCTTGGTGATTTCACTCACCTCTACAATTTTAACTATCATTTCTATGTAGTGGACTTCCAGTTTTTATCTGTATGTCCAACCTCTCAGCCCTGCATCTCTGTGTATTTGATGAACAGCTAGATTCAGATGACTTTCAAGCACGTTACATTCAATTATATCCAAAGCTGAGCCCTTTGACCAAAGCCAGCATGTCCCCTTCTGTCTTTCCTTTGTTAAGTTTTGCTCTCTTCCTAGTCACCCAAATAAAACATTTGGATATATCTTTGATTCTTTCGTTCATTCTTTCAGTAAGGATTTGAGAATCAATTATGTTACCACCACCAGTTAAAAAACTTTCAATGGTTTACTCTTTACTATACAATAGAACTGAAATTCTTAGGTTAACAATATGCTCTAAAACATGCCCCCACCTTATATTTCTTAATTTACAACACTTGCTTTCAGCCAATAGGAACTAGCCATTCTGAAAATGCATCCTATGATGAGCATTTACACTTTGGTGCATTTTTTTCTTGCCATTTGGAATATGATCATTTCCTATACCACATTTTGCTTATTAAAATCTTATTTATGGTTTTGTCTGCCCCTGTGTTAGCCTTTAAAATCTTACTAAAAATCTTATATCTATTTATAAAATCTTATTTATTTATTTATTTCAAAACTACCTCAAATTCATCTATCATATAAGTAATCCATGTTTTCCTTACCCACAAATAATTTAATTGATTTCTCTATTTCCACAACATACTGTTGCTTGCTTATAGTACTTGTCCATTATTCATATGGCATGGCTTTGGGTTTTCCTGTTACTGAAAAGGAGAGACTACAACAGAGGATTTTTGGTAAAATATCATCATATAAATGTTTGAAAGATAGGAGATCTGAATTGGAAGACATGACAGAGGATATCAATTAGGGAGAAGAACAGTTTGGATTTGTAAATTAAGGATGCAGTGTCCTTTCTTCATTCTTCATAAAGTCGAGTGGTTTTGGAGTAGAGGGACATTTCAGTTTCATCTCAGAAAAGGGAATAAGGCCAGAGATAATTGGAAATTAACCAGTGAAGCCGAATACTTAGAAAATTGTGTGCAAAAGTGTAGACTTGAAAGATTATTTGGAAGTGTATGCTAGTACTTGGCATTATGCTTACATAAAAGGGAAGTCATCCAGTAGGGTTGACAGGATTTATATGCAAGAGAGAGTAGAGGTCTGACGTATAAAATGAAAGATAGCACTTTTTCTGATCATGCAATGGTAATAGCTGAAATTAATTTCTTAAAAGCTTGGAAATTTGGCAGAGGTAAATGGGAGATGAGCAAATTCCTTTAAGTAAGAAAAAGCATTGAAAATGATGAGGAATGGTCAAGGAGAGAGAAGCCCAGCTTTCATTTCAAGCTGTCAGAGAGGATTGGTACAGATGAAAAAATAATTTGTAGAAAGCTCTCAAGGAAAGAAATGAAGCCAAATGCTTTGAAAAGAAAAATAGATATTTTCAATTTTAGAACAAACTAATGGAGAGCAGAGAAAAGAAATAAAGAAATTAGAACAGAAATAGGGAAATCAAAGAGAAGATGACAAATGCTGCAATAGATGAAGAGTCTGGGTGATATTGGGAAGAAGCAAAAGCAAGCAAGGCTACTGACACATTCTCATGTGCAAGAAGGGAAGACGGTTGTCACGTGTTTGAGAAATTATAGACAGATAAGTTATGGTGACTTGAGGTCAATTATGAGAGTCCTTTATGGAGCTGTAATGCAGGAATGGATATAGGCTATCACAGGGGCACACAAAAGCAAGCAGAGTGACTCAGCAAGACTTCACAGCTCAAAAGTGAGTGACTGTCATGAACAAGATGTTGAGAAAATCTGAATCTGCTTCTGGTATGGAAGAGGCACAGTGGAAAATTTACATGCTCTTGGGTCAGAGATGGTTTTAGTCCCAGTTCTACCACTTACCAGCTTTGCGAACTTGAGAAAATCTCTCAGCTTCCAGATCTTTGAATTTCTCATCTGTAAAGTGATTTCACATTGTTGTGAAGCTCAAATGAGACAATATTTGTGAAAATATCTTGAGCAAATTTTAGATATTATTATTCTAGGACTTTTTTTTGCATGAAGCGAGCAAACATTTATTTGTGGGTTTCCTTTCTGCTCCAGCTTTATTGAGATATAATGGACATGTAACCTTGTGTTCATTTAAGGTTTATGAGATACTGATTTTTTATATCAATATATTACAGAATGATTATATCTGTGGGTTTCTATCTATAGTAGATAGAATATGAAGGAAATCACCAATATGATTTAAAAAAAAGGAAAGCAAATGATATATGAGCAAAGAAAAACTTAGAAACTGGAAGTCTCTGACATTATGTATATATGTATTATATATAAGCAGTTTTATATGTTATTTATATATAAGCAGTTTTATAGATTTATTATATATATATATATAGTTGCAAGTTGCCAATGGCACTTTATTTTTCTTTTCAACACCCTGTTCTACAGCTTCCTTGGCCCTTTTTGCCCAGGTGCCAAAGGGCCAGGCATTGGCACATGCCATTCGAAGACTGGCGAATGCCTTGAAGTTCTTCTTCTCTTCTGTAATGACTCTGGCTTTCTCCTTACAGACATTCCATATGTGCATGACTGGTCCTGTCAGCTGGGTAGTCAATTTGAATTCTTCAGCAGAGCTGTCTCCCTTCTTCGGGTCTAGGGCTTCCTGGGGGAGAGAATGAGCTTGGAGCCTTTCTCCTTCAGCCACTTCACATTGGTCTGTGGCAATTCTGTGGGGTTTTTCTGCCTTCTTGGATTCACTGGGATTCCAATGATCCATGCCACTTTCTTGTGGAGACCAGCCACCCATAAATTCCATGCTGAAGGCCCTGCCAGCTTGCAGTTTGGTGTGATACCTCACCATAGAGCACTTCAGGATGGGCTGGATCGGACTGGATGCAAGCGCTCCAGGCTATGTGGTGTGTCTTGGCTTGCAGGCCTTGAGCCTGTGGATCTTCTCTGCTGGTTGGTTGAACCATGTGGCCATGACACTGCCAGGCCTTGTGGAAGTGGGGCTTCAACATCATGGCATTTGGGCTGGGTGTCATGGCTGTTGCCTACAGACCTCCTCCAAGCAAGAAAGGCCAGCAGGAAAACAACAATATATGTATTTTTAAAGTTTTTATTTTAATCACCTGGTGCTCATTAGGACAAGTGCACTCGTTAATTCCCATTACCTATTTCACCCATCCCCTCTCACCTCCCCTCTGGCAACCACCAGTTTGTTCTCTGTAGCTAAGTCTGTTTCTTGATTTCTCTCTTTCTCATTTCCCCTTTGCTTGTTTGTTTGGTTTCTTAAATCCCACATATGAGTGAAATCCTATGATATTTGTCTTTCTCTGACTGACTTATTTCATTTAGCATAATACACACTCTTGCTCCATCCACATTGTTGCACAGAGCAAGATTTCATTCTTTTTTATGGCTGAATACACACACACACACACACACACATATACATATATATGTGTGTGTATATATATATATATACATATACATCATCTTTGTCTATTCATCTGTGGACACTTGGGCTGCTTCCGTAATTTGGCTATTGCAAATAATGCTACTATAAACATATCTCCTTGAATTAATATTTTTGTATTCCTTGGGTAAATACGTAGTAGTGCAGTTCAGCAGATTGTTTGCTGTAGCTCTGTGAAAAATGCTGTTAGTATTTTGATAGAATTGCATTAAATGTATAGATTGCTTTGGGTAGACATTTTAATATTTGTTCTTCCAGTTCACCACATGGAATGTCTTGCCATTTCTTTGTGTCATCTTCAATTTCTTTCATCTGTGTTTTATAGTTTCTAGAGTACAAGTCTTTCACCTCTTTGGTTAGGTTTATTCCTAGGTATCTTATTATTTTTGGTGCAATTGTAAATGGGACTATTGTCTTAATTTCTCTTTCTGCTGCTTCATTATTGGTATATAGAAATGCAACAGATTTCCGTAGAATGATTTTGTGTCCTGTGACTTTGCTGAATTTGTTTATCAGTTCTAGCAGTTTTTTGCTGGAGTCTTTCAGGTTTTCTTACTGACTTCTGTGTGTGTGTGTGTTATGTTAGTCACCACACAGTACATCCAGGTTTTCTATATGTAGTATTATGTCATCTGCAAATAGTGAAAGTTTTACTTCTTCCTTACTGATTTGGATGCCTTTTATTTCTTTTCTTTTCTACCTTCTGAGAGAGCATGTGTGAGTGGGGTGGAGGAGGGACAGAGGGAGAGAGAGAGAAAATCTCAAGCAGGCTCCACACCCAGCACAGAACCCAACATGGGGCTTGATCCTATAGTCCTGAGACCATGACCAGAGCCAAAATCAAGAGTTGGTGCTCAAACAACTGAGCCATGCAGCAGCCCCTACTTTTTATTTTTTTGTTGTCTGCTGTGACTAGGACTTCCAATACTATATTGAATAACTATAACTATAACTATAACTAAACTATATACATAAATATATAAATATGTAAAAATATATATAAATAAATAAAATATATATATAAATATATAAAAATATATAAATATATGTAAATATATATATAAATATATATATTTACATATAATGTATTATTTGTTTCAGGGGTACAGGTCTGTGAATCATCAGTCTTATAAAATTCACAGCACTCACCATAGCACATACCCACCCCAATGTCCATAACCCAGCCACCCCATTCCTCCCACCCTCCTCCCCTCCAGCAACCCTCAGTTTGTTTCCTGAGATTAAGAGTCTCTTAAGGTTTGTCTTCCTCCCTGGTCTCATCTTGTTTCATTTTTCCCTCCCTTCCCCCCACGAACGCCCTCCTTGCCTCTTAAATTCCTCATATCAGAGAGATCATATGACAATTGTTTTTCTCTGATTGACTTATTTCGCTTAGTATAATACCCTCTAGTTCCATCTACATCTTTGCAAATGGCAAGATTTTATTTTTTGATGGCTGCATAGTATTCCATTGCCTATATACATCATGTTTCTTTAATAATTTTTTTTATTTTTAAAAAATATTTTATTTATTTATTTGACAGAGAGAGAGAGAGAGATCACAAGTAGGCAGAGAGGCAGGCAGAGAGAGAGAGGGGGAGGCAGGCTCCCTGCTGAGCAGAGAGCCCAATGCAGGACTCGATCCCAGGACCCTGAGATCATGACCTGAGCTGAAGGCAGAGGCTTTAACCCACTGAGCCACCCAGGTGCCCCAATAATATTTTTTATAAAAAAATTTTTAAGGTTCTTAGTGGTACTATTGATGCTGCATGAAATGTAACAGTATGTCTAAAGGAGTAAAATGTGATGAGTGAACTTCAGAAATCATGAAAGGAGCCAGAGGGCATTCATTATATTTAAATAAACATTAAAATAAACATTATATTTAAATAAGCAAAGTGCAATTCTATATGCCACACAAAGTTATACTGGGTCAGAGAAGGGGGCTGTCATATACAAATAAAACATAACTATGTGGCTCTAGACCCTACTCTCTCTATATTTCTATGTGCTCATTGAATGTTGAAAAGAAGTGAATAATGTTCAGGATGAGATCACCCAACCCTCGAGGCCCTTTATTATATCTGTGTTAAATAACCTGCTTCTGAGAAAATGCACATTGAAAGTAAATGAAATTGCATGTAAAAGTGCAAATGGAAGGGGTACTCTAATGACCCAAGTTTTTTCCAAATCCTTATTGCTAAATCCTTAGTTTAGTTCTGCATTAGGTCTCAGATTATTAATGGCCTCCCAACTGACCCTATGTCCAGTCTTAAAACTCTTCATTCAATAGTATACTTTAGGTGTAAAAGTGAGATTTTAAAAACACAATTCTGAACATGTTACTTACTGATCTGCTCAAAAAATCTTTAATGGTTGCCCACAATCTATAGCAAGGCTCAGCAAACTTTTTCTGTAAAGGGCCAGATAGTAAATATTTTAGGCTTTGTTGGCTACACACAGTCTTTGTAGAATAGGTTTCTTAGTTGTTGTTTCTCTTACATTACTTAACAATTTAAAAACTAATCTTAGCTCATGGGCTGTATAAGCCAAGAGCTGGATTTGGCCATAGTTTATTGACTTGTAGAGTAAATAAAGTGCTAGCTCCTTAATATAGCATAACACTCTCCCTATAATCTGGCCTACTGCTTTCTTCTCAAGTTTTATGTATTGCCAAAACACTTCCCACACCTTCTGCTGTGGGAATTAAATTGTTGGCACTATCTGGAAGTACACCAAGCTGGGTTTTGTACTGCTGTACTTGTTGGTATTGCATCCGCTAAAATTGTCCTCCTTTATCCAACTGGCAAACTACTTCTCTCTCAAGACTACAAAAGGTGTCATCTCTTCTATTAAATATTTCCTGACTGCCCATTTAGAATTGGTCTCTGTAACCTGTACAAATATGGATCACAGTATCTACAGCACTTCACTGTGCTTATTTACTCCCCAACTCAAATGTGAGTCTCTCAAAGGCAGAGAATGACATACTTGGATTTGTATCTCTGACATACAATAGCCATTTAATAAATGTTTGTTAAATAAATGGCCCCAGGCATTGTGTTAGGAAGTCATCCAACAAGAGCAACAACATAAAGAGAAATGAAGAGAGATTGGCAGCCTTCTGAATTGTGCATGACCCCCACAGAGAAGCAAGTTATTATATTTGTTGTCTGTAGAGAATTCCCTGATTTCCACTTTTTTTTTTTAAAGATTTTATTTATTTATTTGACAGAGAGAGATCACAAGCAGGCAGAGAGGCAGGTAGAGAGAGAGGAGGAAGCAGGCTCCCTGCTGAGCAGAGAGCCCGATGCGGGGCTTGATCCCAGGACCCTGAGATCATGACCTGAGCCGAAGGCAGCGGCTTAACCCACTGAGCCACCCAGGCGCCCCCCTGATTTCCACTTTTATATCTTGTGGCAATTTCCCCATATACTCATCAGGGCCTGAAGGTGGTTACACAGATCCTCATGGCAGATTTTTTCTTGAAGCAGTAATGCCATCTAACAGTGCCTGTGCTTTTAGAATCCTAATGTGGACTCAAAACCTATCTTCCAATAAACATACTTTAAAAAAGTATTCCTAAGGCTTTTAGTATTATTAGCGATAGAATGGTGACCTAAATAGGTGTTGGTGAGCTGCCTTTGGAATGTAGCTACTCTGTGTCAGTGGAGAAAACGTGCTCTGAGTTCCTTGCTGATGACTTATGAGTTAACTTTTGGACATAACTCATTCCTAAGTTTGGGGCCATCTTTACTTAAAATATATCAAGCATAGGTCAGAGGAACTGGAATAGGAGTCAACCAGATTAAAAGCAAAGCCATAAAAGTGAGAGCCAAAGAGAAATATGATATAACTGTGTTTCTAAAACTAGAGAATGGGGTGGTGAGGCTCCTTGTTGTACACTCTGGAGAGGAAAATGCATAAAGGAAATTGACTTTGAAAAACAAATTATAGGAGTATTTGGCAACTTTCAGAAAATTACTATAATATCTCAGCAATTTTTAAAAAAATTCCTCTTCAATAAATAACAATTTATAAAAAATTGCTATTCAATAAACAATTTATTGAATTCTTATTATGTGCCAGGAACCACTCTAAGAATTTTTTTTTTAGATTTTTTATTTATTTATTGGACAGAGAGAGAGATCACAAGGAGGCAGAGAGGCAGCCAGAGAGAGAGGAGGAAGCAGGCTCCCTGCCGAGCAGAGAGCCCGATGGTGGGGCTCGATCCCAGCACCCTGGGATCATGACCCGAGCCGAAGGCAGAGGCTTAACCCACTGAGCCACCCAGGCGCCCCTAAGAATTTTTTTTATTATGTTCAGTTAGATGGCATATAGTACATCATTAGATTTTGATGTAGTGTTCAGTGATTCATTAATTGCATATAACACCCAGTATTCACATCACCACACCTGCCCTCCTTAATACCCATCACCCGGTTACCCCATCCTCCCACTTTCCTCCCCTCTCTAACCCTCAGTTTTTTTCCCAGAATCCAGAGTCTCTCATGGTTTGTCTCTCTCTCTTATCTTTTCCTGTTCAGTTTTCCCTCCCTTCCCCTGTGGTCCTCCATGCTATTCCTTATTTTCCACATACGAGTGAAACCATATGATAATTGTCTTTGTCTGCTTGACTTATTTCACTCAGCATAATCCCCTCCATTTTCAATTCATATTCCTGCCAATGGTGGGTAATCATCCCTTCTGATGTCTGAGTAATATTCCTTTGTCTATATGAACCACATCTTTATCCATTCATCTGTTGAAGGGCATCTTGGCTCCTTCTACAGTTTGGCTATTATGGACATTGCTGCTATGAATATTGGGGTGCATGTACTCCTTCTTTTCACTACATCTGTATCATTGGGGTAAATACCTAGTAGTCCAATTTCTGGGTCATAGGGTAGCTCTATTTTTAATGTCTTGGGAACCCTCCATACTGTTTTCCAAAGTGGCTGCACCAGGTTGCATTCCTACCAGCAGTGGTGAGGATGTAAAGAAAGGGGAACCACTCTAAGAATTTTATATAAATTATCAATTACACACACACATACATACAGAATAATTTCTTTACCCCTACCGGGGCAAATGGAGTGTGAATTCTACTCCCTGATTATTATAATTTTTGCCCAAAGATTTTATACACACACACACACACGCACACACACACACACGCGTGCATGCACACACACACACACACACACACACACACACACACACATGCAATGATCAACCTTCAGAAAGCAAAGAAAGAAGTCAAGGATGGAAAATAGTGTGACCAGATATCTATCTACCCAAGAGAAGAGTGTGGGAGGGAAGAAAATTTTAGAAGCAAGACATAACTACCTTCTCAATGTGTTATTACAGAAAAATTCCAGAGTCAGTCAAAGTTAAGATGAGAAAAAGAGTCAAAAATTACCATAATACAAAGTGTACAGTACATGTTGGCTGAAGTGCATATGGCATCTTATTAAATGGGGAAGAAGGAGAAAAGTAATCACAATCTTGGCCATGAAGACTCTTGGGTAGAACAGAAATACTAAGGCTCATGAATGTGTATGAGAAGTAGGAGTAGAAATGGCCAGAGGGTCACTAAGGCACATTATGGAAGAGAAGACAGAGAAATAGGAGAAGGCAAAAGAATAACAATTTCAGTTTAGACATTTTTGTAAGAAATTGATATGATGAAAATTAATATTTGTAGAAGCAATGTTGGTTGGGAAAAGATTTGTTAGTATGTATAATATGCAAACTACTTTAAAATAAGAAATTGTTAAGTATAAACTAGCATAATTTATTTGAAAAATGCTTTTTAAAGGATAAAGTGCTTTATACATACAAAAGATACTTCTTGCCATGAAATGTTAACACCTAAATATGGGAATTAAGGGGTTATTTGTTAAGTTCAAATTGAGGCAGACTCCTATAAAATGTGATATGAGGAACAAATACTATACAATGGTTGTATAACTAGTATGCTACATATGAATTTTATGCAGCTTTTGTGGCAAGAAAGATGTTTGGTCAAAAATAACTTGCTCTTTAGACCTCAGAAAAGGACCTGTCCCTGATGGACTACTATAGTTGTAGGATTCACCTTTGCCTATCTCCTACTATTATGCTCTCTCTGAACTATTCATAGCTTTAGATCATATTCATAGCTTTAGATCATAGTGTAATTTGAAAAAATGTTAACATTTATGGTGAATTTGTTAGAATGTCTAGTAGTGACCTTGTAGAATTTCCACCAAGATTTTTTATGTTGTTTGTTTTAAAAAACATAAATTGAAATTTTATGGACAAAGTTTTCTTGTTTTTCCTGCACATTGAAGAGGTTTAAAGGGAGCCATTAAGATTTTTCCTTTTCTTTGGTAACTTCCTAAGTGTGGCTTTTAAATCCTTGTTTCTCAGGATGTAAATGAGGGGAAATCACATGGGAGTAACTTCTCCATAAAATGTTAAAAAGAATTTGTATTCTTCATGAGAGTCCTTTGAAGTTTCAGGTACATGTAGATGGCTATACCATTAAATATGTGACCACAGTTAGCTGGGGTGCACAGGTGGAGAAAGCTGAGTCTGGCCTGAATAGAGTGGATCCTCAGCATGATAACCACAGTGTAGAAGTAGGAAATGAGGACAAAAGTGAACTGCAGGGGCAGTGTGAATATACTGACAACCAGATCCAGACTCCGACTGACAGGAGTGTCAGAGCAGAAGAGCTTCAGCAGGGCCTGAGTCTCACAGGTAAAATAGTTGATGGTATTCTGTCCACAATAACAAGCAGGCCTTGCAATGACTGGTAAGACTGCTACTAAAAAGGCACTGGCCCAGGTTCCCAAGGCCAACTGTATGCAAACCTGATTATTCATAATGGTGGTATAATGCAAGGGATTAGAGATTGCAACAAACCTCTTATAAACCATGACAGCAAGGAAGAGACATTCTGTCATCCCTGGAAAGAGGGATGTGGTCATCTGGGCATAACAGCTGGTATAGAAAATGATGGGGAAGTCCCTGAAACATTGGGCCAAGACATATGGTTCCCAACTGGTTGAGTAGCAGATACCAAGGAAAGATAAATTACTGAGGAAAAAAATACATGAGGATATGAAGTTGAGAATCCCATCTCACTGCAACAATAAAGCTGTTCCCAAACATTGTGATCGGGTAGAAAAACAGTAGTCCCAAGAAGACAGTCTGGAGTTGAGACTGTTGGGAAAATTCAGTAAGCAGTCACCTTAGAGGCATTGTCTCCAGGCTGCCCTTTTAGTCATCTCAAGTACGAAAAACAACAAAATGTAATGTCACCTATATTAGGAAGTAAGAGGAATACCATCTTTGTAGTATGTTCATGTTCTAGACTTCTGATAATTATTGTGTGTCATTTGTTTTACTGGGTTAGACTCAGCTGCTCAAGTATCCAATGATGAAAATACAGGTTCTCTTTGCTTTTCTATCTTATAGAAACTTAAAAGGTTAAGTTGTTTGGACTGTGTTAGATCCCAATAGAGGTACTTATACCTGATCAAGTAAGACAGTCATTAACACTGAGTTAAACAAAATTATTTTGCTCATAAAAGGGCATTGCTAGACGCTTGACTTTATTCTTGACAAAAGAAGAGACAAATATGCTACATCTCCCTACCAAACATGCACATTTATAGATAATTTTATTGAAGTTGGTTCACCAATTAACAAACAATAATTTTTAACTTTAAGCCCAGTGATCCAATTGTGAATGCCTTGAAATTGTTATTTTCTTTTTTCAACTTTTTTTTGCTTCTTCTGGTCATATTAAAACCACATATGGATGGCAAATTAGAAAGTTTATATGTAGCTAAAGCAATCAGTCAATTCAGTGGAAAAACACCACCAGCCAAAATAACATGAAATACATGAAGTTACTCATGGATTTATTAAAATCTCACTCTTTGTTCAATTGTTCTGACATTTCTCTTCAATGACAGAAGCTTACTTATGTGCAGATCCTACCATCTCCATATAATTCCAAACAAGAGCTTAAAGAGTGATGGGAAAATTTTATTAGATTAAGGATTTTGTGAAGACAATGGTTACCAGAAATTTTGAAGAGACAAATCAAATTTTAGAATACATGTGTCCAGAAGTGTAGAAAGAAAGAAAGAAAGAAAGAAAGAAAGAGGGAAAGAAGGAAAAGACAGAGCCCTGTCAGTTTTGTGATTTTGGTAGGGAGTGAAACAGATGACCCATTGAAATCTATTTTGGCTTTAGGATTTTCTCATTAAGACAAAGAATCAAATATCTCCATACTGTATTGTTATATTAGTGCTGCATATAATTGGGTAATTGTTCATACCTCAAAAGCAGAATGTTAAAATACCGTAAGTGAGGGAGTCAGTGGAATCTAAGCCTAAATCCTGATTCAGCCACTAATAAGGTGAACAATAATGAGAAAGTCCATTTCCTCATATATGAAATGGGAATATAACCTAGCCTCTTGCAGGATTGTTCCAAGAGTAAGATAAGATTATGCCTGTAAATAGCCTAGCATAGTACCTGGCACAATAATTAGCCACACAAACTATGTTAGCTCTGTTCTTACTTTCACATCCCAGGTAGACCTTTCCTTCAGCTTGAATTTCATCCTTGTAAACATGTGTCAAAATGTCATTTCAGCCTACCTTTCTTTGTGAGATTATCATGTTATCAGAAATAATACCATCTGAAGTTTTAGGTTTGAGTAACTATTAAAGAAAGTTTGACTGTGTAAGTCATTAAAATTTGTTCCTGATGGTAGGCGGGAGAAGACACATAAAAAGATGAAAATTACTCACTGACTTAGGGTTGGAGGACAGCAACAGAGAAGTGCACCTCATTCATAACAGAAGAATTTTGCAGTTGGCAACACCCCCACAAATGACTAATCTCCAAGAAGAAATTTGATTCCTTCAACAGCAAGGAAAAGAAGTTTAATACATGCAGCTGTGGTAATAAATCTTCCTATCAGTTGTGGTTATAAGGTTGGAAAATCTTGAGTTAACTGTGCTGGTGAATCATGCACATTTATTTCTACTTGTTAAATATATTTTTCTTTTATTTACATAGAGATGGCTTGTAATAAGGCTTCCATGAAAGGTTGGTGTCCAAAAAACAATGAAGAAATTCATTGTCTAGCATACATAATGATAATACAGTTCATGTCAGTTCATGACATGGAATTTTTCTTTGCTTGTACAAATATGAAAATGAAATTTCTTCTTGAGGTGTCCAAAATTCTGTTACTTTGTTCCCAGACACAGAAAAATAAATTGAGGCGATGTCCTTTCTGAATACATCTAGATATTTTCAAAATATCAGTGTTTGCCAAAAATGTATAGTGTACTTACAGACTAAAAATATTTAAGTAGCATTAAAAGAAGACACAATTCCAATGCAAGAAGGAACTTTGGAAATTTGGATAATGGTGTGGTGGTTGAAGGATTCATGACCTGAGTCTTGAAGAATAGTTTCCACTTTTGGGATTTAGGGGATATCCCTGCTTTGTAATTTAGTTGCCTAATACAAACATAGAGAGAAAAAACAAAGAAGGAGGAGGAAGCTTCCACTGTATTTCGCTTATTAAAATAATGTTCACTTTTGTCCTAACCTGGTTGATGAGAATTTCAGCGAATGTTCTATATAGCATGGTCGGTAAATATGGTGGTGTTGGATAACCACAGCCAGTCTTCCTCAAAGAGAAACTTTCTTCTGTCTGAGCAGTTCTTCATTAATTTACTTTCTTTTCTGCTAGCAAATGAAATGTATGGGCAGTACTATGAAGAATTTATATAGAAGAATTTTGGAGAACAAGATGTACATCATAGGATGATTGCATAATTTTTGTGTTCACTGGGTTCTGCAAATGATACGTTGTGTTGGTCAATCCAGCTCTCTTCCAAGAATGATTGTTGGTTCAACAGAGATTAGATGAAGTTTTATTTTTATTTAGATTTTTTTTAAACTTAAGGGAATTTAGATCCTTAAAGTAAGAAGTAAGACTGAGTGGACACTTTAGAGGCTGTAAGCCCCTGGATTTTGTGACCATATCTGAGTTGCCTCTGCTTTCTCTGGCATTCTACTTTGCACAGAGGAAAGTCTTGAAAAATGTTTGCTGAAAGGAAAGCTCCCTATGTCACTTTGAATGTACTCTTCCATTAAGGTGTTTTTTTTTTTTTTAATATTGCATTTAATGATACTGTTTGGGGCCATCTGACCCTGAATAACTATTTTCCCTGAAATTTGTACTTATCAATTTTTGGTACCAAAAAAAAATGTGTTGGCTGATAGAGTAGTGCTCTGTAGAAAGACAACATAAGAGGATGACTTTCAGCCAAATAGTCACTTCTTACTGGGCATTTGTGGTTCACTCTTTCCATAGAGGGTTGATGGTAAGGGTCTGCTTATGTGAGATACTCATTCCTCAAGAATTTTCTTTGTGATTCTATCCAAGGGACTCTCTCATCCCCAAAAACTAAAAATATATTAAACTTGTATGGAAATCCACAAAATATGAAGGAGGATAAGATGGAGAATATTTACAAGAGCATACAAATTTGGGGAAATTGTAGTGTCATCCAGGAAATATTTCACAGAGGACATGGTTGATGCTTTCCTAATGAAGATTACAGAATTGGCATAGAGGCAAACTACACAAACTACAGTAGGAATGGAAGGCTTCAGCTGTCCAGGCATCTGATGGAAGTCTCATTCTGCTAAAAACAGAGCATCTGATACATTTGGGATTTGCCTTACTGACAATTTCATTTCTCAGAAGGTTTAAGAAGCTTTGAGGCTAAATGATGCTATGGACCTAATTATGATAGAATGGACCAGAATCTTGGGAGAAAACAACCATATCATCTGGGAATTCTTAAAGAAATTCTATGGCTAGTATTTCTAAAAGGGAAGTTGGCTGTGAGGCCATAGATCTCTCTTTTCTAAATCTTTTAATTTCAAATTTCTTAAAGTCTCTGATGATATCTTGACCAGAACAGAGACTCACAAGAGATTTAAGATGAAAATAGACCCTTTCACTTTAAATACACAGCACAGAGCATGGAAACAGCACAGACTTAGCTTTCCTGGG
Source organism: Enhydra lutris kenyoni (assembly GCF_002288905.1). Classification (NCBI taxonomy): domain Eukaryota; kingdom Metazoa; phylum Chordata; class Mammalia; order Carnivora; family Mustelidae; genus Enhydra; species Enhydra lutris. The sequence continues at coordinate 3,325,470 of NW_019154173.1, forward strand.
TGTAGACAATACTTATTTAGCAATTTTATAAGGTCTAATTGAAAGCAACTTTCTTGTATTATAATCGGAGTCTACTAGACCCATCCCTATTGCATACAGATCTGTGACCTACTCTGAAACTTTACTAGGAAGCTGAATTTTATTTATCTTGTGGATATTTTTTCCTCAGAGTTTTTTGATGTGTATATGGCAGGATTCAATCTAGGCTTCATGGTCATGTAGAATAATTCATTCGTTTATCCATTCAACAAATATTTATTGATCTCTTACACTGTGTCAGTTCTCTTCTATTTGCTGAGGATATAACAATGAACAAAAGAGACAAGACTTTCCTTCTTATTTAACTTGTATTCTGTGGGAATGAGACAGGAAACAAGTAACAAAGTAATTAAGATAGTAATAGCTGTTAAGATGAAAATGAAATGGTCATTTGAAAGAGCAGTGGAACAAGATTGTTATCATAGGTGTTTGCTTTTAAGGAAGGTGATGTTTGAGTGGGGACCAAAACGATACAAAGTAGCTATTTGAAAATATAGGGGAAGAGAGTATGAGGGAGAGGGAACAGTAAGTTCTAAGACTAAGGCAAAAACAAGTTTAGGGGTGCGTAGGTGGCTCAGTCATTAAGCATCTGCCTTCAGCTCAGGTCATGATCCCAGGGTCCTGGGATTGAACCCTGAATTTGGGCTCCCTGCTCTGTGGGGAGCCTGCTGCTTCCTCTCCCATTTCTCCAGCTTGAGTTCCTTCTCTCACTGTCTCTCTCTCTGTAAAAAAAGAAAAACCTAAAAAAAAAAAACCCCCCCCCCACAAAAAAAAAAACACACAAGTTTAACTGTTTGCCAGATAGGAGGTAAGTGTAGGTGAACACAGTGTAGGGTGACCAATCTTCTTGGTTTGTCCTGGGCTCTCTTGATTTTTACTACTGAAAGTTTCATGTCACCAGAAACTCTTTAGTTCCTGTTCTAGGTTTAGGATTACCACAGAAACTAATTAATGATATCCACCTCACAGGATGTTTTTCTCCAAGCTAACCATGCTGTGGTCCTTCCATCTCAATTCAGATGATGTAGTTCATTCCAAGACCTCTCAATAACAAACCCAGACTTACTCCTGAAAATGTCTAGATCTACTTCTGATTTTTTCCCCAATGTCCTCTTGAAGAGTGGTCCTTTGAACCAGAGACGCTTCTGTAAGCATGGAACGACCACTGTCCATCATGGAGAAACTACAATTTGTTGCAGCATTCTTGCACTAATCTTGAACATCCTAGGATAGCCAGTTATTTTTAATAATATTATGCTTAGCAAGGAAGTAAGACCCCTAACCTTGATTTTTCCACACAGACTACTCTCAAACCTATTATCTCATTTCCCCTGTGACTGTTCAACTGATTTTCTTTAATCCCAAGGCTCAGCTTTATGATTTGCTAAGCAGGGCTTCATCTTGTTCAGTTTGGCTTGAAGTTCCCTTCCACTGAGGTCAATTTGGATGCTGATTCTGGTATCCGAAACTTTACCTAAGCACTTCTTATTTTCTTTGTATCACTCAAAATTTGGCAAATTTGTCTTCTGGGTTTTTATCTAAGTCATTTGACAAAAGTGTTGAACAGAGCAGGGCCCCGGGCTTGTAACTGGAGACATCCTTCCAACATAGCATTAATCCATTAGTCAATATATTAAGGGAAATTTGTTTAAGCAAGTATTAAATCTTAAAATTCCAAGCCTACTATGTTACCCATGATTTGGGGTAAGGCATGTAATCATGAGGCCAAAATATTGCCTAAAGATAAAGTTCTTCTCATTTGCTCTTGCAGATTACTGGCAGTAAAAGATGACAAGACTGGAAATGTGGCTGGAACAGATAAAGGACAGTAGGTACACCTTGGAGGGAGAAAAAGAACCCTCGAAGCTGGTTCACATGTGCTTAACAATTTGGAAAAGACCAGAAGAGGAGGGGGCTTGAGGAGAAATGAAGAGTTAAATGACTTAGCCTTTTATTAAAGTTTTTTGTAATAATCCTACAGCTATAGAAAATATATAAACAAATGGGTATGATTGTCTTCCAGTAAAACTTCAATTAAAGAACCACACAATGTCCCAGATTTGATGGCCAGGCTGTAGTTTGCCAACTTCAGCTTTAGATGATTCAGAATCAACTTTATAGAGATATCCTCATCCATGTCTGTGTGAATCCAGGAACACAGCTTCCACCTGCTATCCTACCTCCTCCTCTGTTAGTTCTCCCAATTCTGAGATTCCACACATAGGTTGGGATCCCCTTAACCTCTCTTTTGTCCTGGCTACATTTCAGGATTCTTTCTTTATTTTTTTTATTTTTTTAAAGATTTTATTTATTTATTTGTCAGA
>NW_019154173.1:3342832-3353868 GCF_002288905.1 Enhydra lutris kenyoni
CCCCCCGCGGTCTATCTTCCCGTCGCTTTGGATTCACTTCTCCGCCAGTCCTACCTTTCAGAAAGTGGTTGATTTTCTGTTTCTAGAGTTGCTGTTCTTCTTCTCTTTGATCTCCCGTTGGACTTGTAGGTGTTTGCAATCTTTAGATAAGCTATCTAGCTGATCTCCTGCTACGTGAAGTTGTCTCAGCCTGCTACTTCTCCGCCATCTTGACTCCTCCCCCCAGTTTATACAACTTCTTAAGCAATTCAATTGGATTAAACAAAGATTCTCAGTTGAGGTCAGCTCAATAACACGTCCTTGAATTAGCTTTCCCTGCTTTCTTGATTCATCATTGATGTCCCTCTTTCTTACTCTCTGAAATTGTACTCCCAATATAATATCTGCCCCTAATTACTCTGCCTCAAATCCAGGTACTGCTATGAGACCACACCTTATAGGCAGACAATCATCACTCAGGAATTTTGACAGCAGAAAGGTATACTCCAGGGACACCTGGGCGACTCAGTCAGTTAAGCGTCTGCCTTCAGCTCATGTCATGATCCCAGGGTCCTGGGATCGAGCCTCATGTCAGGCTCTGTGCTCAGTGGGGAACCTGCTTCTCCCTCTCTCTCTGCAGCTCCTACATCTTGTGCTCTCTCTCTCAAATAAATAAATAAATAAATAAAATCTTTAAAAAAAAAAAAAAAGGAATGGTGTACTCCGGGTCAGGTAGGGTTCTAGTCTCTGGAAAAAGAAGGAAACACTGCTTGCAAAAGTAAGGCTGCTCCTGAGTCCTAGAAAGCCTAGACTACTAGACAGCTGACCATGACCCAAAGAACTAATTGGAAAAAGGTAATGGAAGTTAACTGGGACACAGCGTTAAATATGGAATAGAAGCTGATTGTCCTGATATTGAATCACCAACATATTTAGAGTTTCCTATATACTTCTTGCCTAAGTTCAAGATTGAAATTAGGGTGGGGCTCAATATGTCGACAGGTAGGCAAAGTAATCCCTGCTATGTGGAAAGAAGAGTTTCACAGACCAAAGACTGGGAATGACATAGAAATTGACAAGAAAGGCAGCATTCCTATGTTTGATGGTCCATTGGTAGAAGGGATGAAACAAGTAATATACTCCTCATGCAGATCCCATATTTCTTGGTTTAGCGTTTCACTTTATGACCCATATGAATTTTTCACCTGTTTGATTAGAGTACTTAAACATGCCACTAAAATGAATGGCAATCAATTTGCATTACAATTTACTTTAACGCAGTCTCAGATGTACCATGGAAGCTTCACTGGATTTATAGTCAAGATACCTGAGTGTAATTTGTGCCCCTTTGTAAACCATTTGACTTCTCTGAATCTCTTTTCTGTTCTGAAAGTGGGGCTAATATTTGCCTTATGTATCTTATAGGTTTGCTGTGAGTATGAAATGTGATAATACCTGTGAAAATAATATATAAATTGCTAAGTGTTATGTAAATACTGGCTACTATTACAAGAAAGTATCTTTAGTACTGAGTGGAATAGAGCTCTTTATATTATTTGCCTTAAGTTTTGCATATGATACAAAAGCAGTAATATGGTTTCAGGGTGGATAAGTTTCATATATTTATGAGAGGTTACTGGGCCACTGCTTTGTCCTTTCTAGCCTGCTGCCAAAAATATGGCTCTAAGCCCCTGTCTATGCAACAAATTTCTCATTATCCTCTGGGAAAGTCCCAGTTTGGATGTCATTTTGCAAACAAGATCGTTAAGGATAAAGAAAAACATCACTGAATCATTGGCATGTAAGTATAGAGTCCTGAATGATCCAAGGCAGAAATCTGTTCTCTGTGGGAAACTTTATTCTTTATTCTCAATGTTATAGCGAAGCATAAGAATTATAAAATAAAATGTCTAAATGTTTAAGGACTTTTGTGTGATTTGACCTACGTAAAATTTTTCACTCCCTTCATCCCCATTAAACTGTTACCTGATATCCACACTACCATATCAGTGTCTTTTAGGTGGGATTGCCCACAATCCTGATACTCAAAGGTGTGGTCTACATACTGGTAGCATTGGAATCACCTGGAAGCTTGCCAGAAATACAGAAATCCAGAGTTTCAGATTGTAACCCTGACCTATTGAATCAGAGTTTGCATTTCATCAAGATTCCCCACGTGATTCACAAAGTTTGAAAACCAAGGGTTTATGTTAACCTGCCCTCTTAAGTCAGCCCTCTTCAATCTTCTTAACCCCTTAGATTTTATTCCTGTGCTTCACTCTGCTTTGATCTGAGATCCTTACAGAAATCCCTAACTCTAGCCCTCTGAACAAGTCTTTCCTTGTAATATACGTGTGTGCCCCACATCTGAAATTCCACTTTTCCTAATGTATGTTGATTTACCAACCAACCTGGTGTCCTTGTTGCTTTCAACATGTAAATATATACTGTATATATTGTAGCTCTACCTCTTTGGAACACAATCTCACACCTCTACCCATTCAGCTCGGCCAGTACTAGGTAAGCTAGACCAACTCCATAGGAAGGAAGGGAATAGGAGAAAGCCAATTTGGCAATACCATAGAAGTTACCTAGAATAGATGGGGTATGCACATCTGAAACTTGTTAAATTTCTTATTCCTCTAGTCTTAGATTTTCAGCAGTCATCTGGTCCTTTTCAGAGTGTAAGTCCCTGGAATATATGCAGAGATCTCTCTTTACTTTTTACACTCTCATTTCTGTTTGTGGGCAGGGAAGTGATAGGGTAGACAAAACAAAGCAATAGCTGATCTAGAAGTCATTGTGATCTGATTCTGGAAATTACAAACTCATTGCAGCAAACATACCAAGATAAATGGCATACCATGCAGAATGTGGAGTGTGCCTTCCTGCCATATCTTTTTTCCCTTCCATCAGGTGAACACCATGGCTACCTAGCTGCTTCAACGCTAGTATGTGAAATTTGTTGCTCTTAGCGGATTAGTATTTGTGGCAATTCCTTCTCTGGGAAGAGGCAGTTTATAAGCAAGGGCATACTGTTTCATTTGTATTTAAAAGAACAGTTCCCCTCCTTATGTGGTACCACAGAGACTAAACTGTTCTTTCTATCTCAAGTTCTAGCACCCACTTTTCCTTGGTTATGATTATAATTAGTGAAAAATAAATTCATGCACTAGAGAACCATCTTCAGTATCCATGTTCTTAAAGATGAAACTGTCATGGAAAAGAGCCTTTTGACAATAACTGACTTTCATTGGATTGGGTCTGAATTAGGTTCATCTTTTATTCAATTTTGTTTTCTGGACAATTGTGAAAGAGCAAAGGACTGGTGACTCCTTGAAAAGGATGCTGGACAAGAAATCTGCAGCCATCAGATGGTTATCCTTCCTTTGACTACCTTCATTAGGGCATCTTTCAACATCCTTGTTTTTCAGAGTATAAATGAATGGGTTCAGCATGGGTGTTACTTCCCCATACAACACTGAAATGATCTTATCCTCCTCCTGGGACAATTGAGAGTGTGGGCACATTACATGAAGGTTGCTGTCCCATAGTAAATGAAGATCACAGTCAAGTGGAAGCCACAGGTAGAAAAAAACCTCGAGTCTGGCCTCTGTAGGGTGGATCTTCAGGATAGCCACAGCAATATGGAAACTGCTTCTTGTGAAATTACATGCAATCCTTGCCTGGCATAACTATACTATCCTGTAGCTGAATTAGAACTCAAAGAACCAGTGTGAATCATAGGAAAGAGCACTGAAGTCAGGGCATTTTAGTTTTGGTTTGACCATTTACTTGCTGTGTAATCTAAGCGAGCTGCAGTTTCATTATCTATAGGTTAATCTATAGGTTAAAAAAAATCTATAGGTTAAAAAAAACCCACTTAGCATATGTTTCGACCTCACAGAACTGTGAAGTCCTAACAAAATAATGGGTTGGAAAATGCTGTGAAAATTATAAATATATTCAGACATAAAAGTGATGACTGTTTCTGAAAGAAGGAATGCAACTAAGATTTCCCCTAATTTAACCTTATTGTTGCTTTTCAAGATAAAAGGGAATATAGGAATTCAGTAGTTGCATTTATAAGCACCTTTCTTTCCCCTCTAATGGTAGAAACAATATTCAGCCAGAGAAGAGATTTAGAAACCATTTAAGTATTGGAACAGATCTCCCACCATCTCTGAATTCCTGTCAATAAGCCCTTATAAGAACAACAGAATAGCCCATTCAAGCTAAGGCTTCAGCATTTGAGAAGAACAAGAAGAATTTAAAGAAGTGCAGTGTTAAGTGATTTCCTCCAGGTTCCTTCACTCTTTTAATTGAACCTACTGAGGGTAATTGATTCAACTCCCACATGTCAGTCAGGGGCCATACATAAGTAAAAAGTAATTTTAAGCCAAGCAGAGAGAGTCAATTATCATATGGTTTCGCTTATTTGTGGAGCATAAGGAATAACATGGAGTTCATGGGGAGATGGAGAGGAGAAGGGAGTTGGGGGAAATTGGAGGGGGAGACGAACCACGAAAGACTGTGGACTCTGAGGAACTAACTGAGGGTTTTGGAGGGGACTGGGGTGGGAGGTTGGGTGGGTCTGGTGGTACGTATTGTGGAGGGCATGTATTGCATGGAGCACTGGGTATGGTGCATAAACAATGAATTCTAGAACACTGAAAAGAAATTAAAAAAAAATTTAAAAAAACTTTAATGGTGTTGTTTGTGAACCAAAACAGATGATTTTAAAGTGTTCAGCCTATCTTTTTCTTTGTGAACTTAAAAATACTTTTTTTTAAAGAAGATGCTTAACACTTCTTTATATGACTTGCTACACAAGAACTAGTTTAAATATACATTATTCTAAGTTGTTTTCAGAGCTAGAAATGTGTTCTGAATACATAGATCTCCTGAACACTGATGCCTACATGTATCTATATTTACATTTACATATATTTTAAAAAGTAAGGCCAATTTATCCAACCACTGGTGAAACTAAAGATATCAAGCACAAAATTTATGTTTAGTTTCTAGTTCAGGGCCATCACTGAGAGACAACAGAAAGTGAGAGGTAAGAATGAAAGATGGAGAGAAAAGACAGTGTCAGTTTCAAGAATGAGATACAGAATAGAATAATTGTGTTGTGGCAAATGAGGATAGAATGAGGACTGGAAGAAAGTGAAAGGGAGGCATATTTCAGCTGAGTAGGAGGACAGGTTTTCTGTCTAGATAACTAAAGTTATCTAATATGACAGAAGAGCAGTTTTATGAATTAGTGAGCTCACTCCCACATTGATGCAACATTCAATTTCAGCCCGGTCAGCAGTACAGGAGACAGATTTCCTGTATTGGACCACAGTCTGAACTGGGCCCAGTATACAACTGGAGAATCTATGATATCATAATTATGATGAAGAAGACATGGCAGAGAGAAATAAGAGTCCAGAGAAGGCAGAGGGAAAGAAGAGACATCTAAGGGAAAGATCTAGGGAGTAAAACTAGGGGAATATGGAGGAAGAGAATAAGCAAAGACAGATGGAAAGAGAGAGAAGGAACCATGCTTATCAAAAGGGAGGCAGGGCACTGGTTGGTTAAGCAACTTCCCTTTCTCATCAAGTTTTTAAGTTAGCATTATTGTCACTACTTAGCTCTATTTCCACACTTCCTGTTAGGTCCTAAATTCAATGCATCTTTTAAAAAATATACTTTATTGAGGCATGATTGTCATACAATAAGCTGTACATATATAGTGTATACAACTTAATGAGTTTGGAGGTAAGTACATACCTGTGAAACCATCACCACAACCTAATCCATAAACATCGCCTCCAAAAATTTTTTCCTGCCCTCTTTATTTATTATTATTATTGTTGTTGTTATTATTAATAATATAACATAATATTTTTAGCAATTTTTATAGCATATAATACACTATTATTAACTATAGGCTTTATGTGGTATGGTAGATCTCAAGGGCTGATGATCCAGAAATCCCATTTCTATATCCAAAGGAATTTAAATCAGAATCTCAAAGAGATATCTGCACTTCATGTTCATTGTGACATTATTCACAATAGCCAAAACATGGAAGCAACCTAAATACCCACTTGTTGATGAATGGATAAAGAAAATGTGGTATAAAGAAAATGTGGCATATATGAGGCAGTTAGGGTCCATGGGAACAAGCTCCAAGTGAAAAACATTGTACATCTGGGGTGCTTTCTGTTTGCAGTTGTGGTTAAACTGCTTCTCTTGCACAGCAGAACTGGATGACCCAAGAATGCAGCGCCAGATACAAGCCAGACATAAAAGGGTACACTGAGCTCCAGAAAGCACCAATGATCTCCCTGAGTTGCTTTCCAACCAATCAGGAGGAGGCAACTTTCTATATATAAACAGAGTCTCCCCTCTGTTTAGGGAGACAAGCCTAACTATTCTCTGTTGTTGCTCTGTCTTCCTTCAACTCAAATTGTAGCTCCAATAAAGCCTTACCTGTGCCTTTGATTTTGGGGTCCAGCCTCAATTTTATGGTTGTCAGGCCCAAGAATCTGAATCTGGTAACATACATATACAATGGAATATTATTCAGTTTAAAAAAGAAGGAAATCCTGCTATTTGTGACCACATGGATAAACCCAGAAGGTATTAATGCTAAGTGAAGTAAGCCAGGCACAGAGAGACAAATATTACATGATACTACTTACATTAAGAACATAAAATAGTCAAAATCATACAAGCAGAGAATAGAATGATGGCTGCCAGGGATGTGAGGAAGGAGAAATGGAGAGGTACTAGTCAAAGAGTATGAAGTTTCAATTATACAAGATGAGTAAACACAAACCACGAGAGACTGTGGACTCTGAGAAACAAACTGAGGTTTTTAGAGGAGGGGTGTGGGGCCATGGGTGAGCCTGGTGGTGAGTATTAAGGAGGGCATGTATGGCATGAAGCACTGGGTGTGGTACATAATGAATCTTGGAACACTGAAAAAAATAAATTAAAAAAATTTAAGATGAGTAAGTCAACTCACAGTTTGTTTCCATCACACAACGGAACCTATTAGAAAATGACCCAGTGTACTACTAATGGCTGAATCCACTGTTCTTTCTCTTTCTTTAATTAATTTTATCTAACACTTTTTATAATTCTCACCTCTTGAAATTTTTAATTCCCTGGCTTCTAAGATTCATTTTCTTTGAATTCACCCCTCACCTTTTTGATTATTCTTTTATTATTTCAGCTCCCTCAAGATATCCCTGCTTGGATATCTTCAGTTTCACCAATATATGCAGAAATGCATATATTTCTGACCTCTAAATATATGCATTTCTAAAATTTCTGTACTATTCAAGATAAAGTAGATTACTCTATATCAACAAACAACCCTCAACTTTTGAATGGCTTGAAACAGCAAAAGTTTATTTCTTGCTCATGCTACAAATCTATCAGCAGTGGGTCTCTGCTCACTGAAGTAACCTAGGGACTCAGACTGATTAATATTCTTTTTGATGCATGTTTTAATGATTGATAGGCAGGAGAAAAGTGGCATGTTGAATCATGCATTGCCTCTTTAAGCTTCTGCTTGCAAGTGATGTAAGTCTCTTATTTGTGTTTAGTTGGCTAAAGCAATCATATGTCAGTGATGCCATGTATTTGGTAAATGGTAATGATGTCACATATCTGGTAAAATGCGAGAATAGGATTGCTTTTGAAAGACTCATATGATCATTATATATTCCTTCCTAATTCCTATAACTTTACTCTTTCCATAGATGGTCATATCTGGCTATATGACTCTGTATAATTCTTTGTATTCATGGCTTCCAAATCTTATAGCTACAAGCCCAGTATCTTTCTTTTTTATTTATTAACATATAATGTATTATTTGTTTCAGGGGTACAGGTCTGTGATTCATCAGTCTTACACAATTCACAGCATTCCCCATAGCACATACCCTCCCCAGTGTCCATCACTTAGCCACCCTATCCCTCTCTCTCTCTCCAGCAGCCCTCAGTTTGTTTCCTGAGATTAAGAGTCTCTTATGGTTTGTCTCCTCCGGTCCCATCTTGTTTCATTTTTTTCCTCCTTCCCTCCACGAATCTGTACCCTGCCTCTCAAATTCCTCATATCAGAGAGATGATATGGTAATTATATTTCTCTGATTCATTTATTTTGCTTAGCATGATACCCTCTAGTTCCATCCATGTCGTTGCAAATGGCAAGATTTCTTTTTTGATGGTTGCATAGTATTCCATTATATATATATGGAACTAGAGAGTATCATGCTAAGCAAAATAAGTCTATATATATATATATATGGCACATAATCTTTATCCATTCATCTGTTTATCCATTCATCTGTTGGTGAACATCTAAGTTCTGTCCATAGTTTGGCTATTGTGGACATTGCTGCTATAAACACTGGGATGCAAGTGCCTCTTTGGATCACTATATTTGTATCTTTAGGGTAAATACCCAGTAGTGTGATTGCTGAGTCATAGGGTAGCTCTATTTCCAACTTTTTGAGGAACCTCCATACTGTTTTGGAGTGGCTGCACCAGCTTGCATTCCCACCAACTATGTAGGAGGGTTCCCCTTTCTCTGCCTCCTCACCAACACCTGTTGTTTCTGACTGGTTACTTTTAGTCATTCTGACTGGTGTGAGGTGGTATCTCACTGCACTTTTGATTTGTATTTCCCCGATGACAAGTTATGTTGAAAACTTTTTCACGTGCCTGTTGGCCATTTGGATGTCTTCTTTGCAGAAATATATGTTCATGTCTTCTGCTCATTTCTTGATTGGATTATTTGTTCTTTGGGTGTTGAGTTTGATAAGTTCTTTATAGATTTTGGATACTAGCCCTTTATCTGATATGTCATTTGCAAATATCTTCTCCCATTCTGTCAGTTGTCTTTTGGTTTTGTTGACTGTTTCCTTTGCTGTGCAAAAGCTTTTTATCTTGATGAAGTCCCAAAATTTCATTTTTGCCCTTGCTTCCTTTGCTTTGGTGATGTTTCTAGGAAGAAGTTGCTGCAGCTGAGGTCGAAGAGGTTGCTGCCTGTGTTCTCCTCAAGGGTTTTGACGGATTCCTGTCTCACATTGAGTTCTTTCATCCATTTTGAGTCTATTTTTGTGTGTGGTATAAGGAAATGGTCCAGTTTCATTTTTCTGCATGTGGCTGTCCAAGTTTCCCATCACTATTTGTTGAAGAGACTTTTTTTCTATTGGACATTCTTTCCTGCTTTGTCGAAGATTAGTTGACCATAGAGTTGAGGGTCTATTTCTGGGCTCTCTATTCTCTTCCATTGATCTATGTGTCTGTTTTTGTGCCAGTACGATACTGTCTTGATGATTATAATCATTTTGTAATAGAGCTTGAAGTCTGGATTTGTGATGCTGACAACTTTGTTTTTCTTTTTCAACATTCCTCTGGCTCTTCAGGGTCTTTTCTGGTTTCATATATATTTTAGGATTATTTGTTCCATTTCTTTGAAAAAAGGTGATGGTTTTTTGATAGAGATTGCATTAAATGCGTGGATTGCTCTAGGTAGCATAGACATTTTCACAATATTTATTCTTCCAATCCAGGAGCATGGAACGTTTTTCCATTTCCTTGTGTCTTTCTCAATTTCTTTCATAACTGTTCTATAGTTTTCAGGGTACAGGTCCTTTGCATCTTTGGTTAGGTTTATTCCTAGGTATCTTATGATGCAACTGATTTCTGTGCATTAATTTTATATCCTGATATTTTACTGAATTCCTGTATGAGTTCTAGCAGTTTTGGAGTGGAGTCTTTTGTGTTTTCCACATAAAATATCATATCATCTGCAAAGAGGGAGAGTTTCTTTGCCGATTTGGATGCCTTTTATTTCTTTTTGATGTCTGACTGCTGAGGTTAGGAATTCTAGTATAATAGGAATTCTATTCACTGGTGAATAGCAGTGGTGATAGTGGACAGCTCTGGCATGTTCCTGACCTTAGGGGAAAAGATCTCAGTTTTTCCCCATTGAGAATCATATTCACTGTGGGTTTTTCAGTGATAGCTTTGATGATATTGAGGTATGCACCCTCTATGCCCACACTGTGAGGAGTTTTGATCAAGAAAGGATGCTGTACTTTGTCAAATGCTTTTTCAGCATCTACTGAGAGTATCATATGATTCTTGTTCTTTCTTTTATTAATGTATTGTGTCACATTGCTTTATTTGTGGATGTTGAACCAACCTTGCAGCCCAGGAATAAATCCCACCTGGTCGTGGGGAATAATCCTTTTAATGTACTGTTGGATCCTACTGGCTAGTATTTTGGTGAGAATTATTTTTAAATTTTATTTTATTTTTTATAAACATATAATATATTTTTATCCCCAGGGGTACAGGTCTGTGAATCGCCAGGTTTACACACTTCACAGCACTCTTGGTGAGAATTTTTACATCCATGTTCATCAGGGATATTTGTCTATAATTCTCCTTTTTGAAGAGGTCTTTGTCTGGTTCTGGGATCAAGGTAATGCTAGCCTCAGAAAATGAGCCTGGAAGTTTTCCTTCCATTTCTATTTTTTGGAACAGTTTCAGGAGAATAGGTATTAATTCTCCTTTAATGTTTGTAGAATTCCCCGGGGAAGCCGTCTGGGCCCAGGCTCTTGTTTGTTGGGAGATTTTTGATGACTGCTTCAATCTCCTTTCTGGTTGTGGGTCTGTTCAGGTTTTCTATTTCTTCCTGGTTCAGTTTTGGTAGTTTATATGTCTCTAGGAATGCATCCATTTCTTCCAGATTGTCAGATTTGCTGGCGTATAGTTTCTCATAATGTGTTCTTATAATTGTTTGTATTTCTTTGGTTTGGTTGTGATCTCTCCTCTTTCATTCATGATTATATTTATTTGTGTCCCTTCTCTTTTCTTTTAGATAAGTCTGGCCAGGGGTTTATCAATCTTATTAATTCTTTCCAAAAACCAGCTCCTAGTTTCATTGATTTGTTCTACTGTTCTTTTGATTTCTATTTCATTGGTTTCTGCTCTGATCTTTATGATTTCTCTTCTCCTGCTGGGTTTAGGCTTTCTGT
>NW_019154173.1:3353968-3370407 GCF_002288905.1 Enhydra lutris kenyoni
TACTGTTCTTTTGATTTCTATTTCATTGGTTTCTGCTCTGATCTTTATGATTTCTCTTCTCCTGCTGGGTTTAGGCTTTCTTTCTTGTTCTTTCTCTAGCTCCTTTAGGTGTAGGGTTAGGTTGTGTACTTGAAACCTTTCTTGTTTCTTGAGAAAGGCTTGTATTGCTATATACTTTCCTCTCAGGACCGCCTTTGCTGTGTCCCACAGGTTTTGAATAGTTGTGTTTTCATTTTCCTTTGTTTCCATGAATTTTTTCAATTCTTCTTTAATTTCCTGGTTGACCCATTCATTCTTTAGTAGGATGCTTGTCAGCCTCCATGTATTTGAGTTCTTTCCAACTTTCCTCTTGTTGAGTTCTCATTTCAAATCATCGTGGTCTGACTATATGCGGGGAATGATCTGAATCTTTTGGTACCAGTTGAGTCCTGATTTGTGACCCAGGATGTTATCTATTCTGGAGAATGTTCCATGTGCACTAGAGAAGAATGTATATTCTGTTGTTTTGGGATGGAATGTTCCGAATATAACTGTGATGTCCATCTGGTCTGGTGTGTCATTTAAAGACTTTATTTCTTTGTTGATCTTTTCCTGAGATGATGTCTCCGTTGCAGTGAGGTAGGTGTTAAAGTCCCCTACTATTATTGTATTATTGTTGGTGCATTTCTTTGGTTTTGTTATTAATTGGTTTATATAATTGGCTCTCAAATGTTAAGGCCATAGATATATAAAATACTTAGATCTTCTTGTTGGACAGACCCTTTAAGTATGATATAATGTCCTTCTTTATCTCTTATTATAGTTTTTGGCTTAAAATCGAATTGATCTGATATAAGGATTGCCACCCCAGCTTTCTTTTGATGTCCATTAATATGGTAAATTTTTTTCCACAACCTCACTTTCAATCTGGAGGTGTCTTTGGGTCTAACATGAGTGTCTTGCAGGCAGCATATTGATGGGTCTTGTTTTTTTATCCATTCTGATACCCTGTGTCTTTTGATTGGGGCATTTAGCCCATTTACATTCAGGGTAACTATTGAAAGATATGAATTTAGTGCCATTGTATTGCCTGTAAGGTGAGTGTTACTGTACATTGTCTCTGTTCCTTTCTGTTCTGTTATTTTTAGGCTCTTTGCTTAAAGGACCCCTTTGAATATTTCTTGTAGGGCTGATTTGGTGTTTGCAAATTGTTTTAGTTTTTGTTTGTCCTGGAAGCTTTTTATCTCTCCTTCTATTTTCAATGACAGCCTAGCTGGATATCATATTCTTGGTGTGTATTTTTCTCATTTAGTGCTCTGAGTATATCATGCCAGTCCTTTCTGGCCTGCCCTGCCAGATCTCTGTGGATAGGTCTACTGCCAATCTAATATCTATACTGTGGCATATTACAAACCTCTTGTCCTGAGCTGCTTTCAGGATTTTCTCTTTGTCACTGAGACTTGAAAGTTTTACTATTGGATGATGGGGTGTTGACTAATTTTATTGATTTTGAGGGGGATTCTCTGTGCCTCCTGGATTTTGATGTTTGTTCCTGTCCCCAAATTAGGGAAACTCTCTGCTATAATTTGCTCCAATATACCTTCTGCCCCCTCTTTCTTCTTGTTTTGGGATCCCAATTTTCTAATACTGTTTCATCTTATGGTATCACTTATCTCTTGATTTCTCCTCTCATCGTCGAGTAGTTGTTTATCTCTCTTTTTTTTTCAGCTTCTTTATTCTCCATCATTTGGTCTTCTATATCACTAATTCTCTCTTCTGCCTCATTTATTGTGACAGTGAGAGCCTCCATTTTTTATTGTACCTCATTTATAGCTTTTTTTTATTTCAACTTGGTTAGATTTTAGTTTTTTTATTTCTCCAGAAAGTCTTTTGTTTCTCCAGAAGGGGATTCTCTAGTATCTTCTATGCTTTTTTCAAGCCCAGCTAGCATCTTGATAATCATCATTCTGATCTCTGGTTCTGACATCTTACTAATGTCCATATTGATTAGGTCCCTAGCCATTGGTACTGCCTCTTGTTCTTTTTTTTCTTTTTGAGGTGAGTTTTTCCACCTTGTCATTTTATCCAGATAAGAATAGATGAACGAGAGAACAAAATACTAAAAGGGTAGCAATGACCCCAGAAAAATATACACTTAACAAATCAGAAGAGACCCAAAACTGGGGGTAGAAAATAGAAGAAAGAAAATATGATTAGGCTGGTGAATAGAACAGAGACACACACTTGATTTTGGGTGTATTTTGGTCTGTTAGAAGAAACTGCCTTTCCAAATTTTTAAGAAAAACAAAAACAAAAGGGTAAACATGATGTAGGGAGGGAAAATGACTGTATATATGAAAATGAAAAAAGATTCTAATAAAGGAATTGATACATTAAGAAGTTGGTTGAGAAAGAAAAGAGAAAAAAAAAGGAGAGACTGTGATCAGGCTGGAGACTAGAACAAAGCCATATGGTAGCTTTGGGGCATATTTTGATCTGCTAGAAGAAACTGTATCCCAAAATTTTAAAGAAAGAAAAACTTATATGCTTACAAAAATAAGGTTAAATATAATGAAGGGATAGAATATGACTATAACAATGAAAATTTTAAAAATATTTTAAAAAGGTATTGCTAAGATAAAATAGTTCAAAAAAGTTAAAATTGGAAAGAGATAAAAATACAACAAGAAAGAAATAAAATTAAAGAAATTTAACTTTGAAAGACTAACGAATCATAGGGGGAAAGCCATGAATTCTATGTGCTGCATTCCCCTAGCTCTGGAGTTCCGTGGTTCTCATTGATCAGTGAACTCGGTCTTGGCTGGATGTGCTTACTGATCTTTTGGGGGAGAGGCCTATTGCAGTGATTCTCAAATGTCTTTGCCCAAGGCAGAATTGCACCACCCTTGCCAGAGGCCATGCTAAGTAATCTGCTTGGGTTTGCTCTTGGTAGCTTTTGTTCCCTGAATGCTTTCCGTACAGCTTTGGAGGAGGAGAATTAAGATGGCAGCCTCCCAATCTCTGGCCCCAGAGGAGCCAAGAGCTTGGGGTCCTACTCCTCAGTGCACCCTCAGAGAAAAGCAATCAATCCCTCTGTCTCCCTGGTCTTTGGCCGCACTCTGCTCACCAGGCTTGTGACCGATCATTTCTATCTCTGGCACATGGCCCCTTTTGGAGTTTCCAAACCTAGCAGATTCCTGCAGCGTGCTCCTGCACCACTCCTCATGGTGGAGGAAGGTGGGGGGTCTCCCTGGATCTGCCACTTGTGTGGTCCCTGCTCAAAGAGCAGTGGCCTGAATGTGCTGGTAATCATGGTTTATGGCAACTGTGAGCTGAGAACTTATGCCTCCATTCTGTCCTTGCCACCAGCTTCCCTGGTCTGATACCTGGGAACTCTGCCACACTCAGGCACCCCTGGTCTTTCTGTGACCCCAAGGGACCTGAAGTCACACTGTCCCAGCAAGGGCTCCACCTCCAACTTAGCATCCGGAGCAATGTCCCTCAATGGAGAATACTTCTAAAAGTTCTAATTTTGTGCTCTGCTTCTCTACTGCTTGCTGGGAGCCACCCCCTCCCCCTAAGGTCTATCTTCCCATATATCACCTCAGATTCACTTCTCCACACACCATTCCTTCTGGAAAGTGGTCGGTTTTCTGTTCCTAGAATTGCTGCTATTCTTCTCTTCAATCTCCTGTTGAGTTTGTAGGTGTTCAGAATGGTTTGATAACCGTCTAGCTGAATTCTGGGACCTGACAAAATTTAGGCTTCCTACTCCTCCACCATCTTGCTCCTCCCCCATAGTATCTTTCTTTAGTTGAAAAATCATATATCCATTTGTGCCCCCAAGCCCCAGGCTGTTGGAAACCAAAATTTAAAAAAAAATGAAATATACTAGTCAGTGTCTTATTTTAAAACTATCATTTTTATATCCTACTTCTAATGGCACCTAATTTTCCCAATAAACCAGGTTCAGAACCTTAGTCATCATCATCCCTCTTTCCTTAGATTTCTTATATCAGTCACTACGGATTGCCATGGTATTATGTCTTGTGACTCCTCTGCTCCTTCCCTGTTACAGATTCTGTTGTCAAAGTCTTTCATGTATCTTTCACATGATCTCCTGCAATAGGTTCCAAAATAGATTTTACCCTTTTCCATATGTGCACTCCAATGTTTATAGCAGCATTATCAACAACAGCTAAATTATGGAAAGAGCCCAAGTGTCCATCAACTGATGAATGGATAAAGAAGATGTGGTATATATATATATACACAATGGAATATTACTCGACCATTAAAAGAATGAAATCTTGCCACTTGCAATGACATGGACGGAGCTAGAGTATTATGCTAAGTGAACTAAGGCGGTCAGAGAAACACAGATACCATAGAATTTCACTCATATGTAGAATTTAAGAAACCAAATGAACCAGCAAAGGGGAGAAGAGAGACGCAAGCTAAGAAACAGAGTCTTAACTATAGAGAACAAACTCTATGGTTACCAGAAGGATGGGTGAAACGGGTGTTAGGAATTAAGGAGTGCACTTCTGATGAGCACCTGGAATTGTATGGAAGTGTTGAATCGCTAAATTGTACACCTGAAGCTAATATTATACTGTACATTAACTAACTGGAATTTAAATAAAAACTAACAAAAAAAAGGTTTTAGCTTTTTCAGCTTCCCTAGACATTTTTTTTTAAAAGATTTTATTTAATTATTTGTCAGAAAGAGAGAGGGAGAGAGAGCAAGCACAGGCAGACAGAATGGCAGGCAGAGGCAGAGGGAGAAGCAGGCTCCCTGATGAGCAAGGAGCCCGATGTGGGACTCAATCCCAGGACGCTGGGATCATGACCTGAGCCGAAGGCAGCTGCCTAACCAACTGAGCCACCCAGGCGTCCCTTCCCTAGACATTTTTTCCAGAATAATCTTATGCTTTGATTATATCAGTCCCTTATCCAAAACCCTTTCATTGCTCTCTATGATGTATGTACCCAAAGTCCCATACATACATATTATTTATTTATTTATTTACTTACTTACTTACTTATTTTTTAAGGGAAGAAGTAGTTAATTTATTTTTTCTTCCATAGAACAATGCATAGATAATAGCTCATTGCATGTACAAAGTATAGTCAAGCTGCAAATACGCTGTATAATTTTAACATTCTTTTATTTTTCTCTTATTTGAATGACCAACCATCCCTATTTGCCTGGGATTGAGAGGTTTCCTGGGATGCAGGATTTTCAGTGCACAAACCTGGGAAATCACAGGCAAACTAGGATGAGTTGGCCTCTCTGGATTTGACATACTCAGCATTATTCAGATATGCCACTTTCTATGACTTTGCTCACATTCCACAGAGCAGAATGGCTATACATCCATATTCTCTACATTAAAATTCTAGCCATTTATTTCTCAGTGTCTTTGAAGAAGTCTTTCTCCCAAGTCAGAATTAATATTTTCCTCTAGTGCTCTCACAGTAGTCTGGTTTTTTCCTCCTCTGTTACAACACATAAAACTTTCTTCAATAAATTGTAGTTGAGTATATATAGTACACATTCATCTCCTTCTCTTGGTAAACTCTTCGAGGGCAGAAATCATGTATCATTTATCTCCATACCTGACTTTTATCTACAATAAGGATAAATAAATACTTGTTTGATGAAAATTAAGGGCCAAAGAGAAAGGTGAGGGCAAGGAAATAAAGAAATGTGAGTACAGAGGCGTTATAGAGTGTGGAAGAGAGAGGAAATGGGAGAATCTCTAGCATGTCTGACTCTTTTCTCCTCCAATGATATCCCACCTAAACATTTTCCCTAATAACCATCCAAAAACAACCAGTAATCTACTTCAGTAATTGGTTTTAAAAAAAAAGTAATTGGTTTTCATCAACATCTTACTGATTACCTAGTCGTGTTTACTGTTCACCTCTGCTGGAAACATTAATTATTTACCTACTTCTTTCTACCACCCAACATTATGCAATGGTCTATTCCCTATTTTCAGAAGCTCTTAACCCCATATCACTTTTAGCTTGTCACTTTTTATCCATCCATTGTAAACATCCTCTAACCCCACCCTCTCTACCCCTAAACTTTCACCAATACTGACACAGGAAAGTTTGTACTTCATCATTTTTGCTACTGTCTTCAGTTCACCCACTCATAACTTATTTTTGGGCCATATGATAATAGGATATTCTCTAAGATTACACTTGCAGAGTGGAGTGTTGGGGTAAAAACACCTAAAAATAGGGAATTAGTTCTTCCATTTTAATATCTTTAGTCTCTGTGTGTTGCTTTTAATTTGGGGAAGTAAGTGAGGATTATGGGGGAACTTGCATTGAGAAGACTTGGTTTTAGATACTTACTATGGCCTTGATCTACTTCATAGGTCATGGTCTCCCCTTTACTGAACTAAACTTTTAAGTAAGTTAAATTGAACAAATGGATATTGAGCCTCTGTAATACGTGTGACAGTGTGCTACCTATTGTGTTCTTAAAGGACTCTGCACATACTTCTATTAAAGCATTCTGTGTATTAAATTGTAAGGTACTGCTTTAAAGTTTGTTTTCTTCACTAAACTGAGACTGAGACTATGTTTTTTCAAGTGTATCCAGTGCCCAATACAGTGTCAAGGACAAAAGTGGTGCTCAATAAATGTAGGAAGGATAAATGTATATGCACTTAAAAGCAGAAATAAATGAAAGACATGGTCTATCTTCAGGAAGAGGTCACCAACAAGCAGTTAGGAAGGGAGAAGTGTTCTGAATACAAATAACTGTAAACAAGTCAGACAAACAATTCTTGCCATTCTGTTTTATAGAACACAGTAAAAAAAAAACTGTGAGATTCATTTTGACCAGGAGCTCTTGAGTCTATTTAAATTTGAACTCACTGAAACCTTGGGGGATGACTTAATAATGGCTTATGACAGGTTTATCTTTGGTCCCAATTTTCCCATATTGTCTTCAAGTTAGGCTTTTATTTTGTCTTAGGAATTCATGATTTGATGACCAGTTTTATTCTTATGCTAACCAAAATTCTTTCTCACCATGGATAGAGAGACGAATATTAAAAATCAAAGTAGGTTGGCTGTTTTTGTTGGGAGAGGAAGAGGAAAAATGAGAAGGAAGAAGCATGTTAACCAAATTTTCTGACACTGATATGGATATTCTTGCAAGTATGAGTCAACTTTCAGGAACACCATGATGGAATATTAGAGCTGGGAATTATCTCAGGTAATTGAATTATGAGGGACAATGTGATGTTTAAGGGTATTGGCTCTGCAGACAGACATGGTTTTGAATCTTGGTTCTGCCACTTCTGTGTAGCCTTGGTCAAAACATCTAACTTCTCTGAACTTTATTTTTGTCATCTGTAAAGTAATTTTATGTTAGAGAGATATTATAAATATTAAATGAAGTGATGCATAAAACATTATCCTTAGTATTTAGTAAGCATTCAGTAAATTTATTTCTATTTTTCTATTATTACAGAAATCTGGATATGATGCTCAAGTGACACAAGCATTGATTAAAAGTTGGACAAAATGGCCTTTTAGTTTATTCCAGGCCTGAGACTCTGAGTTTGTAATTCTTTGGCTGGGGGAAAAGTAAACTTTACTCACCCATGCCTGTGCTGATCAGATAACCTCAAAGCCCAGACACACTGCATAATTCTCCGACAGCAATAACTCAGCTGGCAGTTCCCGGGCAGAGATGTGGGAGAAAGTCAAATATCCGGGAAGTGCTAGGATCTACAACTTCCTGTGGCCTGCCTAGTGAAATCTGACCAGATAAGAACAGTTAATAAGAAGTTCTTCGAGATAGAAAATCTTCTTTTATCTCTGAATGTGGATATGTTGATGTTAAATACCTGAATGGATGAGGTTAATTTGAATAATCTTCTATTGTTGCAAGAAATATAGAAAAGTGTTCAGGAAAACTTGAAAAACTCTTCATACTTATGGCATGAACTGAGAGAAGTATTTTATTATTCTGGAAAATGATGACTCCACTGTTTTGTGTGAGGGTAGAAGCTTTTAAGGGCTGGACCCTGAGGCATCCCATTGTGGTGTCTAGGAGGAAATCAAGACTCATTCTGGACCTGACTTCTGTAATACTTTGACAGTCATGCCAGATTCCCATCAAGGCTGAACAATTTGAGGTCCCTAAATATTTCCAACTGCAATTAATGGCTTGGAAAAGAAAACAAGCATTACATTGAAAGCATTTAATGGCTGTAAATTCAATTGCCAAGAAGTTCTTCTCTTTTGATACTCAAAGGACAGGATCCCTTGGCAATGACTTATTTCCCTTGCCTGCACTACAATGATTACAGAGACTGTCCAGGTAAATATTTTAATAACTAGATTCTCCTAGTGATCCTCCCTCCTTTCTTATCTTGAAACAATTTTATAACTGTGATCATATGCCCCCTTTTCTCTTGTCATCATGCAGGGGTGAATTTACTATAACTTGTCAGAAGCTGTATTCATGGCTCAAACTCTCTTTGTAAGCAAACCCACGCTACGGGCCTGATAAAGATTTAGCAAGAAAGCAGGATAGCTTAGTATTTGGGTGAGAGCTCTGTTATCAGGTGATCCTGAATTGAATTCCTAGCTCTGCCACTTACTAATTGTGTCACTTCTGTGCACCTCAGTTTCTTTATCTGGAAAATGGATATTATTATAGTCATACTTATCTAATAGGGTTGTTTCTGGATAAAATAAAACAATGCACAGTGGTGCCTGATTAAAATGTTCAGTAAATAGTAGCTACTATTATTATTGAGAAGCAGATTTCCTCATCAAGTTCACGAGGTGAGTGGATGTAGTAGAAATGGTTAACTGTGATTATAAATACTTTATGAAGTATGAGGTAGTTCTGAGAATATACCATTGATTTTTCTGTTGAGTTGGCATATCCTAGTATTAGAGGTATTTGTGAAGGCCTGAAACTGTAGTCCCTTAGGACCTCTGCAACTCCTGGGACTATAGCTATATTAGGGGATGCTTGGACAATAACAATTTTGGACACCAAAATCCTTGGTCATTAAAGCAAAGTAGGTTAAAAAAAAACCATTAGTTATATTACAAGACAGTGTAAACACTGTGACATAATACTTGTGTCTGTCTTACAGTTTTACTTCTCCAGCAAAAGGTTGGCAGTTCCCTATTTGGCTTTTGCATCAGACATAAACCCAACAAGGTGGTGGAAATGCATTTATAATTCTTGCTCTTGAGATACGGCTTGGTTAAGTTGAAAAGTAAAGTTGAGGCATTTTGTGGAGAACTCCCATTCTCTTAGGAGTTAGAAACACATCTGAGATCTGCACCTGAAGAGAGAAGGGAAGCTGGAAGACACAGTGGATTGGTTTTTCATATACGTGGAATTGGACTAAAGTGGGATTGGATTCATTAGATTGAAGTGCTAAGAGTATAGAATTGTCCATTTTTGTTATTGGAGTGTCAGTTGCCTAGTATAAAAATGTTTGCTGAAACAATGAGATCAATGTCCTAAGGCACCCACATGAACTCAACACAAAACTGGGAAACCATTTGCCTCTGCCTCTCTAAGACTTAGGTTTTCTTTTCTTTTTTCTTTTTTAAAAGATTTATTTATTTATTTTTACAGAAAGAGAGCAAGCAAGTGAGCACAAAGAGGGGCAGGGGGAGTTGGAGAGGGAGACTCTGCGCTGAACATGGAACCCAATGTGGGGCTTGATCTCGCAACCCTGAGATCATGACATGAGCCAAAACCAAGACCTAGATGCCTTAACCAACTGCACCACCTGGGGGGTCCCTTTCTTTTTTTTTTTTAAATCAAAGTGAAATTTATATATAGTGAGATACACATAGTTTAAGTGTAAAACTGATGAGTTATGAAAAATGTATATACCTGTGTAATCACAACTTCAGTAAAGATATGGAATATTTCTACAATCCCCCCAAATTCTCTTGTATTCTCTTTCAGCCAATCTCTACTGCAACTGGCAACCATTGTTCTGTTTTCCATTTCCCCCATATTAGCTTTGCCAGCTCTTAAACTTCATATGCATGAAAGCATACAATATGCATGTTTTTTGTATCTAGCTTCTGGTACTTAACATTTTTGAGATTTATCCATGTTGTTGCACGCATGTATTAGTTGCTTCTTATTACTGAGGAATGTCCATGGTATGAATATACCACAATTGGTTTACCTATTCTTATACTGATAGAATTTTATTTGTTTCTGATTTTGGGCTATGTTGAACAATGCTGCTATAAACATTTATGTACAAGTCATTTTGTGGACATATGTTTTCAGTTCTCTTTGGCAAATATCTAGGAATCTAGCTGCTGAGTCAGATAGATATAGCTTTAATTTTTTTAAGTTTCAGATGTTTTTTGAAATTGTTTGTAAAATTTTACCAGCCCACCAGCAATATATAAGGGTTCCTGTTGCTCCACACCCTTGCCAAAAATTGGTGTTGTTGGCATTTTTAATTTTAGCCATTCTGGTGGGTGTGTGGTACTATCTCATTGAATTTTGTTTGTTTGTTTTTATTAGGTTTCTATTTTTTTATAGTAGATCATAAGTTTTTAATGTAGTGTTCAATGATTCATTAGTTGCATGTAACACCCAGTGCTCATCACAGCACGTGCCCTCCTTATGTCTCATTGGTTTTTTAAAAACTATTTTGAAATTACTGGATCATATGCTATTTCTATTTTTAACTTTTTTTTAAAGATTTTATTTAGTTATTTGACAGAGAGAGATCACAAGTAGATGGAGAGGCAGGCAGAGAGAGAGAGGGAAGCAGGCTCCCTGCTGAGCAGAGAGCCCGATGCGGGACTGGATCCCAAGACCCTGAGATCATGACCTGAGCTGAAGGCAGCAGCTTAACCCACTGAGCCACCCAGGTGCCCTACTTTTTTTTTTTTTTTTTTAAGATTTTATTTATTTATTTGACAGACAGATCACAAGCAGGCAGAGAGGCAGGCAGAGAGAGGAGGAAGCAGGCTCCCTGCCGAGCAGAGAGCCTGACGCGGGGCTCGATCCCAGGACACTGGGATCATAACCTGAGCCGAAGGCGAGGCTTTAACACACTGAGCCACCCAGGCGCCCCCCAGGCGCTCTACTTTTTAACTTTTTGAAGAACCTCTATACTGTTTTCCACAGTGGCTATACTGATGTACATTCCCACCAACAGTATCCAAGGGTATTTACCCAAAGAAAATGAAAACACAAATTCAAAAAGGTATATACACTCTGATGTTTATTGCAGCATATTTAGAGTAGCCAAGATATGGAAACAACCTAAATATCCACAGATAGACAAATGAATAAGGAAGATGTGGCATATATACACAAAATTACACAACCATAAAAAAAGGATGAGATCACACCATTTGTGACAATATGGATGGACCTAGAGGGTATTATACTAAGTGAAATAAGTCCAACGGAGAAAGACAAATACCACATGATTTCACTCCTAGGTGGAATCTTAAAAAAAGCAAATGGGGGTGCCTGGGTGGCTCAGTGGATTAAGCATCTGCCTTCAGCTCAGGTCATGATCTCAGGGTCCTGGGATCCAGCCCTCATAGGGCTCCCTGCTCAGTGGGGAGTCTGCTTCTCCTTTTCCCTCTGTTCCTCCTCCTTGCTTGTCCCTCTCTCTCTCTCAAATAAGTAAGTAAAATATTTAAAAAAAAAATGAACAAACAAACAAAAAGAAGAATCAGACCTGTAAATACAGAGGACAAACTGAAAGTTGCCAGATGGACAAGGGATGGGGGGATGGACAAAATGGATGAAAGAGAGTGGGAGATACATGCTTCCAGTTATGGAATGAATAAGTCAGGGTACGAAAAGCACAGCATAAAGAATACAGTAAATGATATTGTAACAGCATTGAATGGTGACTGACGGTGACTACACTTGTGAGCATAGCATAAAATATAGAGGTGAATCACTCTGTTGTACGCATGAAACTAATGTAACAATCTGTCAATTATACTCAAAGAATTTTAAAAATATTTTGAAAAAAATATTTTGAAATAACTTTAGATTTAGAGAAAAGTTTTACAGTCCAGACAGTTCTCATACAGTTTCACCTTAAGATTTTAACTGGCAAGATTTTAACTGGTTTTAACTGGCAAATTTCCTAACATATAATGCTGGGTGAGTTTCATAAGACTACTGGCAATTCAGTCTTCTTTTGTGAAGTAAATGCTCAAATATTTTGCCTTTTTTGGTTGGGTTCTGTTTTTGTTATTGATTTTTAGGAGCTTCTTGTATACTTTAAACATAGTATTTTATCAGATTAGAAACATTGTGAATATTTTCTCCTAGTTGTTGGTTTACCCTTTCATTTCCTTAATGGTATTATTGAAGAACAGAAGTTTAAAAATTTTGATGAAGTTCAATTTATTCATTTTTAAGTGATTAGTGCTTCCAGTGATCGTCCAGGAGATCTTACCACTGCCAATGTCATAAAAATATTTTATATTTTCTTCTAGAAGCTTTATAGTTTTAGCATTTAGTTTGGTCTGTGATCCATACTCAATTAATTTTAGAGTATGGTGTGAGGTAAGAGTAGAGGTTCACTTTTTATACACATCTATATTAGTATCTATATTCGTTTTTAGGGCTGTTTTAACAAATTGCCAAAATCTGAGTGACTTAAAACAATATAAATGTATTATCTCACAGTGTCAGAAGCCAGAAATCCAAAATCAAGGTGTCAACAGACTCCAGGGAAAAAATCCTTCCTTACTTCTTCCAGACTTTCACTGCTCCAGCCGCTCCCTGGTTTGTCACAGCATAACTCCACTGACTGCCTCCCTCTTCACATGGCCTTTTCCTCTGTGTTCACTTGATTTCTCCTCTTGTAAGGACACCAGTTATTGGATTTAGAGACTTTTCTAGTTCCAGCATGGTATTGTCCTGAGATCCTTTAGTTACATCTGCAAAGAAACTTTCTCTAAATAAGGTTACATTCTGAACTTTTAGGTGGACATCAATTTGTGTGGGAGGATATTATTCAACCCACTACAATATCCAGTTCTGCCACCATTTATTGAAAAGACTACCTTTTTGCCATTAAATTACCTTGCAATCTTTGTCAAAATTTAATAGCCTTTATAAGTGTGGCTCCAGTTGTGGACTCCGTATTCTGATCCATTATTCTATTTATTTATGTTTAAAGCAATGCCACTCTAAATATAGCTTTAGAGCAAGTCTTAAAATCAAGTGATGTGAGTCATCCTTACTTTATTTTCATTTTCAAAGTTGTTTGGCTATTCTAGGTCCTTTGTTTTTTATATGTATTTTATTTTATTTTTATTCAAGTATAATTAACATGTTATATTAGTTTCAGGTATATAATAGATTCAACAATGCTGTACATTAGTTAGTGCTCATCATGATAAGTGTACTCTTAAACCTCTATTTCACCCTATTTTTGATATACATTTCAGCACTTTCTACAAAAATTTCTCAGGGGTTTTTACTGGATTGTGTAGAACATACAGATGAGTACAGAGAGAACTAACATCTCATAGAAATGAAATTGATTTTTGTATATTGACCCTGTAGTCAGTGAACCTTATAAATTTACTTATTGCTAGTGGCTTTTTACTTTCACAAATACCTTAGAATTTGCTACCTACAAGACTTTGCTGTTTGCAAATAAAGACAGTTTTCCAGTTTGATGTCCTTTATTTTCATTTTCTTACCATATTTTACCAGCAAGAGCCTCCAGTGCAACACTGAATATAAGAGGTGAGAGTGCACACCTTTGATCAGATCCTAAGCTCAGGTAGAGATAATTCAGTTTTCACCTGAATGATACTAACAGTAGGGTTTTTGTTGTTTATTTATATTTTTGGTAGCTACTGTTAATCAGGTTGAGGATGCTCCCCTCCATTTCTAGTTTGCCAGGAGTTTTTTATCATTAACAGGTGTTGAATTTGATCAAATTCTTTTTCTGCATTTGTTAAAATGACATATGACATTTCTCCTTTATTCTATTTATGTAGTTAATAGCATTGATATAGTTTTTTTTAAAAATTTTTTATTTTTTATCAACATATAATGTATTTTTATCCCCAGGGGTACAGGTCTGTGAATCGCCAGGTTTACACACTTCACAGCACTCACCATAGCATATACCCTCCCCAATGTCCATAACCGCACCCCCCTTCTCCCAGCTCCCCTCCTCCCAGCAACCCTCGGTTTGTTTTGTGAGATTAAGAGTCACTTATGGTTTGTCTCCCTCACAATCCCATCTTGTTTCATTTCTCTGTGGTTTCTAATATAACACATACCTCAGTCTCTGGAGATGGCTCTGTATAACCTTGGGAACAACTACTTATTCTCTCAGTAACCTGTTTATAAAATGGAAAGTAATATCTGTCTGAATTTTACTTCATAGAAAATGCCAGTTTTCTGGTCAGTTCTCTGTTCTCATTTTACTTGACTTATCAGTAGCATTTGGCAGAGCTGATCATTCTCTTCTTGATACCTTTTTTTCTCCTAAGATGACGTACTCCCCTGATTTGCTATAACTCACTGGCCACTCTATTTCAATATTTTTTGTAGGTTATTTTCTTTCTTTCTTTCTTTCTTTCTTACAGATTAATTATTTCTTTGAGAGAGAGAGAGCAAGCATGAGAAGGGGGAAGGGGCAGAGGGAGAGAAGCAGACTTTCTGCTGAACATAGAAGTCAACACAGGGCTCCATCCCAGGACCCCAAGATCATGATATGAGCCAAAATCAAGAGCTGGCCACTTACTAGAATGAGCCACCCAGGCACACCTTTGCAGATTCTTTTCTCCATGACCTCTCAAGGATAGATTTCCTCAGGTCTCAGTTCTTGGATTTTTTTTTTTTTTTTTGTCTTCTGTAGCTATTTATCTCTTGGTGATCTTATCCAGTCCCATGAGTTTAAATATACTCTATATGTTGACAAGTTCCATATTCACATTTCCAGTTCACATCTCTCCCCTAACTCCAGACTCATATATTTAACTGAAATTGTCTCTTTTTTGCTTAATGGGCATTTCAAAATTAACATGTGAAAAACTGGAATTTTGCTTTCTACACTTCCTTTCTCCAAAATAAAGTATTCTTTATTTGCATTATCCCCTATCTTCAGTTGTTTAGAGTAGAGACTCACTTTAGATTCAAAAACACAAATGTATTGAAAATAAATGTTTGGAAAATGTATATACCATGCTAATAGTACACAGAATAGAGCTGGTAAACCTAAACTAATATTAAACAAAGTAGACTTTAAAACAAACATTATTACTATAGACAAAGAAGAACATTTTGTAGTGATGAAAGTGTCAGCCCAACTTACCCCAAAGATACAAATGTAATGACCTGAAGGGGCACGTGCACACCAATGTTTATAGCAGCTATGTCCACAATAGCCAAACTATAGAAAAAGCCTAGATGTCCATCAGCAGATGAATGGATAAA
Source organism: Enhydra lutris kenyoni (assembly GCF_002288905.1). Lineage (NCBI taxonomy): Eukaryota > Metazoa > Chordata > Mammalia > Carnivora > Mustelidae > Enhydra > Enhydra lutris. Next base: position 3,369,426 of record NW_019154173.1, read on the forward strand.
GAAGATGTGGTATATATATACAATGGAATATCATGCAGCCATAAAAAAATGAAATCTTGCCATTTGCAATGATGTGGGTGGAACTGGAGGGTATTATGCTAAATGAAACAAATTAGAGAAACAATTATCATATAACCTCACTGATATGTGGAATTTGAGAAATAAGGCAGAGGATCATAGGGGAAGAGAGGAAAAAATAAAACAAGATGAAACCAGAGAGGGAGACAAGCCATAAACAGGAAACAAACTGAGGATTGCTAGAGTGGGGGGGTGGGTGGGAAGGATGGGATGGCTGGGTGATGGATACTGGGGAGGGTATGAGCTATGGTGAATGCTGTGAATTGTGTAAGACTGATGAATCATAGACCTGTACCCCTGAAACAAATAATACATTATATGTTAATAAAAATTAAAAAAATAAAAAGGAAATATACCTATGAGATAATTAAATTAGAAAACTATTTCCTTAGTTTTTAGTCTGAACATGAAATTGGCCTCAGCTTGTTTTGATGTACAAAAAAACAGTGATGAAAATTGATTTGTTTCCCTCAAAATATCTTAAAGAGTAGTATATGCTGTCCCATTTTTAATAACAGGGAATTTTTTTCTCTCACAGGGTGTTAACGTTTTAGATGACAGTAATGGTCTAAAGAGAGTCCTAATTAAATAAATGTTTTATAAAGCCAGTATGCACAATGAATCAACAAAAGATAAAGAAATTAGGCAATTAAGATACTATAATTTACATCTCTTTTTTCTGTATCTACCCCTTTGGACTCAGAGATATTTAGTTTTTAACCCCATGAGCTTTCAAAAGGCCTACTTTACAGATTTTAAAGGAAAGTATCCTTAATAAGGGATGGGGGGAGATTATGAAATAAACAAAATAAACATTGAGCTTTACCAAAAAGAAGAAGAAGAAGAAGAGAAGAAGAAGAAGAAGAAGAAGAAGAAGAAGAAGAAGAAGAAGAAGAAGAAGAAG
>NW_019154173.1:3370417-3390335 GCF_002288905.1 Enhydra lutris kenyoni
GTAGAGAGTTTGAGAACTCAACCAGTAGGAATAAAAGAGTGGTGGCTGGAAGGGATGATTGAAACCCCTAAGGGAAATTTCAAAGAGTTTGAGAAAAGGGAAAGAGGTTTGTTGAAAGCAGAGCTGGCTCATTTATACCTAAATGGAGAACGGAGACTGAGGTGGGGAAGGAGGGCAGTCCTGGGGAAGGGTGGGAGGCAGGCCTGACAAGTACTTTTTAAGAATTTGAACACTCTGTAATTCACCCTTTGCTTATTTTTCCTAATCATTATATGTGTTTTTATCAAAAGTATTTTAAACGTGAAAAAAAAAGTGTCAGCACATCAACCCATATATACATCTAACAACAAAGTCAAAATATACATAAAGTAAAAATTGAAGACTTCAAGGGAGGAATGGACAGTTCGACAATAATAGCTGGATACTTCCATACTCCATTTTCAATCATTGATAGAACAACTAGACAGAAGATAAACAAGAAAATAAAAGGCTTGAACAACACTATAAACTAATTGGATCTATCAAGAGCTTACTGAACACAGTACTCAACAACAAAAAAGTAAACATTTCTCTCAAGTGCACATAAAACATTTCCAAGACAGATCATATACTAGGGAATGCAACAATTGTTAATAAATTTAAAATAATTGAAACCATTTGAGTATGTTTATGATCATTAGAAATTAATAACAAACTGGGGTAATTTCCAAATATACAGAAATTAAATGCTCTAAATAATCAATAGGTCAATAAAGAAATGACAAGGTAAACTAGAAAGTACATTGAAATGAGTGAGAACACAAAAAAATACCAAAAATTCATGAGACATAGCTAAATCAGTGCTTTAAAAAGGTAATTAGCTATACACATCTATATTTAAAAGAGAAATATTCAAAGTCAGTAAACTAAGCTTTCACATTATGAAACTAGAAAGTGAAGATAAAACTAAACTCAAAACAAGCATTGAGAAACAAAGAATAAAAGCTAGAATGAAAATAAATGAAATAGAGAAAAATAATAAAAAAAATTCACTGAAACCAAATGTTTATTCTTTGGAAAGATCCAAAAGTCTATAAACTCTTACCCTGACTGACCAGAAAGAAAGAAAGAAAGAAAGAAAACTCAAATTTCAAAAATCAGGAATGGAATTATGGAATTTGGAACATCACTGCCAACCTTCAAAACATAAGAATAATTATAAGGGAGGGGCGCCTGGGTGGCTCAGTGGGTTAAGCCGCTGCCTTCAGCTCAGGTCATGATGTCAGGGTCCTGGGATCGAGTCCCGCATGGGGCTCTCTGCTCAGCAGGGAGCCTGCTTCCTTTCCTCTCTCTCTGCCTGCCTCTCTACCTACTTGTGATCTCTGTCTGTCAAATAAATAAATAAAATCTTTTAAAAAAGAATAATTATAAGGGAATAATATTAATAATTGTATGTCAAAAATTAATAAACTAAATGAACAGAAGAAACACACAAACTGCCTCAAGAAGAAAGAGAAAATCTGAATAAATAAGTAAAGGGATTGAATAGTCAAAAATCTTTCCACAAAATAAAAGCCATACCTATATGGATTCACTGCATAATTCTTCCAAACATTTGAAGAATAATCAACACCAGTCCTTTACAAACTGTTCCAAAAATAGAAGAAAGGGAATACTTCCTTTCATTCAATAGGGCTGAAATTACCCTGAAATAAAAATCAGACAGAAATCACAAGAAAACTACAAACTTGTATCCCTTTTGAATAAAGCTCCAAAATCCTTAAAATATACTAACAAACCAAATTCAGCATTATATAAAAAGGATTATTTACCATCATTAACTGATATTTATCTCAGCAATGCAAGGTTGGCTTCATATCTGAAAATCACTGTAATGCACTACATTAATTCATTAAGACAACAACCACATGGTTATTTAAATGGATACAGTTAAATAATTTGACAAAATCCAATACCCTTTCCTGATAAAAAATCATTAGGCGACTAAGAAAAAAGGGCTGTTCCTCAGCCTTATAAAGGCCATCAATGAAAGCCATGCAGCTAACATTGTAATTAATGGAGAAACACTGAAAGCTTTCCCCCTAAGGTCCTGGAAGATGACCCGGATTTCTACTTTAACCACTTCTATTCGACATTGTATTGCAATTTTTGCCAGGAAAATTAGGGAAGAAAAAGAAAAAAAATCAGCCAGATTGGAAAAGAAGTACAGCTTTCTCTATTCATAGAGTCATGATCTTATATTCAGGAAATTCTAAGGAATCCACAGAAAAAAACTATTAGAACTAATAAGCTGTTTCAACAAGTTTTCAGGATAAAAGATTACTATGTGCAATCAATATTATTTCTATACACAAGCAATGAAAAATTAAAAATGAAATTAAGAAAATAATTCCAGTTAAACAACATAAGAAGAATAAAATATTTAGGAATAAATTTAACAAAAGAATTTCAAGATTTGTTCAATGAAAACTACAAAAAATATTGAAATAAAGAAGACCTATCAACATGATACCATATTAACAAAACAACAGATTAAAAAATCATATCATCTCAATAGATACAAAAAAAGTATTTGACAAAATTCAATATCTTTTCATGATAAAAACTCTCAGAAAACTGTATTTAGAGGGAAGTTACTTCAACATAATAAAGGCAATACATAAAAACCCCACAGCTAACAACATCACATTCGATGGTGAAAAGCTGAGAGCGTTTCCTCTAAATTAGGAACAAGCCTGGTGGTAGGTATTAAGGAGGGCACGTATTACATAGAACACTGGGTGTGGTGCATAAACAATGAGTTTTGGAACACTGAAAAGAAGTAAAATAAAATGAAAAAAAAAGAAAAATATGGGAAAAATAAATTAGGAACAAACTAACAATGTCAAGTCTCATCACTTTTATTCAATCTAGTACTGGAATTACTGGCCACAGCACTCAGACGAGAAAAAGAAATAAAAGGAATTCAAACTGGTAAGGATGAAGTAAAACTTTCATTATTTGTAGATCACATGATGCTATAAATAGAACCCCCTAAAGACTCCACCAAAACAACTATTATAAGTAATAAATGAATTCAGTAAAGCTACAGGTTAAAAAATTAATGCCCAGAAATTGATTGTGAATCTATACACTAATAACAAAGTAACAGAAAAAGAAATTGAGAAAACAATTCCATTTATGGTTGCACCAAAAAGAATAAGATACCTAGGAATAAACTTATTCAAGGAGGTGAAAGAATTGTACTCTGAAAACTATAAAACACTGATGAAAGAAATTGAAGACAACACAAAGAAACGGAAAGATTCCCCATACTTGCTGACTAGAAGAATTAATATTGTTAAAATTTCCGTACTACCCAAAGCAATCTACAGATTCAATGCAATTCCTGTTAAAATACCAATAGCATTTTTCACAGAACTAGAACAAATAATCCTAAAATTTTTATGGAGTCACAAAGAACCTAGAATATCCAAAACAATCTTGAGAAAGAAGAATGAAGCTGGAGGTATCACAGTCCCAGATATCAAGATATACTGCAAAGCTGTAACAGTGAAATAGTTTGCTACTGGCACTAAAATAGACACATAGGTCAGTGAAACAGAATAGAGACCCTAGAAATAAAACCACATTTATAATCTCAATTAATCTATGACAGAAGAGGTAGGAATACACAATGGAAAAAAGACAGTCTCTTTAACAAATGGTGCTGGAGTAACACAATAAAATTAAAATGAAATGAAATAAAATAAAATAATAAAATAAAAATGGAAGTGGAAAAATTAAGAAAACAACAACCAAAAAACCCCCTGAACAAACAAAATGGTACTGGAAAACTGGACAGCTACATGCAAAAGAATGGAACTAGACCACTTTCTTACATCATACATAAAAATCAACTCAAAATGAATTAAAGACCTAAATGTGAGACATAAAACCATAAAATTCATAGAAGAAAACATAGGCAGTAATTTCATTGACATTGGCGTTAGCAACATTTTTCTATATATGTCTCTTAGGCAAGGGAAACAAAAGAAAAAGAAAGATAAACTTTTGGGACTATACCAAAATAAAAAAGCTTTGCATAACAAAGGAAACCATCAACAAAACTAAAAGGTAACCTGCTGAATGGGAGAAGATATTTGTAAGTGATATGTCTGATAAGGGGTTAATATCCAAACTATTAAAGAACTTGCACAACTCGACACCAAAAACCCAAGTAATCTGATTAAAATGGCCAGAAAACCTGAAAAAACATTAATGCAAAGAAGTCATACATATGGCCAACAGACACCTGAAAAGATGCTCAACATCATTAATCTTTAGGGCAAATCAAAACCACAATGAGATATCACCTTACACCTTTCAGAATGGCTAGAATAAAAAAGATAAGAAATAGCAAGTGTTAAGGAAGCAGAGAAAAAGGAACCCTTGTGCACTGTTGGTGGATGTGTAAACTGGTGCAGACACTGTAGAAAACAGTATTACAAATAGAAATACTGCATGATCCAGTAACTCCACTAGTGGGTATTTACCCAAAGGAAATGAAGACACTAATTCAAGATATATATGCACCCTTATGTTTATTGCATCATTATTTACAATAGCTAAGATAATAGAAGCAACCAAGTGTTTATGGATTTTATATAGTGGAATATTACTCAGTCATAAAAATGAGTGAGAGCTTGCCATTTGAGACAACATGGAGGGACCTGGAGGGTATTATGGTGAGTGAAATAATCAGACTGAGAAAGACCACTACCATGGTTTCACTCCTAGATGGAATCCAAAAAAAATGAATAAACAAACTAACCAAAAGTTAATCAGACCTGTCAATACAGAGGACAAACTGATGGTTGCCAGAGGGGAGAGGGGTGGGAGGATGAGAAAATGGGTAAAGGTGAGTGGGAGATACAGGCTTCCAGTTATGGAATGAATAAGTCATGGGAATAAAAGTCACAGTATAAAGAATGGAGTCAATGATATTGCAAAAGCATTATGTGGTGACAGCTGGTGGCTACATTTGTGGTGAGCACAGCATAACATATAGAGAAGTTGCATGCCTATGTTGTACACTGAAAATAATGCAACATTGTGCATCAACTATACTCAAATAAAAAAATTTAAAAAAAGACTGTGGCACTGGTATAAGGGTAGACATAATGACCAACAGAGTAGAATTGAACATCTAGTAATAAACCCATATATTTGTAGTTAATTTATTTTTGACACAAAGGCCAAGACAATTCAGTCGGGGGGTGGGGAATGGTAGTCTTTTCTGCATATGGTGTTGGGACAATGCAAAAAGACCACACACATCATGTAGAAAAGTTAACTCAGAATGGAACAAAGTCCTGTGGCACCTGGGTGGCTCAGTTGGTTAAGCAACCGACTCAGCTCAGCTCAGGTCTTGATCTCAGTCTTGAGTTGGAGCCCTGCATTAGGCATGGAGCCTACTTTAAAAAAAAAAAAAAGGACCAAATCCTAATTGTCAGAGTTAAAATTTTGCAACTCTTAGAACAAACATAGGCATAAATATTTGCGACATAAACATTTTGGTATAAATAAATATTTGTGACATAAGCATAAATATTAGGTAGTGATGTCTTAAGTATGGTACCCAAATCACAAGCCACACACAAAGTCCCAACAAACTTCACATCAAATTAAAAAGCCTTTGTGGTTCAAAGGATACTACTAACCAACAAAGACAACCCACAGAATGGGAAAAAATATTTTCAAATTAGATATCAAATAGGGATTTGTATAAAGAGATGTAAAGAACTTTTATAATTCAATAATAGACAACCCCATTGAAAGTGGGGAAAGGATCTGAAAATACATTTCTCCAAAGAAGACAAACAAATGGAAAATAAGCACATGAAGAGATGTACAACGTCATTAGTTATTAAGAAAATGCAAATCAAAATTACAATTACATACCAATTTTAGTCCACTGAGATGGCACATGTAATAAAGTAGGTGAATAGCTGGTTGCATTGGCTGAGATATGGAGAAATTAGAAACTTCATATATTGCCATGTCATGGGTTCCCATATTTCTCTAGTTTTGCAGATACATGTGTTTTACATCCTGGGGCTAATTATTTCTGAAAATATAGGGAGAAGGACTGGATGAATAGATAAAACTTGGTATATCCATATAATGGAATATGATTCAGCCATAAAACATTAATCAACATAAGAAACCTTGAAAACATTATGCTGTTAAAGAAGCCACATATTGTATGATTTCACTTACATAAAATATCTTGAATAGGGAAATTCATAGAGACAGTACATTTTTGTTTGCTGGAGGCCGGGGGTAAGGAAAAATATGGAGTAATGGCTAATGTGTACAGGATTTCTTTTTGTGATGACAAAATGTTCTGGAATCAGACAGTGGTGATGATTACACATCTTAGTCAATGCATTAAATGCCATTGAATTGTGCAATTTAAAATGGTGAAATTCTAGCATGTGAATTTTATCTTAATAAAGCATTTACAAAATGCTGAAGTCCTTACAGCACTCAATGTAATTTGATCCCTTGTTCCTCTCTGAGCTCATTTGCTGATTTTTTCCTTTTGGTTCACTCCTGTCCAGTCATATAGCTTCCTTGATATTCTTCAAATACATGATGCATTCTTCTGCTTTAGCGCCTTTGCCTGGAATATTATTTTCCTCAAAGGAAGGGAGGGAGGAAGGAAGGAAGGAAGGAAAGAAGGTAGGTTATACCACCTACCCATCCCCTTGCTCACTTAGCTGTGGCTACGCTTGTCTTCTTTTTTTAAATTTAAATTCAATTCAGTTAACACATGGTGTATTATTAGTTTGAGGGGTAGAATTTAGTGATTCATCAGTTGGATGTAACACCCAGTACTCATTACTTCAATTGTCGTCTTAATGCTCATCACTCCATCCCTCTAACCACCGGCCCTCCAACAACCCTTGGTTTGTTTCCTAGAGTTGAGTCTCTTTTCTGTCCCTTAAACACGCCCAGTTCTTTCTTTAGAGGCTTTGTATTTTTTCCCTCTTTCTAGTACAGTGGTTTCCTCAACTCTTCGAACTTCACAATAGCATTTAATGGATCTTCAGTTTCAGTTTAGATATTACTTCTGAGAAATCTTATCTTACCACCTGATTCGAAATAGATCTCACACATCACTCCAGCTTCCTGTTTGTTTCCTTCAGAGTACTTATCATGCTCTTTAAAGTCTTTTAGTTATATATGTGATAATCTGTTAAATATCTGTTTTTCTATTAAAATGTTTAGTACCTAAGGTCAGTCTTTGTCTTTTTCACTGTGGATTCCCAATGCTAGCAAATTAACACATAGAAGATATGCAATGTTTTGTTTTGAGTAAGTATATTAAGGAATAAAAAGAGGCAAAGTGTTAAATAACCTCCAAACACTTACAGCCAGAGATACATACATGCCTATGTATGCTTTCCATAATTGCAGGTATGGGATTCAGCCAAGTACAACGTGATAACCTTGTCACACACAGAATAAACTGGGCATTTCAATATACAGGCATCTCTCATGCCAGAGTTATATAGTATTAATGATGATAAGAATAGTAAAAGAGCTAACATTGTCATTTCCTTCCCATTTGACAATACTGTGCTAGTGGTTTTACATGGTTTATCTTATTTGATCCTCATAGCAACCCTGTGAAGTAGAGACTATTATTATTATTGTTATGACTACTACTATTATTATCAATTGCATAGATGAGGACGGGGGTATCAGAGAGGTTAAAGTAACATGCCCAAGGTTGCACAGCTAAAAAGTGGTCTTTTACTTTATTTTTAATTTAAGTAGGCTCCATACCTAACATGAGATTTGAACTCACAACTCAAAGGTCAAGACCCACATGCTTTACTGATTGAGCCCGGCAGGCACCCCTAAGAAGTGGTCTTTTAAATCTCAGAAGTCTGAATTCAAATGAGTTCTTTCTAACAATAAAGTCTCTGTGTGTTTCTCTTTATGTATATGTGGGTTGGCAAATACTGGTATACAGGGCCTTTGACTCAAATATGTTAGTGAAAAACTTTATCTGGTGACTATTTTAACCAAAATAACAACAAAAATATTGCAGGAATAAATGAACAATTTTCTGTGTGCTCCTTTCCATATGATGAATGTAGAAGATTTAAAGCTCTGCTTTCTTGACTTGTAGAAACTCAAGGAGCACTCTGCAGATATTTAACTTCATTTTCTCATTACTTAGTACTGGTGTTGACAAATTCACTCAAAACTCAATGATATATTCTTAACTTTTCAAAAATTTTAAATTTCTTTCTTTTGAACACTTCTAGGTGGGCTCTCAAGTGCACTTTCTTTACTCTGCTCTGCCACTACACAGCATGAAGCTCCTTTCTCAGTTATGTCAATTTTTAAGGGGTCAGTTCAACCTTCTAAGGTGTTGCCTTGTGATATTGGCATCTTCATGAGAAGATGGTGTGTGGGGAGGCAGAGTTACCCATTATCAGCTGCAGGTCATAAGTGCTGCTTGGCAGAGATAAGAAATTGAAAGATTTCCAAAGGCATAGGTAGTTCCAAAGCATTTCCTGTTTATTATAACTCAAACATGTTTACTTAGTAATAAATACAAGGGAGATTTGAAGAAGACAATGTTCACAATACACGTTTAATAGAAAAGCACCTTATGCACACATCTGTAGTTGATTAGTTCTTATGATCTCTTGCACTTTCTATTCATTCAGTCTTGACTTCATGTCAGAAATCTTCCCGTACCTTATTCTCCACTTCCAGATGTACCATATTTCTCTCTCTAGAGAGAACCCTGTCTAACTTCTTCCTGAGGTAATCAAAAGGGAAGATATTAGTTCACCTAATTTTCTCTTGCAGCTAAAAAAGGTCCCTGCCTCACCCCAATAAATTTCTCTCTGTCAGCAAAAGTCACATCTCATTGCTTGTTCTTCTATACCTCTTCTTAGTCCCTAATGAAAATGATCAAACTCCAATAATTATTAAGTCAGTTTTGCTCCCTTTTTTTCCCTCCTTTTGAGGAATCACGTTTGTTTCTCCCCTCTAGGGTTTGACTTTATCTGATCACCATGTTTTGTTAGTTAGTTGCTAGTACCTTCCCTTTTGTTTCAGGAGTGTTTTAGGTTAAATGAAAATCATTAGAAACGCCAGAAATAAAACTTAGAGAAGAATTTGTTCAAGGTTAAATCAGTAATGTTACAACAAAATTTGCAAAACACCATAGATTCTCATTCCAAATACTTCTCTGTTGGGGTTACCACATTATTATTATTATTATTATTTTCATTTTCATTTACAATTGCCTTCTGTCAGCATGTGTTGTTGACTGATTAGGCATTTATCACTTGCTTACTGACTGAAATAGAACGAATCAAACTGGGGATCTGCCTGTCAGGATGTATCTGGAAACTGTGGTGGAGTCAATCAATGTTGAAATGATTTGGGGGGCTTTTTATTAGCCACAAGTAACAGAGTGCAGCATTTTCTGTTTCCAAAATTGGACTGGTTCACTGTCATTTTGACCCAAAGACAAGACCCTGACTCAAAATACAGATGGCCAATGAACATGGGAAACATTCAGCCTCATCTCTAATAAGATAATTTCACATTAAGACAACAGTGAGAACCTATTTTTTTCGGTCTGTCATATTAACATGAATTATTCTAAAATGATACAGTTATTATTGGTACCGATCTAAGCAAATGAACACTCATACAATGAGTATGGGGGTTAGAGAGTGGACCGACAGTTTCTATCTTTTTTGGCTGACATGTATTCAGTGTCCACCACATGCCAAGCATTATGGTAGAAGCTTAACATGCATTATCTCATCTCATTCTCAAAACAATTTTGTGGGGTAGGCACTCTTATAATCCCCATTTCACAGATGAGAACACTGAAGCTGAGAGATGGAAAGGAACTAAATAAATCCCACACAGCTGTGAGTGGCAGACTTAAATACATGTCTGCTGGATTCTAAAACCCATGCAAGTCCTATTGAGTGTGGGGATGATACATGATTTTTCCTTTTCTCTCTACCTGCCCCTTGTATTTAAAAACAATGAACACTACAATTTTTACAATCCAGAAAATAGTACACATTTGCTTGATTCTAACAGAGTTTTAAAGAAGCTAAATTTGCTGTATGTGAGGTCCACTTCGGAAGCTGCATGTAATTATTCAGGAGTAGGGTAGGTTGACAGAGAAAATGGGGCCCTTATCTACTTAACAAGACATGTAATTGTAATTTCCATAGGTCGTCATTTTTGGCCCTCAGTATCTGTACAGTCTTCAAGGGCTTCTTGCTTCATCAGAAGACCTTCTATGTGAAAGTTCAGTAATTTTCCTCTCTACCCACTCACAATTTGTCACTCTGAAGCTTAGATAATGATACACCTCCTACAAAAAGCACTGAGAGAAGAATTGTCCATTTTGCAACTTTATCCTGTATAAAAGAGAATCTTAGAATATTGCAATATTTCTCATTCAGTAAAACAACGTAAAACTACATAGGACTAAAACATATTAATTATTATTTTGTTTTATAAACTCTCCCACAACACTGTCCTGTATTTTATTACTTAAATGGATAGCATAGTAAATGTTTAACATGTCTTTTTCAATGGCAGGATGTTCTTAACATGCCTATTGGAAATAGAAAAAAATGCATTTGAAACGAATGACCTTACTAAAATATTGTTTAGCGTTTATATACCTTGTTATTTGTACAAGTCCATGTCAAGTTCTTGCTTAGACGAAACTCCTTGGGATATTCATGTCCATTTTAGGATTCTTTCTTCCTTAACACTTTTCTTAGGGCATCTTTCACATCTTTATTCCTCAAGGTATAAATGAGAGGGCTCAACATAGGGGTTGCAACGCCAAAAATGCAGAGATGAATTTACCCTGGTCCTGGGATTTCCTTGACTGAAGTTTCAGGTACATGTAGATGGCTGGTCCATAAAATATGGTGACAACAGTCAGGTGGGATTCACAGGTGGAGAAAGTTTTGAGCTTGGCCTCTGCAGAGTTGATCCTTATCACAGCAACTACAATGTGAGTGTAGGTGATGAGAATGAAGGTCAAAAGCAGGGGAACTGTGAAGATGCCAATGACCAGATCCAGAATAAGTCTGACTGGGCTGTCTGAGCAGTTGAGTTTCAACAGGGCCTGGACCTCACAGGTAAAATGACTGATGACACTGTGTCCACAAAAACGGGCAGGAATTGCAATGATCAGTATTATGGCTGAAAGGAAGACACTGGCTCAGGTCACCATAGCCAGTTATAGGCAGACCTGGTTGTTCATAATGATGGTGAAATGCAGGGGATTAAGGATTGCAATAAATCTCTCATAAGTCATGACAGAAAGGAACAGACACTCTGTCATCCCCAGAAATAGAGCAATGGTCATCTGAGCATAACAGCTAGTATATGAAATGGTGGGGTAGTCTTTTAAACTACTAAACAACAAAAAAGGCATCAAATTGCTGGAGTAGCAGATATCAAGGAAGGACAGATTGCTTAGGAAAAAATACATAGGGGTGTGAAGCTGGCCATCAACTCTAACCATGACGATGATAAGACTGTTACCCACCAATGTGATTAGGTAGACTGCTACCATGGTGAAATAAAAGGCAATCTGGGATTTTGGATGATTGGACAAACCCACCAGGATGAATTCTGTCACTTCACTGCCATTACCAGTAACAAAAATATCCCTTTTCTTCTCTCTGCTGAGAAAGAAGAAATTCAACTTATTTTAATCTGAGGAACATTTATTGAGGGTCTTCTGTGTCCTCAGTCCTATGTCAGGTGATATAAGGAAAAGAAATGATACTGTTTTGAAGTTTATGTTCTAATTTGGGAGATAAAGCAGTCATACACATCACAGGGTTAATTTGCACAATAGTGCAGTCCATTGCAAGTCTTAATTCCCTCATCTATAGGATGATGGGAGTTGGACTCCACCTGAATGTGCTTTGAAACTCCCACCCTTAAAGAAAACATGACAATTTACTGCTCTAATATAATTAGACTTAAATCACTAAATTGTTAATTGTTTTTTCCCTGCTATGGATATTAGCCTGAGATTTGTTTTTAGCTGGTTCATATCCATGACATAAAACTATGGGCAGTTCATTCTCATTTCTTCCTTACCCCGTATATCCAATCAATCACTGAGTCCTATTGACTCCTCCTTCTGAATATATTTTAAATCTACTTATAAATCTCTATATCCACAGCCAGATTTATCTAGTCAGAGCCACCATCCTCTAACAGGCCTCCCTATTTCTATCCTTGCCTCTATATGGTCTATTTTCCACATAGCAGCCAGAGAAATCTTTTACAAACATACATCATTATGACTATCTCTTTCCCATGCTTAAAACCATGCTACGGCTTCTAATTAGCCTTGGAATAAAATCTAACCTATTTACCATGACCTACAAGACTCTAAATGATCTGACCCTAACCTTATCTCGCACTGTCTCTTCTTGTGCTTACCATATTCCAACCATACAGTCTTTATGAAGTACTCTGAGCTCATTCTGACCTCAGAGCTTTTGCACATTGTGTTCTCTCTGCTGGAAATATTCTTACCCTCTTTGACTGGTGAACTTCTAGTCATCCCTAATATCTCAGCCTAAAAGAAATTTCATTAGAAAAGCCTTCCTTAACTGCACTAAAATGAAATCAGATCTTTTTGTTGCAATTGTTCATAGCACTGTAAACTTCTCCTGCATAGCTGTTATCACAGTTGGTATTATATATTTGTGTAATTATTCAATATCTGCTCCCTTACTGAATTTTCAATTTTTAGAGGGAAGAAGCCCTGTTTGTCCCATGTATTATCTTATTTTTACCACCTCACATAGCGCCTGATGTAAACCCATAATATATGGGTTCAATATGGTTTGCTGAATGAATCAAGGCCAGTTACTTGGCTCTTCTGTCTTCAGTGTCATAACTGAGACTACACTGAATTGGCTGGAGGAAATGAATGTTTGAGAGTTAAAAACCCATGATGAGAAACAGTATGTCACAGTATTTAGTGTTACTGATTGCCTATTGCTCAGAAATGAACTTTAATGTCTTATATATTTTTAGCCCTACAATTTGCTCTTTGCATGGAGGGAAGGTATTATAGTAAAGAGAGAAAATGAGTATTATACTGAGGGGCACCTAGGTGGCTCAGTCATTAAGCATCTGCCTTCAGCTCAGGTCATGATCCCAGGGTGCTGGGATTGAGCTCCACATCAGACTCACTGCCCAGTGAGGAGCCTGCTTCTTTCCCTCTCTCTGTGCCTTTTGCTCCTCTACTGGTGCTTTATCTCTGTCAAATAAATAAAATCTTTTAAAAAATGGGTATTATACTGGAATCTGAAAATAAAAGTGTTTTCATACTTTATTCTTCATCCAAATTCTTATTTACTTTGTTTGATTTAATTCTGTCAAGTATGAATGCTATCACAGACCAGCTCATTAATAAGGTCAAGATACTTTCTGGATTTCCTATAAGACTCCCATCATGTACTAGCCACAAATCAGAATTTGGGGCATTTACAGGAGGATCTGGTTTCAGACTCATGAGACGGGCATCAAGCCTTGGTGAGTGCAGGCTGTGGATAGGAGGGTTTGTCTTAGGAGCTAGCTGATCAGCAAGAGGGGTCATTCAGGCTCACTATATAGGTAATCTCTTCAGATCCTTTTTCTAAAACAGACTCCAGATCTCAGAAGGTACAAGACAAGTAATTCAGAAAGTAGAGTAAGACTTTGTAACAGGATCCTCAGTAGAACCTAGTACAGGATGAGGGGGTGCCAAATAGAAATCAGAGCCAAGTGCAGATGAACTGAAAAAATACTTTGCTGCTGCTAAGCTTCTAACTACAACTGTTCACTTATTACAGGCAGTGATCCTAGGAGGCCCTTGACTACCTCTAATGAGAATTAGAAGGCTCTGTTTTGTTCTATATTCTCCCAGAATTGGGATTGGAAAACAGAATGAATCTGAAAGGAGAAGTCTTCTTGGAGTAGAGTTATGAGGGTGAGGCAGAAGTCAGGGGATCTTGTTTTTATGCAATGGTGACACCACAACCCATAATTTTCTAATAGCATTACAAGAATGGGATTTTCAGGGCACCAACTTTTTCAAAGGGCACTAAATCTTCACACTAGAATGACAGCATGTTTAATCATGAAGCTTTATTTTGATTTACAATCCTCACCATCTTATAGTCCTAACAATCTCAGACAAATGTCAGTACAAATAGCTAGAAAACAAAGAACACATTTTTGTGCCACATGACTTGAGTAAATCTCACCAGACTGACCATATATATATATATTTTTTTAATTCAATAATTCAGTGTTTTACTCTGTGCTGTCCCAAATCTTCCTAAATTATCTAGACACACGTGGAGATACTCATACATATATTCACGGGTTTTTGATCTTTCAGAAATATTTGTGGCACACTCTAAGGCCTTCCTTCAAATGGACTTCCCAAAGAAATCTGTCTTGGTTTCACCTACCATGCAAGACTCATTCTATTTTTAATACTAAATTTAAGGAATGCTCGGAGCATTTTCCTTTTATTTCTGGGTGTTAGGGTCCGTGATCAAAGGAATGAGACCGATGCAAAGCAAAAGTCAAGCAAAGCTTTATTTCGCGCCAAGCATCGAAAATCAAACCGACCGGTCGGGGCCATCTCTTACGAATAGGTGATGACGACGACGACGAGGACACTGCTCCCGATGACTACGACCCCGACAACGAGGCCGATGGCGGCGGCGCCACTCCTGACGATGCCCCTCCCGACCACTACGTCTACAACTACTCCTACTACTACTACTACACCCCAGCCTCACAGACTAACCTTTATAGAGGTGGTTGAGCCTGGCCCACACACAGGTGGCCAATGAGACTGCAACACACAGGGAAAACTGCACAGTCACGCTCGGTCAGCAATATGGGTGGCCAATTGAATTCCAATTCACCATAGCAAATATATGCATGCCCCACTGATTGGATGTCTCCATCCGGCCTGGCCTGCCCCTATATCCGGGGTTTGCAAGTGAGTTCCTCTGGGAGGGGCAGGGTCAACCCAAGCCCACAACGAAATGGCTCCCTCTGGCCAACCAGGCCCCTACACTGGGCTTTTCAGAAAACTCCCAGGAGCTCAAAATATACTTAATGGAATGGGTAGTAATTATAGACAGGAATTTCTATTATCCATAACAGACACTGTAAAATGGTGGTTAACAACATGAGTTCTGGATCCAAGTTTGAATACTGGATCCACCACTGATTCACTGTGTAACATTGGCAATTTCCTTAACTTGTTTATACCTTAGTTTCCTTAACTGTAAGATTGGGACAATTATGGTATCTATTCCAAAAGGTTTTTGTGCAATATACATATTAGCTATTTTTTAAAAGGTTTTATTTATTTATTTGACAGAGAGAGAGATCACAAGTAGGCAGAGAAGCAGGCAGAGAGAGTGGGAGAAGCAGGCTTCCCGCTGAGCAGAGAGCCCAATGTGGGGCTTGATCCCAGGACCCTGAGATCATGACCTGAGACGAAGGCAGAGGCTTAACCCACTGAGCCACCAGGTGCCCCTAGATATTATTTTTAAATAAGGCTTCACTTGGGAAGTAACTCCCATGGCAATATGGCCATGTTGGTTGTCTTTTTTTCTAGAGGGTAGAAAATAATTCAGTGAATGAGGAGAGAAATAAAGCAATATTGTCAGATTATAGTGTGAGCCCTCTGGAGACAGAATTTGCATTTTATTTCTTTAACTCCAGAAGCATCCTCAGTTTCTGACACATGGGAGGAACTTACAATATTTTTGAAAACAAATTAATTTTATTCACTTGGATAGCAGGGAGGAAAAGGCCACAAAAACAAAAACAAAACCACTAAGGTCTCTAAGAGTTGTGTTGATATAGTCCCTTATATGTTGCACAATCAACAGCTCACTGAAGTACTGGAGTCTTTCAAGGGGAGTGACTTACAGGTGTATCCTGAGATCCATATCAAGAGTGACCATTTCACATGTATATGTTGGTTTGTTTCATGAGACAAATGTGGCTTCCTTCCTTCTTGCCAAGATATATGTTCTTTACTTTCTCTTACAATGGATTGTGTCTTGATTCTACTCAACATTTTAGAATCCAGGACTCCAAATGGTTCAAAATATGAACAAGAGTAGGGAAGAATATTAAACATTATCTGCTTGTACCCTCTGAGTTTATTCATTATGGTTCCAAAGAAGTGATTTCACTGAAGAGACTTTGGAGACCAAGTCTCTAAAAGGCAATTAAATCTCACTACTGAATTGAAGCTGTGTATTCATTTGGGAATGTTATTTCTAAGTCATTAAAATACAAGTATTTTTTGTCTACTAATTCCAATAGTTCATTAGTGACACTGTACAACTTTTGACTAACACCATCAACTCCACTTCTGCTTTTATGTTACCAAAGTGTAGTAAATTCACCTCTACAGTGATTACTCAGAGTCCTGTGTTTCTTGGGAGGGTTCTTAGCACAGTGACATAAGAAGGCACTGAATGAATGGGGAAGGAGGAGTGGCCACAATGTATTGGGACTCTATAAAAACTTTCAATTAAGAACTCAAGTAAATGAAATTCTATAAACAGAATTTGGAACTTTCCTCTCCCTCTTTATGTTTCCCTGACATCTCCCAGCCAATCCCAGCCATCTTTGTTTTGAAGTTTCTGTAAATCTTGCTTTTTCCTAAAAATTTCCTACATTAGTTTTGAATTGCTATAGAAACTGTTGCTGTCTTACTATAATACTGATGCTCTCATTCACTGCTTCATTGATTTACTTTATCTGTGCATGTATCTAAGTACAATAGCTTTATTTTATTGATTTCTTGCTTAGTTGTGCTCTGAATATATGATGATTCGTTTATTATTTTTACATGTATCCTTAAGTTTTTCAACTTAGGTATTAAGATTCTAGGAGCTAGGAATGACGCATCTTTGCAAATAGTCCAGTTGAGTGCTACTCAAAATGTTTGCAAGGAGTTAAGGACAGAATTGAGAGTAAACATTCAGTAATTTTTAAAGTGATTTGACATTGCTGTGACATTTTTATCATATTTTATAATCTGTCAGTCTGTAACAACAGGGAAATTTAGAAGATAGTTATTCCTTACAACAAATGGTCTAAGAAGTATTTGTTTAGCACATATTTATTTAACCAATTCTTACTGTGCATATATTCTGTGCCAGAAACTATGTTGTGGAGATAGAGATAAATAAAACAGACTTCCTGCTCTCTGTAACCTTATGAACTAATTGGGAATAAACATTACAAAATGACTAACCATAAAATAACATGAAAGGTGTTAAATTTGTGCTTGAGCAAAATGTTATTAAGTGAAAGAAATGGAATTAAGTCACCATCCAGGGTTAAACAGAATAAGATAAACTCTGGGGAGGGCTTCACTGAGGCAATGACTGTAGATCTGGCCCTTGGAGGATGAGTGAAATATTGCCAGACACTGCAGGCAGGAAGAACAGCACATACAGTAACATAGATGCATAAAAATTTTAGAGAAAGAAACTATTGTTTCCCTGGAGTATGGGGTCTATGGAAATGAAATAGACAATGAGGATGGAGAGGTTAACAGGGGCCCTGAGTAATGTTATGTATTCTATAGGCAGTAGGGAACCTATTCCTAATCTTGAAGTGCGATTATAAAGAGGGGATTAACATGAAGAGATTTTTCTCTTTAGAAAAGTCACTCTGGAGACATTGACTGGATGGCTAGTTTAATGAGAGATAATATTGGAATAGAGAAAAATAGGAGCTTGTTACAGTCATTCTGGTAAGGGTTGATGAGCCCATGAACTAAGACATAAGCACTGAGGACAAATAAAAGGGGATGGATTTGAAAGACATTGGGAGATGGAGAGGAGAAGTGAGTTGGGGGAAATCAGAGGGAAAGACAAACCATGAGATACTGTGGACTCTGAGAAACTGAGGGTTTTGGAGAGGATGGGGGTAGGGGGTTGGGTGAGCCTGGTGGTGGGTACTAAGGAGGGCACGTATTGCATGGAGCACTGGGTGTGGTGCATAAACAATGAATTTTGGGACACACACACACAAAATTAAATTCTTAAACAGATATTTTAGAGGAAAAAACCAATGCAATTCAGTAAGTGAGTGGTTGTTACAGGTAAGTGAGAAGAAGATGTAAGGGCTAACATTGAAGATAATGAAAATCCCATCATGAAGCCTTTGTGATATGCTTTTAACTTTGTAACATCTAACATCTATGATCTCATTTGCTCTTTCAACCATTCTGAGGTAGGTTAAGGAACATATTTTCCCTTTGTTTGACACATGCAGTCCAGAGAGGTTAAGTGATTTACCCAGAGTTTCATAGCTC
The DNA here is from genome assembly GCF_002288905.1 of Enhydra lutris kenyoni. Classification (NCBI taxonomy): domain Eukaryota; kingdom Metazoa; phylum Chordata; class Mammalia; order Carnivora; family Mustelidae; genus Enhydra; species Enhydra lutris. Next base: position 3,388,866 of record NW_019154173.1, read on the forward strand.
ATTAATGGTGGAACCCAGACTAGAATCCAGACTTCCTGACGCCCAGTCATGTGTTTTTCTGACTCCCATCATGATATTGTACTGAAAAAGTGCTTGACTTGCTGTACACATTTAACCAGAAAAAATTACTGTGTATTCCTGGTGAGAAAAGAAAGAGGAGAGAGAAAATGCACACAGTGAGATGAGCACCAACTACTTTTGAGTCTGTTGAGATTTCAGTAATGTTACTAGTAACTCTATAATAATAATAAAAAATAGGTAATGTTTATTGAGGGCTTATTATTCCCAACCATAGTTCTTGGAATTTTATAGAAATCAACTGAATTAATCCTCTTAACAACTCTATGAGGTCAGGCCTATGATTCTTTTCCTGTTACAGATGAGGAAACTGAGGCAGGAAGTTGCCCAAGGTCATATATCTAGTAAATGCCAAGGTCAGATTTTTACCCTAAACGGTCTGAAAGCATAGTATTTTTTCTTTGCTCAGCAACAGTCTTGCCTTCTTTCTACTCCTCTTTTCTAAGGACTACTTGAACCCATCAGGTACCTATCAAAAAGAACATCTAGGTGTCAGAGGAATTGTGTTTTTTTCAAAAAATTAAATTAAAATTGTTATTAAGGTATAATTGACATATAACATTATTTTAGTTTCAGGTGACAACATAATGATTCAATATTGTATGTACTATGAAATAATCACCACGATAAATCTTGAATTATATTCTAGTCCTACTCTTGTCACACTGTTGACCTTGATAACATTACAGACACTAAATCTTGTTATATGTAAATGTCGATCTCATAATATCAATTATAACATCTATTTGCTTGTCTCCTTAAATTTAGAAGATGATATGAGATTTGCCTGGGTGGCTTGATTAAGCATCTAGCTTTTGGTTTCAGCTCAGGTCATGATCTCATGGGTCATGATCTCACAGATGGTGAGATTGAGCCCCATGAGGGGCTCTGCGCTCAGTGGGGAGTCTGCTTGAGATTCTATCTCCCTCTCCTTCTGCTCTCTCTCACTCTCTCTAAAATATATAAATAAATAAATCTTTAAAAAACTTAGAAGGTAATATGAAGTAATAAACATTCAAGAATAAGATAAATTATAAAGTGCATAAAGTGTCTTATAAACTTAAGAACTAAGAAGATATAAATTCATGCAGTAATTTTGGTGGTGTTCATGTCTTTCTTTCCACTCAGAGAGTGAGTTCTTTGAGGGGAGGGAACAAATATGTTTTCCCCACCACTGCATCCATGACAATAGCATGGTACCTGCTGTATAGTAGGTGTTCCATAAATATGTATTGAATTAATGATGTATGAATGGATGTTAGCATGCACAGGTGAAGGAGTAGTGTTGGAATGCACCATTGAAAAAGCAAGTAGGGGGCGCCTGGGTGGCTCAGTGGGTTAAGCCGCTGCCTTCGGCTCAGGTCATGATCTCAGAGTCCTGGGATCGAGCCC
>NW_019154173.1:3390735-3411010 GCF_002288905.1 Enhydra lutris kenyoni
TAAATGAATAAAATCTTAAAAAAACCCGATTATTTACTTATTTATTTATTTGAGGGGTGAGGGGCAGAGAGAGAGGGAGAGAATCTCAAGTAGACTCCCCACTGAGCATAAACCTGACCTGGGGCTCGATTCCATGACCCTGAGATCATGACCTGAGGTTCAATCAAGAGCTGGACACTCAACAAACTAAGTCACCCAGGTGCCCCAGAGTCATACAATTTTCATGACCAAGCTATGAAGTGATATTCAAAACCATCCAATCTTTTCTTTATTAAGGTTTTATTTATTTATTTGAGAGAGAGAGGGAGAGAGAGACAGAGAGAGCACGAGTGGAGGTGAGGGCAGAGGGGGTGGGAGAAGCATACTCCCTACTGAGCAGGAGCACTGAGCAGCCCAACTCAGGGCTTGATTCCAGGACCCCAAGAACATAACCTGAGCCAATGGCAGACACTTAGCCAACTGAGCTCCCAGGTACCCACCAAACTATACCCATCTTTTTCAGCTCTCACCCCAATTGCAAAACTTAGAAACTACATTTCCCACACTCTATTGACAGTAACATTCAGTTTTGGATTTCACCCATAAAAGGTACTCACAGAAAGCTAGGCAAGCATAAGAAAAGTAGATACCACCATTGGTCCTCCTGACATTGTGTTTAGGTGCCAAACAAAGATTTAGGTGGCTTCTGAGCATTCTGCTGTGAAACATTAACTTTGGTGTGGTCGTTAGTTGCAGTTCCCTCATGCCCCTAAAGCTTCCCAAGATTTTTGCAATTCCTCCAACAGTTTGAGGTTGTTGACAATGTTCCCTTACCAACGTTCCCTCTCACAGCCCTTCCAAAGGCTTTGTAGGTCTCTAATTCTTTTTGTTAAATCCCTCCCTGCTTGAAATAACTAGAGTGGTTTCTGCCTACATGATCAAATGCTGAACATAATAGTAGGTCCTACTATTAGTCCACTTAGGTAAAGGGATTGAAGTGTAGAAACTGACTCAAAGAAGTGGCAGAATGTAGATCTGAATCCAATGAGTTTGACTCCAGGGCTTGTACTCTAAATAGTTATACTCTATTATCTTTCCTCAAATAGAAATCCCAAATCCTATGAATGGGACATGGTATCTTTTTCTTAAATCCCCATTGGAAAATATTATTTGGAACCTGTTTTTCAGTTTATAAATTTCTCCTCAATTTCTAGCAGAGTTACCTTTGTTTCAAACCAATCTTTATTTGTTTGTTTTCCAGGCTGAAACAAGGTAATCTTCACTAGCCAGCTGCTTGGCATGTGGGATGCACAGTGGAATGTTTCTCATAGTGCCTGTGATTGATCAAGTGAAGAAGTGATATTCCACCTTAGGAGTTTTTAACAATCCAGAATTGATTTCCTTTCCCAACATCCAGATAGAGTTCATTTTATATTTAAAATGAATTAATATCAATGCTGAATTAGATGGCCTTTGGGGTTTAGATACCTAAAAACAGAATGTTAGTGCTGGAAGGGCCATACTCATGTTAACTAGCTACTATGTATGCCTACTTCTTCAGTCAAAGCTAACATTTAAAGTCAGGCAGATAGATCTACATATATTGATCTGGAGGAATGTCCATGATATATTGCCAAGTGGAAAAAGCAAGCTGCAGAGTAAACTGATAATATGATTCCATTTTTTGAGACAAGAAAATATAAAATGACACCTACATGCAGAATGTTAGAATTGGAAAGGTCTTTGGGTAGCAAAACACAACCTTCCTATTATACTGATGAGCAAATTGGTCAGAGGCTGGTATAACTAAGGTCACACAGCTAGTTAGTAGCAGAATCAATCCCACAGCCCCCATCTCCAGATTCCACTATGTCCCTCTGCCTGTAGGCTGTGCCCTACCAGCAAGTCAATAGACAAAGCACCTAGTGACAGAGCTACCATTTTATGGTAGGGGCCCCATTAGTGAAAATATGATTCTCATTTTAAGCTGTAAACCAACTTGTGATAGAGAGTAGAATATTTCTCCCCTCAAAGGCAGAGTTACTAAAATGAATACTTTTTTTGGTGGGAAATTTTCCATTTTATTTTGTATTTAAAAAATTTTTGAGTACAGTTGACACACAATGTTACATTAATTTCAGGTGCACAACAGAGTGATTCAACATCACTATACATTATGCTATACTTACCACAAGTATAGCCACCATCTGTCACTATGCATCATTATTGTATCATTGACTACATTCCCTGTGTTGTGCCTTTAATTCCTGTGATTTATTCACTCCATAACTGGAAGCCTGTATCTTCTACTCCCCTTCACACATTTTGCCCATCTCCCACCCCTTTTCTCTCTGGAAATCATACACACACACAAACACACACACACACACACACACACACACACACACACACACACACATCTACACACACACGAACTTTGTATTTATAGGTCTGATTTGGCTTTTTGTTTATTCATGAAATGAGTACTCTTAACATATTTCCTAATTTCTGAATTTCTCTGTACCTGAAAGCCCTATTTTTTCCTCTAAAATTTTATTAATTTCATCAATTTAACTATTTCACAATGTTAATTTGAAATGTTTATTTCAATAGTAAGAGACCTTTTGTGTAAAGTATGAAACTTGCCCTAGCAGCTAGCACAGTGTCTGGCTGAAAGTAGAAAGTTAATATTTAATATTTATTGAATGAATAAATTAAAAATTGGCTTTTTCCTAAATATATTTTTCTTGGTATTAAAGCATGGTTTCAGTGGCTAAGAATACCATAAACTTAAAAAAATTTATAAGGGATGGAATTTGAATAAATGTTGCATTTATTTGAAAATTAGGCTATTTTGGCAAGTGGCTTATTCATTCTGTTTTCCTCTTCATTTAGTGAGTACACATGTGAGACAGGTCCTGTGTATGTCTGGTACTGTTTTTGTAGAACCACATAGTGTCACCAGCAGTCAGGGTCTGAGGGATGCACTGATTATCTGTTTGCTCCATGGTGCTTTGGAGCACATCTAAGTTGTGCTGTGCATTGTATTTTTCTCCTACTGATTTGTCTCTGGTTCTCCATCAGGTTGACTGTGAGATGACTTCTTCATGTTTGGTAGATTTGCCCAAAGTAAAGTGAGACCAGGAAACAGGGTATCTGGGTCTTAGGCCTAAATCTGCTTCTGGAAAGTTTCATGATCACAGGAAATTTATATACTGTTCACTGAGCTTCTGACCTCATCTAAAACTTAGAGATCAGTAGAAGACTGTTGTTTGCTGAAGTTTTTTCTTTCATTTTAGAATTCCATTTTCAAATAAAATTGTATACAGAAAACTTCACTTCTACTGACAGGTTCCAGGCACACTACTGAACCCATAAGACTGTGAGAACTGCAGTTTAAAAGCCAAGGTGCCGGGGTGGGTCAGTTGGTTAAGTGTCTGCCCTTGGCTCAGGTCATGGACCAGTCCCGCATTGGGCTCCCTGTTCAGTGGGGAATCTGCTTCTCCTTCTAACTCTCCCCCATCTCATGCTTGATCTCACTCTCCCTCTCTCTCAAAAATAAATAAAAAAATAAATAATCTTTAAAAAACAGTATAAAAGCCACTGCATTACATCTGATAATGAGGAATGGATTTTTTAAATGTGGCAAATTTGTGCAATGAAATATTCAGCAATAAAAAGGAACAAACTACTGACACAAGCAACAATGTGGATGATTTCAAAAGCATACTCAGTAAGAAAAGCCATACACAAAAGAGTACATGCACATATGATTCCAGTAACAGTCAATTCTAGAAAATAAAAACTAACAGGTAGTGAAAGAAATTGTATCAGTGATTGCCAGGGTTTGGGGTGGGGGTTGGGTAGCCTATGAAACAGCACAAGGAAACTTATGGATATGATGGAATTGTGTGCTGATTCAGTGGATATCTGTTAAAATTCATAAAATTACACACTGTAACTGGATAAAGTTTATCGTACATAAATAATGCCACCATAAATTTGATTAAAATCACTGCATTAGATAATCTCTAAGGTCTCTAGTGTGGGTACAGTGAATAGGATCTGAAATCAGCCAGACCTAGACTTAAATATTGGCTCTGCTCTTTATTGGCTCTGTGCATGGACAAAGCACTTAACCTCTAAAGTCTGTTTCTTCTTCTCTAATACGGGTTGATAATAGCACTGTTTCATTGAATTATTGTGATAATGGATGTAGACAGCTTAGCTCAGTGTCTGGTATACAGTAAGTGCTCAATAAATGTTAGTTGCATTTATAATTCCATAATTCCAAATAATTTTCTAGACAATATTGACAAAGTTCAGAGGTGGTATATAGGTGGTCTAAATTCTAATTTTGATTCCACTTCCAATTATATATGACTTTATAGAAGTCTCAACTCCATCTCCCGGCCTCTGTTTTCTCATTGTTAAGATAGGAGGATTATGGTGTCTTTTTTTACCAATTTTATAGAATTACATTAGGGATATAAAATAAAATACCATACTTGAAAGAAGTTTAGAAAAAGAGCAAGAAAAGGGGTAAACGACTCCACACAAATGTAGGAAATGACCATGATGCAATTTTCTCATGATTCTTAGGTTAAGTAGAGCAAGTCAATTGTGCTTTCACAACAGGGCTTTCCTCCAGTAAAGTTGTAAAGTTTCTGATTTTTGTCTTCTGTTCTTTTATTACACTATCCTTTGTCCTATTTTTCCAACTCAGTTATGACTTGCCTCCTGTTAACAGTCATAGGAAATTCTCTTGCTGCTCATGTCTCTTCTGTTAGTGAGGAAATGATTCTGATAAGCTGATTTACCTAAAGTTAAGTTACCTAATGGGTGACCACTAGCATGTCATATGTAAAACAGAGCAAAAATAATGCTTCTAATGGAAATTCAAGACTTTGTAGGGCTAATATTTTGGGGTGGGAGCACTTCCTGAAGCTTCTCAGATGATAACCATCTGCTCCACCAAAGGTAAAATCAGAAATCAGACCCTTTAAACAATATTTTATCATCAATGAGGATGTAGCTGATGTCTCTAAACTAATAATGAACCATGGAACACTACATCAAAAATGAAGCACTGTATGGTGATTAATATAACTATACACACACACATATAATACACACACTACATGTATATGTAGTATATGTATATACATATAGTTATATGTGTATATATACACACACACAGTGTTTTATTCATTTATATATGAAATTTAGAAACAAAGAAGGCTCATGTTCTTTTTGCCATAATTTTCCTCATTGCCCCTCTAACATCCTTGTTCCTCAGGCTATATATCAGGGGGTTCAACATGGGTGTCAAAGCTCCATAAAATACTGAAATAAACTTGTTCTGGTCAGGGGATGACTTCGACTGAGGTTTCATATACATGGAGATGGTTGCCCCATAGAAGATTGTCACCACAGTCAAATGAGAGCTACAGGTGGAAAAGGCCTTGAGCCTACCCTGGGCTGAGCGAATCCTTAGGACAGTTATGGCAATTTGGACGTATGAGAGAAGAACAAATCCAAAGGGTAGGAGCAGGGTGAAGATACCTGTGGTGTGGATCATAAGCTCATTGAGGCTGGTATCAGAACAGGCCAACTTAAGGAGCGAAAGAATCTCACAAACAAAATGGTTAATGATGTTAGCTCCACAGAAGTGAAGCTTCAGGGATAAGACAAGCATGGTAGTGAGCACAAGTGATGCTCCCCATGAGGTAGCAGCCAGCCAGACACACACTGGGCCATTCATGATCATGGAATAGCGCAGGGGATTGCTGATAGCAACCATACGGTCATAGGCCATAACAGCCAGTAAGAGACACTCTGCTGTGGCCAAGAGCAAGGAGACACTGATTTGGGTCAAACATTGTGGGTAAGAGAGGTAGGGATGGGTAGAGAAACAATGTACCAAGGCCTGGGGCATAGAAGCGGTTCCATAGCAAAGGTCTAAGAAAGACAGATTAGTAAGGAAGAAGTACATTGGAGTGTGGAGGTGGGGGTCAAAGTAGATAAGAAAGATGATAAGTCCATTCCCCAACAATGTACTCATAAGTTATCAGCACCAATGTGAAAAATGTGACTCTCCACTCAGGATAGTTAGAGATTCCAATAAGGAGAAACTCAAACACTGCTGTAGTATTATCTATGGCCATTCTTCCTATTTGCTGCTATTCATTGGATGTGTGCCAATGAAGTTGCTTCATTTTATCTGTAAGAATGAGAATAAAGAGGGAGGGTTGGTGTGAGAAAAGTGGACATAATTAGGGTGTACAGGATCATTCTTTGTCTTTTTCAAAACACAGGGAATACAAAACACAGCTCCATTTTTGGGGGGGTATCAAACCAGCTGACTCAGTCTATCTCCTTTTTATTAACATATAATGTATTATTTGTTTCAGAGGTACAGGTCTGTGAGTCATCAATCTTACACATTTCACAACACTCACCATAGCACATACCCTCCCTAGTGTCCATCACCAGACACCCTATCCCTCCCCACACCCCTCCGGCAACCCTCAGTTTGTTTCCTGAGATTAAGAGTCTCTTATGGTTTATCACCCTCCCCAGTCCCATCTTGTTTCACTTTTCCCTCCCTTCCCTCCCATGAGCCCCCACCCTGCCTCTCAAATTCTTCACATCAGAGGGATCATATGGTAATTGTCTTTCTCTGATTGACTTCTTTCACTTAGCATAATACCCTCTAGTTCCATCCATGTCATTGCAAATGGTAAGATTCTGGTTTTTTTGATGGCTGCATAATATTCCATTACACACACACACACACACACACACACACACACATCACATCACATCTTCTTTATCATATATATTTTATATATATATGTGTACATATATTATAAAGAAGACGTGATATCCATTCATCTGTTGATGGACATCTAAAATGAGAACAGAGACAAAGCTAGAAATTTCTTCCTTCCCTAGGAAAATAGCAAATTCCCCATCCTTTTGAAAATGGTTATATGAAAAGTTTTCCATGCCTCTTCCACCAGATAACCTTGGGTTATTTTTTTTTCAAGTAAGAAGAAAAGAAAGGGAGGCCATCTCCCTGCTTCTCTTACTTGTTCACCATTTTCTAAAACAACTTCAATCAGCTTAAGTAACTGAGCTCTAGTAAGAGGGTACCTTCTGACACTTTAAGCTAAAATATTGCTTATTCTTCTGTCTGTTGGTCACTCCTAAATTGTTCATGCCTCCATTTCCGCACTGCACTAGTATCTACCACAGTGCATAATATTTGTCATAGAGTGCTGCAAAGTACTTTATTGATCTGAACTGATATTATGTAAATGGAATATTTCATGGAATCCTTGAGGTCTGTGCAAACCTTCTGCTACTGTCCCTTGTTAGATTTATGTTGCCAGCTTCTCCTGTGTTTTTTGTGCTGTTGTTGCTGAGCACCAGTTAAGAGTGTGAAAATCTAATGTGACGTTTCTAAAAGTGTGGGTGGTAGGAAGAGGGCTTGAATGACCAATCTATCTGAAAAGGCTTTCTCTTTCCACCTTACCACTCTCTTTCCCCTCAGTTTATGCTTTTCTTATAGCATATTCTAATATTTGAGATTATATTAATAATTTTATTGCTTGTTTATTATTTGTCTCCCACTCAACTGTAAATTTACTGAAGACAGGGACCTTGTCCGCTTTATTTACTGGTGTACCTAGTATGGTGCCTGGGGCATTATAGAGACCTGACATAAAATGAATGAATGAATAAATAAATATATGAGTAAATAATTTCTGTTATTGCTCCGATATTATCCAGAATCTAACTACTCCTCTTGTCACCTGCACTGCTGTCTTTTATTCCAAATCATCACCATTACTCACCTGAATTTTGCCAGTGACTTCCTTATTGGCTTCACTGTTTCTGGCCTTGCTCCCATTAAGTTCAAATGATTCAGTTAAATTGTAAGTCAGATCAGGTTGCTTTTCCATTAAAAAACTTCAGTAGTTTCCCATTTTAACCTAATTGAATGTCAATCTCCTTATTATGACCTATCAGGCCCTACATGGCTTGCTTCCCAATTACCTCTCTGACCCCAGTTCTTATTACTCTTTTCCTTGCTTACTTTGCTCTAGTCACATTGGCCTCCTCATTGTTCCCTAAACATTCACAGCACATCCCTTTCTTAGAGCCTTTGCTTTCTTTGATTTTGTTGCTCTGTATATATATGAAGCCCAGATCCTTGCCTGTCTTTATCATCTTACTTCCTTCAGGTCTTTACTCACAACAAATCTTTTTAGTGAGTCTGTCTTTGACCACCCTGTCTAAAGGTTCATTTTTAGCCTCTGACATTTTATACCCCACTTTCCCACATTATTTTTCTCCTTAGAATCATTATTTCCAGCACATGGTATATTTTATCTATTATGTTTATTGATTATCTCTTTTAACTAGAATGTAGTTAATGAGATCAGGGAGTTTTGTCCACTTAGCTCACTGCTGTATGCCCAAAATTTAGAATAGTGCCTAGTACATTGAGGTTACTCAAGAATTACTTGATGAATGAATGTGTGAATGGAGCTCTTTGCCTGTTCCACATTGAAAGACAACCTCTCTTCTTCTGATTCTTCCCCTGACATTGTTGTTTATATACCAAATACCCTTTAATGTTTATGTACTTCTTCATGAAACTAACTCTTCTTTTCTTTCTAATCTTTTCCTTGAATTTTCTACTACTCACTGGCTATGTCTCTGGATAAGTTCCTTCCTTTCACTGGCCTAAATCTGCATTTGCAAAGATTCCATTGCTCCCTCACTTCCCTGTCCTGGCCTCCAAGAACCTATCCCTGTGTCTCATTCTCTGCTTTTTTAGCTTCTCAAACAGGTTAAGTACACAAGAATGATAAATCCACGGATATAAAAGTTTTTGGCGCTTAGGAATTGGCAAACACATGCAAGGGGTGGGGAGGCTGATGACCTGCCTTTGCAGGAGTGTCCTCAGAGCATGAGAAACCTAATGCTGGTTCTGTCTTCGTTTATTATGGGACCGTGAGAAAGAGGTTTTCTCTTGGATTGCCTCTACCTTGCAAGTGAAAATTGAGATAATCATTTCCATAATGGTAAAATGAAGAAAGATGAGAGTCACAATGAAGACTTTTACACTTTAAGTTAGTATAGTCATGCCCTATATTTCCTTGAATGGTCTATATTTAATTCCCAATTATCTATACATGCACCTTCCACAGTAGAAGATCTAGAAAGATGAGGGGCAGGCTACGGATGGGAGGATGAACTGGTTTTGTATAGAAGTAGACAGCTGATTGTTATACCATTTAAAGGTCTCTGTTGCTCCTAGAATTGTTTAAAACACACTGCTTTTACTGTTAAATATTAAATATTGATAAATACATGTTTACTCTCTTTTATATGAATCTATCATTCCCAGTGGGCTGCAGGATGTATTCTGTTTCTCCAGTATTGATGGAAAGTTTAAAAAGAATTTATCCCTCAGTCTTCAAAGAGCCCAGTAGAATAAATTGATGAGCTATTTGACTAAAAATTGGTGATCAATCTAGGTCCCTGGGAAGACTTGTTTTTAGATGGTGTTAAGCTACCAGATAGATATTGGGATCGAACCCATGACCTTGCCTCCATTAGTACTGTGTTTGGACCCATAGAACTTAAAATTGATGACAGTTTCCCTTTCTCACTTAAAGGCTACTCAGCCTCTTAACTGAGGGGGCTTTTCTTCATTAGTCTGGGCCCTGTCCTCCAAAGACAATGTTGATTATTTCACCCTAGAATTATCATTAAAAGATTCCTGGCAAACTGGACCCAGCGTATTTCCCATCTGAGTCTTGTCACCTGTAATTATTTATACAGCCTAACTTTCCTTCCAACTAATGGCTGCCCCTTGACTTCCTGGAGTTTGCCCATGTCTCATAAATGGTTAGAGGAAAAAAACTGGGAGGGGAGAGAAGAAATTGGAGCCTTTTCTTGTTACTGACTCACCATTGGAGGTCTGTTTCTAGTACCAGTAGTTGCAGTAAAATTAGAATGAGATTGCCCAAGAGAATAATTTTTCACATTGTCAGGTTTGGAATTGTGATGATTTTTCTGCAAACTTTCATGGTGGGATTTCAAAGCCTTCCCAGGTTCTCAAACTCCCAAATGCCTGGAAACCTCTGAAGAAAGAAAATTCTTTTGGATTAAATCAAATCGCAACTGTCAAACACTTCAATATGCAGCCCTTGGTAATGGTATCCAATTACATTATTTAATTTCTTAGGCAAACATTTATTTCACTGACATTTGACCCACTTACATCGTTGTTCAGTCTCCCTCAGAAAAATTGTAAATTAAGGAGGATTAAGGTCATCTGAATGTTTTCATCAAGACCCTTAGGTTATTTCAATTTTCAGTCTGCTAGGTTAGATATCTTTCCCCTCTTGGCAATACTTATCTACCTATTATCTTATCCTGATGAACTGGAACACAATTAAGCCAAATTGCCACTTTCTTTAAAAAAAGAAGGAAATGATAGCAAAACATGCTGTACCTAGGGCTTTAAAATAAATTAGATAACTTTCAGGAGATGTCCTGGGCTGCGTACCTACCCTACCCAGTTTTCTGCTCTTTCCCCACTACGTATTTTCAGTGCCAGAGAGTGAAAATATGCAACCTGAAGACTCCAAGGACTTGTGCATCTCTCTGTCAGCAAAAAGATTTAATGACAATCCCTTTACTCGCTAAAGCTGGAAAATAGACCCAGCCCATTTCCAAAGCATCATCCTGGAGTTGAAGCTCAAAAGTCTTTTAGTTACCCCTTACCTATCCAGAGAATAAAACTACCAGAAACTGCCTTTCCTTAAGCAGGTTGGTCTAGAAATTATGCCATTTCTCCTCTTCTCTTCATTTAGGTTCAAAATTCATCAATCTATATGTTTATCTGAAGCTGTCATCAGAACTCTTATCTCTGGGAGCATAGTTTGCTCTGAACTAAATCTATAAATCTACATCCTCAGCCTACTCATGATGTCTGGGGTCCAATTCTCTTCCAGATTCAATTCCAAAGGCAGGGAGCAAGTTGATGAGCTGCTCAGTAACTTAAATAAGTTGAGGTTCCAAAGTGCTACCAGATCATTTATCTCACGCGTAGAGTTCAAAGTTTTTGATCTTCACCAGAAAGAAATAATTAACTTCTGAGAGCTTCAGGGACCTCATCCCAAACAGGCAATTAAATTTTGCCAAACACAGAGCTGTTTGAAAAAAAATGTGGCATTTTATGTAGGGAAAACAAATAAAAGAGAAAGGAGACTTTTGAGACCATGGGACTTTTGTATACCACTGTTGGGTTTTCCACAGAACTAAGAAATAATTCTTTTTTATTTTGGTCCATAGTCCCTTCACATGCTTTCTGTATTAAATTGGTGTCGTGACAGAGCCTGCAGCTGGTGGAGAAATGTCTACCAGGGGACAGCTGGGATAGAGAGTGCACTGCAGAGAGTGTATGTGTTATTGATTCCCACATTGAAATAGTCCTTATGTTTGCCTTTTCATTCCCACTCCCACCACCTCAGTCTGCTCAAACAGCCTCCATGGGCTCCTTTTTGCAACTTTATCAAGTCTGTATTCCTTCATAAGGCACATAAGGTCAGCTATGGAAGTCCCTCATCTATCATGTAACATTTACTTTTTTATTTACCCATTGATACATTTATTCAACAAATATTTAATGAACACTTACCATATGTCAGGCAATGTGCTTGGCATTGAGGATACATGGTGTAAGAAACTGCCAGATATGGTTCCCACTTTCATGGAACTTAGTCTGATTGGAGAAACTGACATGGTCCAAACAAATGAGAATGTGTATATGCACCGGTGGTAAGTGGTATGCAAGCTCTACAGTGTTATATATTATTGATTCCCACATCCACTTCTGTCTCCCAAGTCTTCACCAAATTGTCTTCACTTGAATCAGGTTAGTTCCTTCATTGCTCTATGAATTCCTTCATGCTCAGCCCCACTCCTTCTGCACTGATCATTCTGATACTTTACTGACTTGGAAAGCAAGGTCCTATCTAATCCATCGTTCAACACTCAGCTTAGTTCTTCTGTTACCTATTTTGTTTTCTGGTTCTCTCTGTTATCTGACTCTTCAGCTATGGCACAGTTTACCTGAGTAAAAATAATTGTTTTACTACCTCTGTAACACTTTTTATGGTATTAGATACAATATAGGGTACTGGGAAGCAGTCTGAGGTAGTGGTTTAGGCTGTGTACTCAGAAGGTTACTAGCTCTGTGAACTGGTTCAAGTAATCCAAAGAATCTGAGCTGAATTTCTCATCTTTAGGAAATGAATAAATCCTTATTTAAATGTAAAATACTTAGAATAGCCCCTGGAACATGGTAATAATAAATACTCAGTAAATTCTAGCATGTTAGCTATTTTTACTTTTCCAAATGTGTTCACATAAGTTGGTACTTATATTTTATACATGGGAGAATTGTGATCTAAAACAATGAAGTGAATAGCTTAAAGGTCACAGAATTAATTATAGATAGAGATGGATAGAAAACTCAGGGTTACTTCCATATCACTGAATTTTGAGAAATTATCCCTATGGTATTTTGCTTAATTCTTGCTTTGAGGGCAAAGATCTCAGATCTGGTACTCAACAAGATTTTGTCCAGGTCCTTGGGTAACTCAGTGTGCCATAATATTGGTACCACATTAAGACATCTGTTTTTAGCTGAGGATTGTCTCACTGCCAATTAGAAAACAGTAATGGCTAGGATATGGAATCAATTCTCATGACAATACTTAACGTCTGTCAGCCTCATGACCTCTAAATGTATCCTTAATGTGTCATTCTCAAATTGGTCAGAAGAGAAGACCCAAGGTGAGAGCAGACACCCTACAAGTTGTCTGACATTGGGCAGCTTACTTTAACTTTCTGGATCTCAATTTCTTTTGCTTATCAGACCATTTCTGGGGCCTGTTGCAGTTATGACACCCTTTATTTTAGAGAAACTTTTTCTGTTAAAAGCATTTTTTGGTAGTAGGTCATAAATATCTTTCTTGTATATGGAAGGCAGCTAAGGAAGTTAGTAAGGCCTAGTAAAAGGGTTGCAGGAAATATCTGGGTTAAAGCAAAAAGGAAAACATTTATAGGTTCTGTTGGTTAGTGTAGGGATGTATCTTGACAGTCAAATGAAGGCTTTAGAATGCTGAATAACAGGGGACACCTGGGTGGCTCAGTTGGTTAAGCAGCTGCCTTCGGCTCGGGTCATGATCCCAGCGTCTTGGGATCGAGTCCCACATCGGGCTCCTTGCTCATCAGGGAGCCTGCTTCTCCCTCTGCCTCTGCCTGCCATTCTGTCTGCCTGTGTTTGCTCTCTCTCCCTCTCTCTCTCTGACAAATAAATAAATAAAATCTTTAAAAAAAAAAGAATGCTGAATAACAGGAATTACTTCAGGCAAAGGGGAAGAGACGGGTTGGGAACTGAGCTGGTCGAAATATATTTCTCTGCTTTGGAAAGATTGTGACTAGTATAAGACCTCTGTGGCTGCTTCTGGTGTACTCTTGAATAATCTTTAATCAGAGGACAAACAAAACAGAGTGTGTAGTGGATTATAAAGGGCCGAACATAGTATAGGCAATTCCTCACCACAGTTCTTGGGTGTCTGTCTGGAGTTCTGCACAAATCTATAATTCTAATTTAGCAAATGACATCTCTGCCTTCTCCCTTTTCCTTGTTATAAGGCAGGCCTGAGCCTTGTATTAGGAGCCATGAATTACCAGAAAAAAGGGAAATAAGGTTCTGGAGAGGACTGACCAGCTAAACATGTCCTAACTATCTTTAAGCAGATGTCTAAGGAAATTTGTTTCAATGTTGAGAGATGATTAGGCCATCTTAAACTGGAAAAGTGTTCTTTCCACCTGTGAGGCTTTGGGTTGGTCCCAGACAAACAGAACATTTCTAATAGGTTTGGGTCTTAGAGTTTCTTTCAGGCCCTTGGGGCATGATTAGCCTCAGTGCAGTCCTCAAAGTTGAGCAATTAAAAACTACTTCTTGCAAACACCCAAAGATGCCACATTGGGCATTGTTAAGAAGTTGGCAGACTTGGCAGTTAACTTTACCTAAAACTTCCAACTCCATAATGACATACTAATTGTAAGCAATGGGGAAAATGTACAATGTTTTCTCAAGAAGAGAATGGAGAAACTTTGAAGGCTTAAAAACAACAATAAAAAGTTCTGTACAGATAGAAGCTAAGCAGTGGGATTTACTTTTAAAAGCTTCTTATGACTTTGTCACAAGACAGTTGTACTGAATGTGTTCATCTAAATGACACCCATTTTACAATATGAGACTTTATTGTAAATAACCCCAACATAAAAATATGAATCATGGGGCGCCTGGGTGGCTCAGTGGGTTAAAGCCTCTGCCTTCGGCTCAGGTCATGATCCCGGGGTCCTGGGATCGAGCCCCGCATCGGGCTCTCTGCTCAGCGGGGAGCCTGCTTCCTCTCCTCTCTCTCTCTCTCTCTGCCTGCCTCTCTGCCTATTTGTGATCTCTGTCTGACAAGTGAATAAAATCTTTAAAAAAATATGAATCACTTGTGGGGAGACCTGGGTGCTTGTCTTGGCTCTATCACAAACTTGCTTTATTACTGTAATAAGTCTATTAACCTCTTCCCATTTGTGAAATGGTGAACAATAATCCCTGCCCATATAGGTTTTATGAGGACCAAGTTACATACTGATTGCAAAAGACACTTGAAGATAAAGATATTACCAGTTCATAGAATTATTTTAAATCTGTGATCTGAATTGAATGAGAGTAGGCCTATAGATCTCAGGATTAGATCTGAATTTCAGGTAGGACACACTGGCCTTATTTGATTTGGTGGGGGGAGAAATACATATCCATAGATATACAGATTAGCTCATTTACTTTCACAACACCTTAATTTCACAGATTAAGAAAGAAGCTTAAGGAGATGAAATAACATATGAAAAGTGAAAACTGATAAGCGTTGTGCCCAGAACGTAATAAACAATCAATAAGTGGTGATTGGCTACCCCAAAGATACGGATGTAGTGAAAAGAAGGGCCATCTGTACTCCAATGTTCATAGCAGCAATGGCCACAGTCACTAAACTGTGGAAAGAGCCAAGATGCCCTTCAACAGACGAATGGATAAAGAAGCTATGGTCCATATATACAATGGAATGTTATACCTCCTTCAGAAAGGATGAATACCCAACTTTTGTATCAACATGGACAGAACTGGAAGAGATTGTGCTGAGTAAAATAAGTCAAGCAGAGAGAGTCAATTATCATATGGTTTCACTTACTTGTGGAGCGTAAGGAATAACATGGAGGACATTAAGTGAATGAAGGGAAAAGCGAATTGGGGGAAATCAGAGGGGGAGATGAACCATGAGAAACTGTGGACTCTGAGAAACAAATTGAGGGTTTTGGAGGGGAGTAGGGTGGGGAGATAGGTGAGCCTAGTGGTGGTTATTAAAGAGGGCATGTATTGCATGGAGCACTGGGTGTAGTGCTTAAACAATGAATCTTGGAACACTGAAAAAATAAAATAAAATTTTAAAAAAGAAGAAAAAAATAAGTAGCAATTGGTATTATGGACATTCTTTATCGTATAGTAATTTGATGTATTCAGGTCAGAAACAATACAGGCTCCTCAGGAGGAACATGATGATGAAAGTATTGGTTTAGCATAGCTGGTAGGGGCTGGGGTAATATGCCCTATGCAGAAGGCAAGTTTTTAGAAAATTCATATTACTTGATCTACTGATTGATTCATTGATTTTTTTCAGGAAGATTTAAGTTACTTGATCTATTAGTTGACTGATTGCTTCATTCATTCATGTATTCACTTATTAAATAAACATATAAACTATGTACCATGGTTTCAGACAATATGTCAGAAGCTCAATGTACAGAAATAAGGTCTTTAACTTCAATAATTTTATCATTTAGTAAGGAGATATAGATACCTAAAGTAGTTAATACAAAATAATACAATAATTTTATCATTTAGTAAGGAGATACAGATACCTAAAGTAGTTCATACAAAAAAAAAAGTATTACAAGTGCTTTGAAAGGAACACCAGCTATCATGGAAGAGAAGAGGGATTGGTCAATTCTACTGGGGATGACAGGATGTCAGGACAGTTTAATTGAGAAGGCAAAGCTTGAGCTGAATCTTTTTTTCCTTTTTTTTTTTTAAAGTATAATTTAGGGGTGCCTGGTGGCTCAGTGGGTTAAGCATCTGACTCTTGATCTCAACTCAGGTCTTGATCTTAGGGTCATAAGTTCAAGCCTGGCGTTGGGCTCCATGCTGGACATGGAGCCAACCGAAAAAAAAAAAGTGCTTTTGGGGTGCCTGGGTGGCTCAGTGGGTTAAGCCTCTGCCTTCAACTCAGGTCATGATCCTAGGGTCCTGGGATTGAGCCCCGCATCAGGCTCTCTGCTCAGCAGGGAGCCTGCTTCCGCCTCTCTCTCTGCCTGCCTCTATGCCTACTTGTGCTCTCTGTCAAATAAATAAATAAAATCTTTTAAAGAAAGTATAATTTAACATGCTGTTATATTATTTTCAAGTGTACAGTGTAATAATTCAACTATTCTATACATTACTCAGTATTCAAGAAAGGTATACTCTTAATCCCCTTTATCTGTTTCACCTATTCCCCCACCCAACTCCCTTCCAGCAACCACCAGTTTGTTCTCTGTGCTTAAGAGTCTGCTATTTTTGGTTTGTCTTTTTTTTTCCTTATTCATTTGTTTTGTTTCTTAAATTCCACAATGAATGGAATGAATGAGCTGAGTCTTTAAGTAAGTAGGGGTTTGTCAGGAAGCATGTTGGAAAGTAGAAAGAAAAATCAAAGAGAAAAAGAAGCATGTACCAAGGCCCAGAGATGTGAAACTTACTTCCTGGTTTGGGAAACCAAAAGAAGCTCAGCATGGTTGGGGCAGACCATGAAAGAGAAAATAGGGCAAGCAATTAGATTGCAGAGTTAGGCAGGGGTGAGGTAACGAAAAGCATGGTTCACCTAGCTGAGGATTTGTACTTTGTTCTGAACAAAGTGGAAACCACTGAAGAGTTTAAAGAGCATATGGTTGGTTTTGGTTTTAGAAAGATCATCCTTCCCAGCATTGTGGAGGATGGAATGGGGGCAAGTGTAGAGACAGCAAAATTCATCAGAAGGTTGCTAAAATAGTCCCAATGAGGCTTAAATCAAGGCTTCAGTTGTACCTTAATCTGTGAAATAGAATAATAATAATTCGTAGGGTTTTGTGAGGATTAAAGGAGTTAATATTTGTTTTTAGAACAGTGCCTGCTACTTAGGAAGTAGCGTATATTTCTGCTAAACAACAAAAAGAATATAAGCTTCTTAAAAGCAGAATTTTGACTATCTTATGTATTAATCTTCTACCTGATCTATATCCTTCTATGTATTTTTATGAAATAAGTGAATAAATGTTATTTATTTTTTTCTGCCTCTCTCTAACTTTTATATTTTTGCTCCAAAGACAGGGATATTCTTGGAGAGTTTGTGTAGAATTTTACCCTTTCATTCAACTGAGTTATAAGACTGAGTTTTTTTTCTTTTTTTTTCTAAATATGTTTATTGCGATATAACTTGCTACCTTATAATTCACCCGTTTAAAATGTACAATTCAATGTTTTTTAATATGTTCATAGATATGCGCAACCGTCACCATATTTAATTGTAGAATATTTGCATCACCTCAAAAAGAAACTCCATATCCTTTATCTATCCCCTCACCTACTTCCCAGCCCTGCCCTAAGGCAAGCACTAATCTTTTTGTCTCCAGAGATTTACCCATTCTGGACTTTCGTATGAGTAGGATCATACACTATGTTGACTTCTGTGACCGTCTTCTTTCACATAGAACAATGTTTTTGAGGTTCATCCAAGTTGCAGCATGTATCACTACTTCAATCTTTCATATGGCCTAATAATAAATGGATATAATACATTTTGCTTATCCAATTGTTCACTGATGGACATTTGGGTTGTTTCCACCTCTAGAATATTATGAATAATGCTGCTACAAACAACAGCGTACAAATTTTTGTGACATATGTTTTCATTTCTCTGGGGGATATAACTGGAAGTAGAATCACTAGGTCATATGGTATAACTCCATGTATTACCATTTGAGGAACAACAGCACTGTTTTCCAACATGATTGTGTTATGTTACATTCCCATCAGCAGTGTATGAGGGTTCTGATTTCTCCACATCCTTACCCACACTTGTTATTATCTGACATTTTGATTTTGGCCACCCTAGTGAATGTGAAGTGGTATCTTGCTGTTGCTTTCGTTTTTAATATTTTCCCGAAATATTACAGAAATTTATTTTTCACAGTTCTGGAGGCTGGAAAGTCCAAAATCAAAGTGTAGTATGGTTGGGGGAAGCCCTGTTCCTGGTTCATACCCTGTACATTCTTGCGGTGTCTTTACATGCTCGAAGAGGTTAAGGATCTCTCTGGAGCATTTAAGGCCCTAATCCCATTCATGAGGGCTCCACTCTCATGACTATCGTGTTTGTGGATTAGGATTTCAACATATTAATTTTAAGGAAACGTGTTCAGACCACAGAAAGCTCCTACATTTAGGTCTTTGGTCCATTTTGAGTTACTTTTTTTAATGTAGTATGAAGTGAGGGTTCAACTACATTTGTTTGCACATGGACATCCAGTTTTTCCAGCACCATTTGTTGAAAAGACTATTATTTTCATCCATTTATTAGTCCTGACTCCCTTGCTAAAAATTAGTTGATCACAGATGCTTGGGTTTATTTTTGGACTCTTGATTCTATTTCATTTATCTATAATGTCTATCTTTGTGTCAGTAATACTCTGTCTCAATTACCATTGCTTTGTAGTAAGTCTTGAAATCAGGAAATGTGTGTCCTGCCATTCTGTTTTTTATTTTTTAAAATTCTGTTCTTTTTAAAATTGTTTTAGCTATTCTGGATTCCTTAAAATTCCATTTGAATTTTAGGATCAGCTTGAAAATTTCTACAAAAAAGTCAGCCGGGAGTCTGATGGGGTTGTATTGAATATGTACATAAGTTTGGGGAGTATTGTCATCCCAACAATGTTAAGTCTTCTGATCATTGAGCATTGGGTGTTTTCCCACTTATTTAAATCTCCTTTAATGTAAAATAAATTACAGTGTTTTATAGTTTTCAGAATATGTTTTGCACATTCTTTGTTGCATATTGCTAGGTATCTTATTATTATTTTTGATGCTATTATCAGTGGAATTGTCTTATTTTTAAAAATTTCAGTATAGTTGCACATGTTACATTAGTTTTAGGAGTACAACATAATGATTAAACAATTCTATACATTATGTTTTGCTCACCACAAGTGTAGCTACCATCTATCATCTTATAATGCTATTACAATACCATTTGACTATATTCCCTTATGCTATACCTTTTATTCCTGTGACTTACTAATTCCATAACTCAAAGTCTGTATCTCCTTCTCATTTTCACCCATTTTAAAGAGTATTGTTTTCTTAATTTCATTTATGGATTGTTCATTGCAAGTGATTTTTTTATATTGATTTTGTAGTCTGCAATCTTTCTGAACTTGTTGATTTGTTCCATTTTTTTTAGGATTTTCTATATACAAGATCATGCCATCTAAGAATAAAGATGATTTTACTTATTCTTTTCAAGCCTGTATGCCTTTAATTTTTTAGTTGCCTAATTACCTTGTGTAGAACCTTCAGTATGGTGTTAAATAGAAGTGGGAAGAGTATACATCCTTGTCTTGTTCCTGATTTAGGGAGAAAGCAGTCACCCTTTTCCCATTAAGTATGATGTCTTCTGTGGATTTTTCACAGATTCCTTTAACAGGCTGAGAAAATTTCCTTCTATTCCTAGTTTCTTGTGTTTTTGTCACGGAATGGAACATTAGACTTTCAATAAAAGAATATCATGGGCTTTGATCTGGAGTAGTCAAGATGGCGGAGAAGTAGCAGGCTGAGACTACTTCAGGTAGCGGGAGATCAGCTAGATAGCTTATCTAAGATTGCAAACACCTACAAATCCAACAGGAGATCGAAGAGAAGAAGAACAGCAACTCTAGAAACAGAAAATCAACCACTTTCGGAAAGGTAGGACTGGCGGAGAAGTGAAACCAAAGCGACGGGAAGATAGACCGCGGCGGGAGGGGCCGGCTCCCGGCAAGCGGCGGAGCAACGGAGCACAAAATCGGGACTTTTAAAAGT
>NW_019154173.1:3421010-3439662 GCF_002288905.1 Enhydra lutris kenyoni
TAAAAGGTATCCAAATTGGCAATGAAGAAGTCAAACTCTCTCTCTTTGCAGATGATATGATTCTTTATATGTAAAACCCAAAAGACTCCACCCCCAAACTACTAGAACTCATACAGCAATTCAGTAATGTGGCAGGATACAAAGTCAATGTACAGAAATCAGTTGTTTTCTTATACACTAACAATGAAAATACAGAAAGGGAAATTAGAGAATTGATTCCATTTACTATAGCACCAAGAACCACAAGATAACCTGGGAATAAACCTAACGAAAGAGGTAAAGGATCTGTACTTGAGGAACTACAGAACACTCATGAAAGAAATTGAAGAAGACACAAAAAGATGGAAGACCATTCCATGCTCTTGGATCGGAAGAATAAACATTGTTAAAATGTCTACACTGCCTAGAGCAATCTAATGGTCAGACTTAAAAAAAAAAAAAAAAAAGTTGTATGCTCTGGGCCAGTGTGAATAACTTTGGAGTTAACTCTTTTTTAAAGGTTTCATGGAGGGGCATCTGGCTGGTTCAGTAAGTGGAGCACGCAACTCTTGATCTCAGGGTTGTAAGTTCGAGCCCCATATTGAATGCAGAGATTATTAAAAATAAAAAATCTTTAAAATAAATTTCAAAAAATACAGGTTTGATGGAATTCATTTGTGAAAGTTCTTAGGCCTTTTAGGTGAGTTCTAGCTCAACTCTTTTCAGTTGAGTTCTAGCTCAACTCTCTTTAGGTGAGTTCCAGCTCAACTTTTTTTCTATCGTAATTTTTCTGTTTAGCTTGCCTATGTCTTCAGGGTTTAATTTTATTGATGTATATTTTCCAAGAAAACCATCCATTGCAGTCAGGTTTTCAATTGTGTTTTCTAAGATTTGACCTAAGTATTATTATTTTTTTAGATGTTCAAAAACTTTTAATGAAAACCGTTTTGCATATTCAATTCAGAAAGTTTTTAAAAATTTTTTGACCTACGTATTATTATTATGATTTCATCGATATCTATAACTGTTTCATCATTGTAATTCCTAATTTTATGAGTGATGTTATTACTGTTAGTTTCCAGATACTATAAGATGTTGGTTTTTCCTGTTTCATCCAAGATGTTTAAGAAGTTTTTTTAATTTCAATAAATCTTAATAAAAAAGTATAACATACTGAAAAATTAAAGACAGATTTTGGTGAATTTTCACAAAGTGAATACACTCCTTAACTAATATCAGATCAATAAATGCAACATTATCCATATCCCACAAGTCCCTAGAAGTGTTCTTTCTCGATCACTATATCTTCTCCACAATAGTAACTACTGTCATGAACCCTAACACAATATATGTGCTTATTCTTCTCTCTCTGCTTTCTTTTATCCAACATTATCCTTTTAAGGCTCATCCACATCCTGGTATATAGCAATGTCTCCACTGCTGTATAATAGTATCTTCTATGAAATGCATTTCTTATATCCAATTGAGTATTCTTTGCATTATTTTATTAATTTTTATTTTTTATTCTTGTAAGAGCAATTAACATGAGATCTATTAACAAAATTTTTAAGTATACAATATAGTACTGTAAACTACAGGTACTATATTGTACAGTAGATCTCTAGAACTCACTCATCTTGCATAATAAAACTTTATACCCGTTAAACTACTTCCCATTTCCCCTCCCCCACAGCCCCTGGAAACCATCATTCCATTCTTTGCTTCTAGGAGTTTGACTATTTTAGATGCCTTGTATAAGTGGAATCATGCAGTATTCGTCCCATGTCTGTCTTATTTTGCTTAGCGTAATGTCCTCAGCTCCATTCATGATGCTGCATTTGGCAGGATTGGCTTCTTTTAAGAATAAATAATATTATTGATTCTACTTTTTGTTTACTTGTTTATTCTTTTGTTTTTTTTTTTTTCTATTCCACATGTAAGTGAAATCATTTGGTATTTGTCTTTCTCTGTGTGGCTTATTTCACTTAGCATTATACCCTTTAGGTCCACCCATGTTGTCACAAATGGCAAGATCTCAGCCTTTGTGTGTATATACCACATTTTCTTTTTTTTTTTTATTAAGATATAATTGACATCTGGTATAAGTTTAAGACTTACAATGTATTCATTTGGTACATTTACATATTACAATATGATTACCAGTGTAATATTTGGATTAGCTAACACCTCTATCACATCACATAATTATCATTTTTTATTGTATACCACATTTGCTTTATTCATTCATCTGTCAATGGACATTTAGATTGTTTCCATATCTTGGTTATTGCGAATAATGCTGCAAAGAACATGGGAATGCAGCTATCTCCTCAAGATCCTGATTTTCTTTTACTTAAAAAAAAAAGATTTGAGAGAGAGCTGTAGAAGGGGTGGGAGAAAGAATCTATTTTTTTTTTTCAAGAGAAAGAATCTTCAGCAGATTCTGTGCTGAGCACAGAGCCCAACTTGGGGCTGGATCTCATGACTGTGAGATCATGACCTGAGCCAAAACCAAGAGTTGGATGCTTAACTAACTATGCTGCTCAGGCACTCCTCAAGAACGTGATTTTAGTTCTTTTAGATATATAGACCCAAAAGTGAGATTGCTGCATCAAATGGTAGTTGTATTTTTTTTTTAATTTTTAAAAGATTTTTTGAGAAACCTCTATACTGTTTTCCATAGTGGCTGTACCAATCTACATTCCCACCAACAGTGCACAAGGGTACACATTTCTCTTGTCAGCACTTTTGTTTTGTTTTGTTTTTTTTATATAATGGTTGTCATTATTAGGTGTGAGGTTATATCTCATTGTGGTTTTCATTTGCGTTTCCTTCAGTGATAAGTGATGTTGAGCATCTGTTGGCTATTTATATGTCTTCTTTTCAGAAATGGTTATTCAAGTAAATGGTATTGGGAAAACTGGATTTCTACAAACAAAAGAAAGAAATTGTACCTTTATCTTATACTGTACACAAAAATAAACTCAAAATGGATTGTAGACTCAAACATAAGCCCTAAAACTATAAAACTCCCAGAAGAAAACATGAAGGGACATCTTGACATTGATCTTGGGCTGATGATTTCTTAGATATGATATCAAAAGCATAGGCAACAAAAGTGAAAATAGACAAATGGGATCACATGAAAGTAAAAAACAAACAGTAAAAGGACCAATCAACAAAATGGAAAGATAAATGTGGAATGGGAGAAAATATTTGCAAGTCCCATATCTGATAAGATGCTATAGTATATAAGGAACTCCTATAACTCAGTAGTAATATTAATCTGATTTAAAGATGGGCAGAGGACTTAGACATTTTTGTTTTGTTAATTTTTAGTTTTGTCATTCCCTAATCAGAGAATATGATCTGTATTGTTTTTACTGTTCTGAGTTTATTGAGTTTTTTTTTAAATGCAGTTATTTCAAATTTACCATGGCCACCTGAAAAGAAGCTGTATTCTTTGTTTATAGGTATATAGTTCAATGTGTTTTTTTACTGTACCTCTTACAAATTGAGACTATATAGGTTTTCTTTATCCTCACCTCTTTGTCTATGTGATCAATTATAGACTGAAAGATCTGTGTTAAAGAATCCTAGTGTTTACTGCATTTATATTTGACCCTCTATGCCCTATAACTCTAGGTTTACACTCTAATGATATTTTATTTTCTGCATAAGGACTCATAGGATGTAAACACAACTGTCTAGTTTAGGCTTTTTGTCTTGAAGTCAAAGTTCTATGATATTAAAATCATATCCCTTCCTTTTTAATATGCATTTGACTAATATATCATTATCCATTTTTTAGTTTCAATTTTTCATTGTCACTTTTATATGCTTCATTGAGATATAATATAAACAAATAGAACATATTTAAAAATATAATTTTATAATTTTGAAATTATTGTGAAATAATCACATTACTACAATCACTGTGAAAACATCACTACAATCAGGATAATGTACATATCCACCATGCCCAAAAATTTTCTCATGATTTTTTTGTAGTCCCTCAATCTTCCCCACCTCAACACAAGCACTCACTGTTTTGTTTTTATTTCACTAAAGACTAATTGGGATTTTCATTTTTGTACAAATAAAATCAAACTGTATGAACTCCTTTTTATCTGGCTACTTTCATTCAGCATAATTATTTTGAGATATATAATATTATTGTATGCATCAATAGTTCATTCCTTTCATTCCTTTTTATTGTTGAGTAGTGTTCTATTCTGTGGATATAGCATATTTTGTGCATGCATCATTTATCTGTTAATGGATATTTGGGTTGTTTTCACTTTTTGTCTATTACAAATAAAGCTGCTATAAATACTAGCATGCAAGTCTCTAAATAGACATATTTTCATTTCTTTTGGGTAAATACCTAGCAGTGAAATAGCTGGATCATATGGTAAGAGTATCTTTGCCTTTGTAAGAGACTATCAAACTATTTTCCAAAACCGTTGTACCATTTTTACATTCCCACCAGCAGTTTACCTTGTTTGGGTGCTCGATACTTTTGTATTACTTTAAATATCTTTAACTTTTTTTCTGGGACACGGTTAAGTTACTTAGAGTTAAATTCATTTGGGTCTTGTTTGAAGCTTTTAGGCAAGACTAAAACAGTATTTATTATACAGTTAATTTTGCCCCATGAATGAAACAAGTTCATCCTGAATACTCTATCCAACGCCCCCGTGAATTATGAAGTTTTCCAGTTTGGTTGATGGGAACAAGAATCACTCCTAGATCTGTGTGAACTCCAGAGATGATTTTCCCTTGATATTTTCAGATGGTTCTTTCCCCCAGCTGTGGGGAGTTTCTTTACATGTATATGCTGATCAGTTCTCTCCTGAATACTAAGAAGGATCTTCTGCAATCCTCTGGAATCATCTCCGTGAAACCCTGTTCCTTAATACTCTGTCCTCCGAATTCTAGATGTTTTGGTCTCACTGAACTACTAACTCTTTCTCCACAATACAAATGCCTGACAGATTCTGCCTGATTTTTTTCTTCAAGTCAGTAAGGTAGGCAATCACAGAGTTTAATTCATTTGTTTCTCATATTTTATAGAACACTGTCTTTTGTTGTCGAAGGTATTTATATATAAGTAATGTGCGTTTCAGATAGATGATAGATGACAGAGAGATGATAGATGATAGATGCATAGATATAGATAGATAATAGATAGATGGATATCCAGATATAGATAGATAATAGATCGATATCCAGTCCCTGCTACTCCATCTTATTTTGAGTGCATCTCTTGGTGTTGCATTTATATGCATGTACATATATTCATATTCAGCAAAATGACCTTCTTGAAGAAATGAACAAATTGTCTCATTTCTACTTATTGATATGCCAGTTTTTACTTTCATTTCTGTTTCTGTAAGGCTTTGTTTAGAATATTTCCTTTGTGTTTTTCTTTCCCATATCATCTCCTTTTTCTTTGTTTTAATTCAATTGTTCCTTCTAGGGTTTATACAGTTTTCAGTTCCAAATGCTACTTTAATAACAAAGATTTTGTACAATAAACTTAAATCACGATTTCTTTAATTACCAACTGTAGAAAATACGTTAGTGACTACCCACTATGATAGATGAGAAAATACTACATAATACTTCTTTCCTCTACAAATCTGCCTCTACCTTCTGATTTCAGCTGTTTAAGTTCATATCATTAGCATTTCTAGTGATCATCTTTATATATACAAATGTTACACTAAGAACAATTTTATTTTATCAGATTTTTAGCAGCCACTATGAAAGAAAGGGAATAATTTTGTTTAAATATTTTCCTAACTCCTCTCCCAATTTCCACCTGCTGAATTAGATCAGAAAGAATATTAACATTATCACTACTATATCATTAAATGTTACTATAGCAGAAAGTGGACATGCACTGTCTCATTCCTTCTTTCTAGGAACACAAGAAAATCTACATTTCCCAAACTCCCTTGCAGTTCAGTTGGACCATGTGACTAATTATACCAAAAGAACATGAGTGATTTACACAACTTCCAAGTGTGGCCTCTGTAGTGTTCTATGGGAGTCTTCTTGCTCTGTCACTTCCCTGCACCATTCCCCATCCCATGCATTTGCTTGAAAGTGAATGACTCCAAGACCACAGAACCATATTAGAAAGAGCCTTGAATTCTTGAATCACTTTGTGGAGAAGAGTCACTTAAGAGAGTCTCTTAACAGGCAACAAACAGTGACATGAACAAGAAATAACCCTCTAGTGAGTTATAGTTCTGATATTTTGATAGTGCCTTTTATAGCACTTTCCAATCTTTTTCCTAAGCAATATAGTTAATTTTTGAAAGGTTCATTTATTTATTTTAGAGAAAGAGAGAGAGAGAAAGAGAGAGAGCAGGGGGGAGGGGCAAAGGGAGAAGAAGGGAGAGAGAGTCAAAGCTGACTCTGCTAAGCATGGAGACTGTCTTGGGGCTTGATCTCATAACCCTGAGATCATGAACTGAGCTGAAACCAAGAGTCAGTCATTTAACTGACTGAGCCACACAAGCACCCCACAATATAGTTATTTTTATATTCTGGTCTGTCACCATATATAACCCACATTGTACTTTTTTAATGTATTCCATTTTTATCACCAATCCTTTTGTAAAAGTTTTTCCACAAGTATCTTAATTGGTTGATTTTTTTTATAAAGGAGGATTTATGGGAATTTTATTATCTATTCTGATAGGATGAGTAATGACTACCCCCCACACACACACATAGGTTGTCTATGCTCCAATCCTGGGATCCTAAGACTTTGTTATGTCAAATTGTAAGAGTAACTTTGCTTATAAAATTAAGGTTACTAATCAACTGACATTAAGATAGGGAGATTAGCCTAGATTATCCAGGTAGTCCCAATGTAATCATAACATCCCTGTTAGACTCCAAGCAGAGAAACCAGCTAAGCTATGCTGTACCTAGCCTTCTGAAATATAGAGCACGAGATAATAAATTTATATTGTTTTAAGCCTTGGAGTTTGTGGTAATTTGTTACAGCTGAGATAGGAAACTATTACAACTGCATTCTTCTATGTTTAAAATGTCTGTCACATGAAAAGATGCTCAACATCACTGATCATCTGGGAAATGCAAATCAGAACTGCAATGAGATATCACTTCAAACCTGTCAAAATGGCTAAAATCAGCAACACAAGAAACAATAGATGTTGGCAAGGATGTGGACAAAAAGGAACACTAATGCACTGTTGGTAGGAATGCAAACTGGTGTAGCCACTCTGGAAAACAGTATGGAGTTTCCTTGAAAAGTTATAGCTACTCTATAATTAGTAATTTCACTACTAGGTATTCACCCAAAGAACACAAAAATACTGATACGAAGGGATACATGCATCCCTACATTTATAGCAGCTTTATCTACAATAGCCAAATTATGGAAATAGCCCAAGTGTTCATCAACTGATGAATGGATAAAGAAGAGATGGTTTATATATACAATGGAATATTACTCAGCCATAGAAAGAATGAAATCTTGCCACTTGCAACGACATCGATGGAGCTAGAGAGTATAATGTTAAGCAAATTAAGTCAGTCAGAGAAAGATAAATACCATATGATTTCATTTGTATTTGGAATTTAAGAAACAAAGCAAATGAGCAAAAAAAAAGTAACAAACCAAAAAACAAACTCTTAACTATAGAGAACAAACTGATGGTTACCAGAGAGAAGATGGGTGGGGAGATGGGTGAAATAGGTGGTGGGGACTAAAGGGTGCACTTGTGATGAGCATCAGGTGTAGAATGGAAGTGTTAAATCACTGTATTATACACCTGAAACTAATATTACACTGAATGTTAACTAACTAGAATTAAAATAAAAACTAAAAAAAAAAATCTGTGGTCATGATGTTCAGTGACAGTTTAACTGTGTATTTTTTTTTCTCATTTTCCTCCCCTTAAGAAAGCTTAGGCATTCCTTCACTGTCTTCTAGCATTGATTATTGTTCTGTAGAAGTCTGATGCCAGCTGGATTCTTTTGCACTTACAGTTGATTTGACTGGGAATGGATGGTAACCTGGGCACCTAAGGCATTATTTCCTTACACTTGAAGTACAGTAACTTCAGTGGGTATGCCTTGATATTGATATTTTTATATGACACAAGAGCTGAAACCAAAGGGCAAAAAGAAGCTTCATGGAGATAAGCGAGCATAGGCAGTGTGAAGCCCATCACGGGTATACATTGCAAATTTAAGAGGGGAAATGCAGAGCCTCCCAGGTAGCATTTCCCCTGCTCTTAGATTTCAGGAGTCTCCCTGCAAATTCTCAGCAGAAACAGACTATGCATTTTAGTTATGCAGGTTATAATTTTATTTTAATACTACTTCTTATTTTGTTTTTCTGTTCTCTATTTTGGAAATATCAATTATGCATCTGTTGGGTCTCTACTATTTTCCATATTTATAATTTTCTGTCCAGATATTTTCAGCTCTTTTTTCCATTTCAACTTGATCTATTTCAAGCCACTAATGTTGATGTGTATACAGTGATTCTGATTATATGTTCAGCATATCTAGCCCCTCATTTTTGTTCCTCATTGTGCTTTTCATTTCTCTAATTTTTATATTCTTTCATATTACTTATCTTTCTGGAGCTCTGCCAGTTCACTTGTCATTTCCTT
Organism: Enhydra lutris kenyoni; assembly: GCF_002288905.1. NCBI lineage: Eukaryota > Metazoa > Chordata > Mammalia > Carnivora > Mustelidae > Enhydra > Enhydra lutris. The sequence goes on from NW_019154173.1 coordinate 3,429,656, forward strand.
TTGTCTGATTATTATCTTTGAACTTGTAAAGCTCATTTTTGAGGTCCTATGTCAGAAACTCCATATTTTCTTTAATTTATTGGGTTTTAAAGAGAAGACTTGGTTCAATATTTTTCTTCTACTCTGTTGCCTATTTTTTATTATGTGCGTTTTAACTGCCTCTCATTTGTTATGGGTTTTTTTCACATCTCTATTATAATATCTTAGCATGCATGCCCTATTGATTTCTTTTGGATTGTTACTCATCTTTTAATGAGGACCTATCTTTCATTAAGAATACATTGTGGACAGTGATACCTGGGTGGCTTAGTCAGTTAAGTGTCTGGCTCTTGATTTAGGCTCAGGTCATGATCTCAGGGCCATGAGACTGAGTCACACATCAGACTCTGTGCTGGGTATGGAACCTCCTTATGATTCTCTCTCACCCTCCCATTTGCATGCTCTCAAAAGAAAGAAAGAAAGAAAAAAGGAAGAGAAAATACACTGTGAACAGAGGTCCTTGACTAGTGAGCTTGGATAACCAGAACCTTTCTAAGAAATTTTCTCTCCAATACTCTATTCTGGACCTGTGTTCTGAGGAAGCAGCAAATCTCTATAGGTTATAGATCCTACATATGATAATTTCATATTTACTTTTTTTTTCATTGGCCAAGATGAAAAGCCACAGTGTAGATTGCAAACAAATCAATAAATGCCACATCCATGTTCTGTCCCAGGGTCTTTTCAGGACCAGGTCTCTGTTAGTTCTGAGCATTAGGTTTCTCTAGGGTTTCAGAAAAAAAGAAGAGTAATTGCCCATTGCTCTGTCCTTTCTCTAACTTAGACTCCAAGATCCTTGCCTCTGCCTACTTTCATCATGAACACCAGCCTAAGTGCTTTTTATTTTCCCAAATTATCTTAAATTCATTTAGTCTTCTAATAGTTTTCACTTCTACAGCTTTATTCTATATGCCCCATTGCTATAGTAGGTTTATTTTCACTTTCACAGATATTCTGATATTTTAGTGATATTTGGAAAATATGGTAAAGCAACATCAAGGATGCAGTTGTCCATCTTGAATTAAAAAACTGTCCAATGCATTTAAATGTTTTCTTTAAAAATTTGGTTAGCCTAACTTATATGGGGAGACACATCTAAATCCTACTTAATGGACAGGGAATGTACAGTGATACAACATGAACTCTTGGCTGGGTACGACTTCTCAGAGAAAGCATGGATTTTCTTTTGACCAAGAAGTTGGCTTCTCTGCCATCCAAAAAAAAAAAAAAAAAAAAAAAAAAAAGAACATCGGAGCAGCCAAGATGCCTGCTGTGCAAATGTCCCCCCTCACTAGTCTCTGAAATCTCTAATCTATGGTGACTTTCACACAAAGTCTAAAACCTTCCATCCTCAGTCACCTGGGAAGCTGCGATGTTAACTGCCAAGGACCTGCGTGACACAAAAGCTGAAACCAACCGGCAAGAAGAGGCTCCATGTGGATAAGCAAACAGGGCCAGTGGGAAGCCCATCCCAGGCATATACTGTGAGTTTGTGAGAGGAAATGCAGGGCCTCACAGGTGGCATTTGCCCTGGCCCTTAGTTTTCAGGATGCTCCCTACAAGTTCTCAGCAGAGGAAATGGCAGGAGTGACGAGCCTATTTCTAAAGCCCTTTCCAACAACCTTCAGACTTCACACATTCAGACTGTACTTAGAAATACCAATCAACTCGCCCGTCCCTCTAGGAGCCTTCCAAACAAGCCACCTTTCAAAGAAATAATTGGAAGCAGGCTGAGAAAACAGCAGGCACTCGATAAATGCTTCTATGAATGAGTAAGTGAAATGAATGAATGTATGAGAGAGTGAATGAAAAGCCTGCAAACTCCAGAGCCTAAATCTGTAAATGACCAGCAAAGTATATTTCCTGAGGGAACTATTTCATCTCAATTTGAAAATACTAATTTCTGGCCTCCAAGAGTGCATGTAATGTATTTTCTCTTTCAGTCGATTCACATTTATAAAACTAGCTTTTCCAGACAACGTCTATCATAGGAAAAAGAAAAAAAAAACTGTTAACTTTTTCATGTCTTCTGCCTGAGCCCTTGAATCTGATTGATTCCAATGTGAAACCTGGTCCGCTGGCGTTGGTTCAATGTTGCAGCCACTCAGAAATTAGACTTGGTCCGTCCTCATCAAAAGTCATAAGCCCCAGGTGGATTCAAGAGGGACCCAAAATAGGAAAGAGAATACATTCTACTGTGCTGCTATGCAAACTTATTTTCCACAATTAATATGATTTTGTACAAAGTTGATTGCTTGTCTTCACTGAGCAGTGGGAATGTTCCTCCAATAAATTATTGTGAAGTGCAGAAATACATAAATTATGAGCTTTAATTTCTACAAAAGTAAATCAAAGCTTCATGAGATGACCGTGGGAGTCCTAAGAATCATTTTAAATGACTTTAATAGATTATTTTAGAACCAAAAACAAAATAGCATTTAGAAATTCATTTTCATTCATAAGTTTGAAAGAAAATTAAAAACAAGAGCTCGAATATGTCTTTGTTAAAAAAAATAGTTCATGTTAACTACTGAGGACACTAAATTGCAGCTAACTCCATAAGAATTCATTAGTGGGGAGAAAGAATACATGATTCTATTAAAAACAGTAGGAAATATGGTAGCATATGTATGAATCTAAACTTAAAAAAGAGTTAAATATCTGAAAGCAGGAGGTTCAAAATTACTTGTGCAATAGGATTTCCCAAGTAAAGGGACACCCGAAAAGTCATAGAAGTTTTACTGAAAGTGTGGACCCCTCCTCACATGTATGGAACATCAGCCAAAGAGAAGGTTCAGGAGGTTCAGAATTCCTTGTGCAATAGGATTTCCCAAGTAAAGGGACATCCAAAAAGTCATAGAAGTTTCACTGAAAGTGTGGACACCTCCTCACATGTATGGAACATCAGCCAAAGAGAAGGTTCAGGGCAGCTTCACACTCATAAAAGAAAGAAGAATCGTGCAGGCATTTTAGCTCAAAGGGCACCCCAACTTTACTCGGCTGTGTTGGAAAAACATACCCACAAAGGGAAATCAAGCCCCCTAGAGAGAAAAAGAGCTGAAAGAAGGGACAAAGGTAAGAGGATGCAAGTGCTCAGAACCGGTCCAGGGGAACATTATGACTCTGGGCAGGTGAACGGAGTACCCATTTACGTCTGCCATCTCTCTCTCTCTCTCTCTCTCTCTCTGCCTACTCACATTCAGGCCATCTCCCTAGCAAAACCCTGCTCATGAGAGAAAACCCCTAGGATTATGCTCACTACAGTACAAAGACTAATCCCAGATCCCTGAGAGTCCTGAGAGTTGCTGGAGGCAGGAAGGAGAGAAGGGAGGAGACAGAAGGGGAGGGAGGAGGATAGCATGACGGCTGACAAAGGTAACACTGCTGGATTCAACTGAAGGAGTCTGATGCAACTGGGAGATGTGGGGGCAAGCTGTCTCCTCCTCTACCTTCATCTGGCTGGGACTGTGTCTGATGACCACCACTCTTTCAAAAAATGTCCTGTTACAAACAAGGGCCAATGTTCCCGCTACGCTAACAAGAGCTAAGTGATGCAGTGGGCAAAGCACAGATGCTGTCCCTGGCTCAATCTCTCTTCGATAACGATAATTTGCCACATCAACTTACCTTGCCAGGCACGAAGCTTCAGAGGATTAGCTATTAAAAGAAAGACATTTTCTCGCTCATTACAACCTGCAATGTAAAACGTCCAGAGACGCAAAGAGTCCTGTTTTCACCATTAAAGTAGAAATTATTTCCGGTGGCTTTAGGAGAAAATGCAATTATTTTCCTTCCTGTCACAGAGTTTCCACACTCACCTAGAGATGAGAGTATCCTATTAAAATGGCCTCATCTTCCTTTGAATGATGCCAACGAATGACCTTCCCTGATCTGGGGGTGGGGGTGGGGGGGTCCCCTGAGTCCCCACCTCCTGGGATGCGGGTTCACACGGGGGCAGAGGTAATTAGACAGCGCTGAGTCACTGCCACTCACGTGCCAGTGGCTGGAAGAGAAAACTCTTCAGAGAGAAAAATGAACAATTCAGGCAGAGCCCACCCATTTTGCCAATGGCCAGAACCCACTCAGGCCAGCTTGCTACAGGCTTCATCAGTGCTCTACTCCTGGAGATGTCCAGTGGAGTCCCCTAGGTAGCCCTGCTTAACCACAGCTCTTTCTCCACTTGCCTCCACCACAGAGAAAGACAGACATCTGTAGCTCCACCTGCACGAATTGGAGCTCATTGGCTGCAGGCTCATCTCTCAGACAACTTGGATGCTGAGTGAAACTGGCCCAGGAGGCAAATGTGACTTCCTGCAAGTTTCACTAGGTTTTGTTCTGGCCCCTGAGTAGGGCACATCCTCAGACCCTGATTCTCTATTCCAAAGAAGAACCCAGTGAGACAGTGTGGCTATCTTCACGCAATCTAGTCCTCATAAATTCAAGATCAACTTTCTGAAGGTGACTGGTTGACACTATCTGGCATCGTGAACAATCATATCACCACCAAAGACGGATGTCCAGAATGGATGAGTCAGCAGTCCTTCTCTCCTTACACACATACCTTTTTACCATGATTTTACTTCAGTACTTTTTCCAAAGTTCAGTGAGAATCCACTGTCCTGATAAAAGCCTAGCAGTGGTGTATCCTGATTTATATATATGTATGTACTACATACATATATACACACACAAGATTCTATTTATTTTTTATTTATGTATTTGAGAGATAGTAACAGAGAGCATGGAGGGGTGCACAGGTAGAGGGAGAAGGAGACTCCATATTGAGCAGGAAGCCCACAGCAGGGACCCATCCCAGAACCCCAGGATCGCGACCTGAGGTGAAGGCAGATGCCCACTCAGGTACCCCGTGTTTTATATTTCTAATATCACTTTTTTTGTGTGTAATGGATGCTATTTTTAATGCATATATTGATTTTTTCCTCTTTCTTATTTTAATTCAATTAGCCAACATACAGTACATCATTAGTTTTTGATGTACTATTCAATGATTCACTCGTTGTGTGTGTAACACCCATTGCTTTTTAAAAGAGAGTTACCACTAAGAAGATGCAAAGGAGCTTCTAAAGGATATATTTCAGGAAGAATAAGAATTATTCTAGAAGTAATGTTTGTGGTGCAAGAATAATGATAAGCAAATAAAGTGGTAACATATGTGCAAATACATACAATCATTGTCTTCCTAAATGACAATAAGTAGTATTACTCTATGGGTCAGAAATAAAATATCGGTCAACAGGAGGAAGTTGGAGACTAGATAATCAAAATTAAAATATATTATTTTTAGAGAAGAATTGAGATATTTTTTAATGTCAGATTTTGTTAAGGTAAATAAGTGTGGGAAAATATAAAGGTAGGGACTAAAATGATGGTAATAAACTTACAACTTCCAAACAACTGGAAAAAAATAGAAATAGGATAAAAGACAAAATAAACACAGAGCAGCATTCAATAAATACACACACTGTAGTAGAAAAAAAGAAAATGTGAAAAGTTAAACAAATTGAAGCCCAAAAATACAACTGTGTAAACATTTTCAAATATATCAATATGAATAAAAAATATATATGGACCAAATTGTCAGTGAAAGAATTTTTCATATCAGATATGAAGACAAGAAACCCAATATCTGTGCTGCTACATACAGGGGGCCTTAGTCGGTTAAGCATTTGCCTTCAGCTCAGGTCATGATCCCAGGGTCCTGGGACCAAGTCCTGCGTTAGGCTCCCTGCTCTGCACGGAGCCTGCTTCTTCCTCTCCCTCTGCCCCTCTCCACCCCTACTCATGTTCTCTCTCTCTCACTTTCTCTACCTCAAATAAATAAATAAATCTTTTAAAAAATTCATAAACATAAAGCATAAAGGCATGGATACTTTGAAAGTAAAATGGTGGAAAAAGATATACCAGGGTGGTGCTGGGTGGCTCAGTGGGTTAAGCCTCTGCCTTCGGCTCAGGTCATGATCCCAGGGTCCTGGGATCAAGCCCCACATGGGGCTTTCTGCTCAGCGGGGAGCCTGCTTCCCCCCGCCCCCTGCCTGCCTCTCTGCCTACTTGTGATTTCTCTCTGTCAAATAAATAAATAAAATATTTTAAAAAAAGATATACCAGATAAATACTAACCAAGAAATGTATCTATGTTACTATTAAGCAACTAAGCATTTAAGGAAAAAAATCACTTGTGAAAGAGAAGTTTACTGCATAATATAATACTTAGTCCCAGCACAGTAAACAATGCTGAGCTTTCATAAAACTAATAAATTTAACTTCAAATGTGTAAAGCAAATCTAATTGCTATACAGGACAAATGAATAATCCTGACATCATACTGGTAAGATTTCAGTATCACTTTTCTTAATTATTGAGATAATGTATTATTACAGATAATTCAGATAAAAAATAATCATTAATGATCTGTAAAATGCAGTGAGTAAGCTTAACTTAATCAGCAAATTTAGTTCCGCACCCAATAATTAGAAAATATCAATTATTCTCATACCTACATAAGACATTTATAAATATTGATTATACTAAGGAGTAAAGAAAGTCAAGTTCCAGATATTGCTTCTTGACTAAAACACAATGAAGTTAGATGTCAATAACCTAGAAAAAGTTGCTTAATTCCCTTACATTTGGAAATTTCAAAACAAGTTTCTAAGTCATAGATTAAAGAAAAATAACAATGGAAGTTTTAAAATACTTAGAACTAAGTAATAATTAAATGCTTCATATAATATTTGTTAGATGTAGATGAACTGATGCTCAGAAGCAAAGAGATTGTCTTATATGTTTTTATTCAAAAATTATATCAATTAATTAGGTTGATTAATTTACTTAATTTACCTCAGAATTAATATCCTAAACATCTAGCTTAAGAAATGTGGATAAAGGGGCACCTGGGTGGCTCAGTCAGTTAGGCATCTGACTCGATTTCGGCACAGGTCTTAGGGTCTTGGAATTGAGCCCTAAGTCAGGCTCCCTGCTCTGTGGTAAGTCTGCTTGTCTCCCTCTTCCTCTACTCTTCCCCTGTCCTTCTCCCTGCCCCTCCCTCTCCTCACTCTCTCTTTCTCTCAAATAAATAAATAAATAAATATATATATATATATTTTTTTAAATTTGGATAAGCAACAAGAGAAAAATATAATAAAGGAAGCAGGTGACAAGGATAAGAACAATAAAAATGAAATAGAAAAGAGAGATAAAAAGAGAGAATATATGAAATCAAAGACTACTTCTTTGGAAAGATTAATTAAATTGGAAATCCTTTGGTAAAATTTATCCAAACAAAAGATAGAAGGCAAAAAGTACAATTCTGTAATTGAAAAGTCAGTCATCACTACAGATATGGCACAGATTAAAAGTATAATAAGATAATACTATGAACAACTTTATGCTAAAAATAAAACTTAGACAAATAGATAAAGTCCTAGTCACTTATTGATTACGAAAATGTGTTAAAACGTGTTAGAGATATACAGTCCTAATAGTCCAATAAAATAAAACTGAAGCAGGGATTGAGACACTCCCCACAAAGAAAATGCCACACCCAAATTTTTTGCTGGTGTTTTCTACCAAAATATCAAGGATCAGATTATTCCCATCTTAATACTTTCCAGAAAATAAAATAGGAATATTCCCTAACTCATTCTGTGAAGTTATTACAGTCATTCTATCTAAACCAGTAAAAGAAAATATGAAAAGTTAAAATCATAGGCCTTTCTCACTGGCATAAATTTAAATTTTTTTAATTAAAAAAGAGTTAATTGAGTCAAACAATACATAAAAATACTAATATGCTATGACCAACCTGAATTGATCCCAAGAAGTCATGAACAGTTGGCTTTAAAAAGTCATTAAGTATTGTTAACTATATTATCATATTAACCCCCAGGTAGGAAATGAAAAATTCATCCTGAACTTGCACTTGGTTCCATGTGGAATGAATTTGCACCCCACTGACAATCATTCATTCATTCAATATTCAAGTTAATTGTGCAAAAATGGATCTTGAAGAATATTGGCTGAACTAAGGAGCACTCAGTTTCTTTGGGGAGACCTTTAAATAAATATATCATTGTCATATCATGTAATATATACATATGTAATGTTAGAGATACGCATAGACTATTCTAAGAAACAGGGCAAAAAGATACCTAGTGTAGAGTCAGGGAAGCCATGTTTGAGTTGGTGGTACCTAAACTGGAATTTATCTTAAAGAATGTGTGTAGTGGTATGCCTGGCTAGCTCAGTTGGTAGCCTATGTGACTCTTGATCTCATGGTTGTGTGTTCAAGCCCCATGTTGGATATGGAGCCTACCTTAAAAATAAAATAAAATAAATGTAAAAGAAAAGAAAGCAAAGATATGAAAACAACCTAACTAACCATCTGCGGGTGAATAGATAAAGAGAACATATATTGTATAGTGAAATATTATTCAGCCTTAAAAAGGAAAGATATCCTGCCATTTGTGACAATACAGATGGATCTGGAGGACATTATGCTTAGTGAAATAGGCTAGACACAGAAAGACAAATATTGTATTATTTCACTTACATAAGAAATCTAAAATAGTCAAAACTCATAGAAACAGAGAGTGGAATAGTAGTTGCCAGAAGTTGGGTGGAGAGGGAAATGGGGTGGTAATAAATAAATGATATAACATTTCAGTTATGCAAGATAAATAAGTTTTGAAGATCTACTGTACAGCATAGTACTTATAGCTAACAATACTATATTGCATATTTAAAATTTGCTAAGAGTAGATCTTGAGTGTTTTTAACACAAACACAAATAATAATAACAATAAAAATTAAAATAATAATTGAGTAAGGGAAAAATTAGGGCATGATATGTCTATAAGCCTTAATAATAGTGAAAGTTTCATGAGTATATACTTATCCCCAAACTTATCAAGTTATATAAATTATATATGTAAGTAATTTATGTCAATCATAAAAAATAAAGTGACAATTTGAAAAAAAAAAAGAGTGTGGATGGGAGCAGAGGGAAACAACATGATAGAATAACATTGTAGTGAAAAACCATATGGTGTGTGTAAGAGAGAAGTGATAAAGCCATTTATTATTGTTGGAGCTCAAAGTATGATACACTGAGGGGGTAAAAGCTATGTTTACAGAGACAATCAGAAATATATCATGGAGGATATGGTTAGTAATAGCAAAGAACTTGGATTTCATTCTGCTAATATTATGCATTATATTAATAGATTCTCTAATAATGAACCATCATTGCATTCTGGGAATGAGCTACACTTGTGCTTGCTTTATTCTATAAGCTAAATTTTTATTTAGGATATTAGCATCAATATTCATGAGTAAGATTGATATGTGGGCTTTTTTTATTTTATTACATCTTTGTCAGATTTTGGTATTGGTTATGTACCGGTTTAGTAAAACATTGAAAACTCTTTCTCAGTCTATGTGAGTGGTTTTCAGAATTTTATGTGCATATGAATCACTTCAGAAGCTTGATAAGAATGAAGATTCCCAGACTTTACTTACAGAGGCTATAATTCAACATGTCTGAGTTAGAAAAGCGATTTTGAACATCTCAGGTGCTCTTGAATCAGATACTTTAATGATCAGACTTTTATTTATTTATTTATTTTTTAATTTATTTTTTTTAATTTTTTATTTTTTCAGCATAACAGTATTCATTATTTTTGCACCACACCCAATGCTCCATGCAATCCGTGCCCTCTACAATACCCACCACCTGGATCCCCCAACCTCCCACCCCCAGCCCCTTCAAAACCCTCAGATTGTTTTTCAGAGTCCATAGTCTCTCACGGTTCACCTCCCCTTCAAATTTCCCTCCACTCCCTTCTCTCCATCTCCCCTTGTCCTCCATGCTATTTGTTATGCTCCACAAATAAGTGAAACCATATGATTATTGACTTTCTCTGCTTGACTTATTTCACTCAGCATAATCT